>NC_135028.1:7107977-7427977 GCF_051020955.1 Megalopta genalis | reverse complement strand
TTCGACCTTGACACACTGGCAGCTGTAAACAATTAAATATCGCGAAGATCGCAGTTCTCCGCGAATTTCGGCCGAAAAATGTAAACGTAAACGTCCGTACCCTGAACTATAAATCGATTTCAATGAAACAATTCCAATATGTATACACGAACCACGAAAAATTACCAAAAGCATTTTCGAAATTTCCATTACATCCTCCGATAAAAAAAAAATAAAATAAAAAATAAAGCAAACGCTGTTCATCCGCGACGATAAAATCGTGACGCCGAAAAACCGTCAACCGTCCCGCGTGACGGACGGCTCGTCGTTGGCGGTCGGTCAAACGCGTCTAAATTCAGCGACGTCACCATCTGACGTTCGCCGCCGCTCCAAGTCCGATAATAATTCTCGGCGCAGCGATGACGTCACCGGCGCGGCGGCCGGCCGGTGAGAAGCTGGTGCGTGCCGCTGCCAATTCTCCGATCGACTGCCGCCGCCGCGAGACCGTCGCCGCCTCTAACTGTACCGCCGGGACTCGGTGGCAGTAGTTCAAGCATCAAGGAAACACACGCGGTGTGTTTCGGCGCGCACGGCTATCTTCGACACGACTCGGCTAAAACGAGTCCACGCTTCGGCAAGATCGTTCCGCGATCGATACACGAACGGGGGAACCGACCAACCGGGCTTCGCACGCACACGTGCCCCCCCCCCCTTCCGCTAATAATGAAATGCTCGGCTTATATTCGGACAATGTCGCGTTTCCAGCCGTAACAACGCGGAAGTGTCGTTTCGAGGCTTTTACGAGACGAGACCCCCGTTTCGATCGCGATAAACAGCCGGGACGAGCGTAATAAATGCGAGAACGTTTCGGTTACAATTCGAATGCGGTTTCAGTGTCGGAACGAGCCGGCGTGTTGTGTTCCTACGCAAAACACGTTCGATAGATAGAACAATGCGTATTCATATCTCGCTTTATTTTTGGGATCAATGACTGAGCTGTTTCGTCGAGTGCGCAGGCACACGAGCGTTATTAGAGGAGATACGGTAAGTCATCGGCAGATGTTCCCAGCCAATATCTCTCTGCTCATTCAACGGAAAAGCTTTGTTATGAATTTTTTTCAAAATTGCTTGCGACAAAAATAGCATAAATATCGAATAGCACGTGTTAATGTATTATTTTAAAATCTTTGAAAATGATTGAAGAGCTTAATTATAAAACTAATTAAATCTTGTAAATTAAAATTCGTATTCCCTTCGAAATATGTTAAAATTAAAATAAAACACGACATTGAACAATACGCAATTTTTAAACGATTAAAAATTATGCACAGCGATAACAAAAAATATAGAAACATGTTACTTTTCTCTTAAATATCGCATCCAATTTTTTTCCATGCATATTTTTACATCAATGGCGTAGCAAAAAATTTTTTCCAAAATACTATTTCCATAGAGATC
The DNA here is from genome assembly GCF_051020955.1 of Megalopta genalis. Taxonomy (NCBI): domain Eukaryota; kingdom Metazoa; phylum Arthropoda; class Insecta; order Hymenoptera; family Halictidae; genus Megalopta; species Megalopta genalis. The sequence goes on along the minus strand of NC_135028.1, from coordinate 7,426,540 downwards.
GAATTTTTGGGGGATTTTCGGCTTGAACGATTCACGCAATTTTCATCATTGTATTCTCCGTATTTCCAATTTAAATAATCGATGCTCCGATAAATGAACAGACGATAAAAAGAAAAAAAGAAAGAACCCGGACGAGTGCAGATTCCTTCGTAAGATAAAAAAGAGTTTTCGGAAAACGTCTGTCTTTAATAATTGCCTGCATTACCGACACGAAGTATCATCGACCACGGGCGTCCTCCGGAGAAGAGGCGGCGGCACACAGTTCGAGCAATCAGCAGCAGAGATCGCTATCATACGGGACCGCCGATTACTCCGTCGGGCAAATGGAGTATGTTAATTGCGATAAAGAGTCGGTCACGTGCCCGCGCGCTCGTACCGAACACGAGCGCCGCCCCGGCTAGAAAGTGAAAATTGCTTCTCAAGTGTTTGAATACGCTCTCTCGCACGCATTCCTTTCCCACATTACCGCGGGGCGAACGAGATTACCGATCGCGGCGTCGTGATTTACGACAACGTCAGTTATTTTAGCGTAATTATTTTGCTGTACCGTTGTGAAAACCGCTTACGATCTAATTGTTCTAATGCGGCCGACGATTAATTATTATTGATGGTTCCGCATGAAACGATTATTTCGCTCGATAAGGAGTAAATGCTGCAGTAAGTAGGCTGCGCATTTTTTTAGCGAAATGAAAACCTTTTAACTGAATTGTAAAATAATATATATATTCCTTTTTTCTAATCATTTTTTTTTATCAGAAAAGCATAAAATCCACGATCTTGCAATAATCTCGCGTTATCGCGTATTAAGAACGCGTTTCCGGCAAGTGTTCGTAAGAATTTCCCTTGTTGAAACAGACTCGGTGCTTCAACAATTAACAGCCGATATGCACAGACGGTAATTTTAATTAGACGTGTGTGTACCCGTGATAATAGCTGAATTTATTCTGATTACATCTGCTTGGAAATGATTTTCTGCGATTACGTCTGCTTGGCAAACAATACCGTTCGCCAGCTTTCCGTCGAACAATTATTTTCTATTTTCCTGGAATCAACTATGCCTTCGGAATAACGAAAACGAATGCGTGTCTATGTCTACATCGTCATCATCATTATCATAATAATCATAATCATCATCATGACCATAATAATCATAATAATAATCATAATCATCAGCATAACCATAATAATAATAATAATCATCATCATAATCATCATTACCACCACCATTATCATAATCATCATTACCATAATAATAATAATAATAATAATAATAATAATAATAATAGCAATAATAATAATAATAATAATAATAATAATAATCATCATCATTATTATATCGCGTGAAAACCAAGAAGATTTTCCGCAGCGATGTTTACCGAAAACTAAGTACAGTAATTCTCCCTAATTGACGCTCAGATTGCGCACAAAAATAAACAATTTAAAAAGCGAAGACACGATTATTCTATCCTTGTATCTGGTTTTTATAACAATCGGTTAACAATCGGTGACTATAAAATATATATAATAATAATTAAAATGAAATCAAAAATAATAATTAAAATTTTTTAAGTAAATAAAATATAAATAATCGTATTTCCACCACCTAAATTGTCTATTTTTCTTTGCAAGCTGAGCCTCGATTAGGGGGAATTTACCGGTTGAATCACTTATTTGTCTTCCGACTGTCTTTCAGCCCCTACGTATAGGTTATGTGTCTCGAACTTAAGTATCAACGCGAAGCCTAAAGTGAAGCCGCATCGGTAAGTGTGTGTAATACCCGATCAACGACACTATACTTTATATTCAATTAGATAAGAAACGAGCTCTCTTTCTCAGTGGAATCTCAATAATTCTAAAAAAGAAATGTCCTAAAACAAATAAATTATCTTTCACAAGTAAACAAATGATTCTTATTTCATCAAATATCCTTGTAAGATAAAAATTGATGTCATATATGCCGTAAAAGATTGCTTCGCAATTTTTATTCAATCAAATGGAATATTTTAATTTTATGAAATTTTTCAGGTTTCTGTCGCGAAAGCGTTAACATATCGTTTAACCCTTTGAATGTCATTATAATATCTTCCTTGCTTCCAAAGGTATACTATATTTATACAGTACTATTTATATAGTAGTATTTATATAGTAGTATATTTATATAGTACTATATTTATATAATAGTATATTTATATAGTAGTATATATTTATATAGTACTATTTATATAGTAGTATATATTTATACAGTACTATTTATATAGTAGCATTTATATAGTAGTATATATTTATATACTAGTATTTATATAGTAGCATATTTATATAGCACTATATTTATATAACAGTATATTTATATAGTACTATTATATAGTAGCATATTTATACAGTACTATTTATATAATAGCATATTTAAACATTACAGCATCTCTATAAGTGCGCATTTTCGCGACAAAGCGGCGCCGACCAACAGGCACGTAACGTCCGGAACGAAGTGCAAAGGGGTTACACTACATGCATCACAGAGCTTCAACCCGCTCTTTCGTTCGAAAAGCGATCTCCCCACTGCTGACTTCCCCCCAGCGAGCAGAAGTTGAGCACCGCTGGCTCGGAAGAAGACGGCCGTATTGTCCGTGTCGGCCGGCCCCCGCCGACAGGCCATTGACAACAGTTAAATAGTGTGTGCCATATTCCCGTTGCAAAATCAATACTAGTCGCAGATTTGTTAAATTCAATTTCATATCTTCATCGAGAGTTTGTATTCGTCAATGGTAAGCCGGGTAGGGGAATCAAAGCATAAAAGGTTCCTCGCGCGTTCGCTTTGCGATACGGCAATCCCAGAATCCAATTGCGCCGGCCGATCGTGGCGTGGTGTGGCGGTATCGACCGTGTGTACCAGCGTCGCGCGGGACTCTCGTACGCCTACTAACCGGCTCGAAAGCATCCGCCCGTCTCCTTTCGTCCGCCGTCGGAGCGCGCGTTCGGGCGGCGCGCGCGTCTCTCCCTCTGTCGGCGCGGAAAGGTGTGTCGTGTCTCGCTGAAAAGCCCGGCGGTGCCCGACGCGCGTTACGTCAGGACGCCGCATCTAAGGATTCCAGGGATTACCGGAAGCTCGAAAGATACCTCTCTGCACACGCGGCCCCCGTGTCACGTAGGACGCCGACGAAACTCTCTCTCTCGCGGTCGAGTGTTGACACGCGACCGGCCGACTCACGTTGTCACGTGCATACGAAAGCGCACACGCGCTCACGTGTCGAACCGCTACGCGCGGCCGACGTCACCGGTTAAGCGTACGAACGGCTCGATTGTGCACAGACGACGGATTTATACGAGATTTGCGAAATATATAGCGCGTTATTATTAGAGCGGCGAGGATACCGTGGGCAGGGCCCAGGATTGCAGAGCGTGCGGCAGCAAGGTTGACTCGACATAACCTCGTTTACAGTCGCACTCTGTAAGGACTCGCAGTCCATTTCCGGAATTAGGTTTCAACAATTATTATTAACAACAACAATTATAAGAATTAGGTTCTCTCTCTCTCTCTCTCTTTCAAGCTCAATTTCTCTCTCTGCCTCTCTCTCTCTCGCTACGAGAGGATCCAACATCAACGCGCGCCGCAATAAAACACGATTCAAAAAAAGGTCCAGGAACCGTTGCCCCGACACCGAAGGTTCCAAATATAGACCGCGCACATTTTTCCTCGCTGCGTAGTAGTAGTAGTACCTACGCAGCCCTTTCCACACGTTAAATCCAAATTTCCCCTGCGCGCATTAAAAACCCTCGCCCCTTTATTCCACGACGTTCCAAATATAGGACACGACAAGACGTTACCGTTCCCACAATTCACTGTTCTATCGTTCAACCCCCCCCCCCCCGCGATTCTTTCCACCGACTCGAATTTCAAATGTTCTCGCCGACAGTTAAACTTACAGCGAGCCCATCAAGATTCGCCGATAGGTGGCACAGGTGCAAAAAGAAAAAAGTCTTCCATCGAAGATCGCCGAAACGGATAAACGTTTCCGGGAACGATTCCCGAGATAGCAGGTGGCCGGCTCTGGGTGGGGTCACATCGCCGTACCGGAACGGAACGGAATGTTCGCTCTGTTGATCGATAAGAGAGGGCCGGGGATTAATTCGAGGCGATTCGCCGGCGATAGATCAGCGGGGATAAAGGTATCGCTGCGCGGGTCATAATGGTCCCGGCTGCATGAATGGAGAAAGGTGAACGCGTGTTCATCAAGGACGGGGAGGGGGCTTGGTGTAACGGGGACGGACGACTCTGTGTCGGAAGGCGAAACGCGCAACAGCTGATTCCTCGTCGACGATGACAGATCAATGAAAACATGGGCCAGATGTTCGCGATGCTTGTCTGCCGACGCGGCGACCGATCGCGCGCGCGAGCACGCTAAAGAGAGCACTGCTGAGAAAAGAGCACACGCGACCGCTTCGCACTGCGCGAGAAGCGCGCGATCTTCCCTGCGAGATGTACGCGACACCGAGGTCGACACACCGTGTGCACTGCTGCGCGGCTGGACGACGCTGCGCGCCGTCCCCATGCGCACCTGATACGCGCGCGGTCGAATAAAATGGCGCAACGCGATCGCGCCTGTATCCATGGTTACGTGCGCGCTCGGACACGGCAGCGCCGGCGGAACGGCGGACGACGCTGTCGGAGGGACTCTAGGACACGGTCCTCGGCGCGCGGTCTATTTTCCGCCCTCTGTTTAGAGTTTAGACAGTCCCGGGACACGTGCTCGACATCTGGATGATGCACCGCAATCGCGGCGAACACGCTTAAAATAGAGAAGATTCTCGAAGAATCTCGGGGAACCTCGACACCAGTGGGTTAGTACGGCACCTTTTTTTCTACCCGGGCAGAACGAGTTGTTAATCGGAACGCCGGGATCGCCGAATGTACATGGAGATTCCGAATTATATTATTATTATATATACTATTATATATTATTATATATATTATTAATATAATAATATTAATATTAATAATATTTATAAATAAATATAAAATATAATAATAAATATTAATAATATTAATATAATATATAATATTATTAATATTACTTAAATTATATTATTGTATATTTATTTCGTAAATATACATAGAACACTCGATACGTTTCTTCGCTGGCCGTCGTTAAATTCGCCAATCCGAAACGAGTTGTCATTTTTGTTCTGGGATAGTTCGAAAGAGCGTGATTCGACTAGGTTATGTATATAGTTCGCATTAATACAGTGGTCGGCGAGAGAGAAAGAGAGAGAGAGAATGGTATCGATTGGCCTGAAAATGGTCGAAGGGAAAGGGCGCGACGCGAAATTCCACGGTGTCACTGCTGTTCGCACGCTCTGCTTTACTAACCGAGAGCCACAGTTATTTCGAGGCTGGTGGCGCCACCGGCCGCTAGAAAGTGGCGCCGCGTCCGGCGGCCGTCGCTTAATGAGCCATCGATATAACGTACGTGGGCGCAATATCGCCTCTACGCGTCGCTCCTTCTTAGGCGTCGTTTTCCTTTCTCTTCGAACGGCCGACCGGGGATATAACCGATCGAGTTCTCGTGAATGTATATATATATATTATTTTCCATAGAGATGTTGAGTACTGTTAATGAGGCTTTCGATAATTGTAAAAATAATAACGATTCAATTTGCTGGACTTAGAATAAAAATCAACTCTCGGCCTCGATGAATCATTTTAATCGTTTGCACTGTTTTCTATGATGTGTCGAGCGTGGGGCATTAATAATATAATATAATAATATAAGATATAGCAATATAATATATAACAATATAATATATAGCAATATATAATAATATAATATATAGCAATATATACTCGAATAATTCATTTCTTCGGAGTTCTCCAAAGTTGGATTCCTTTACCAAATATTATTTCGTCACCAAATACATTAGGAGTCGCCTAATGAAACGAACTTTCCAATTTCTGTACCATATATGAAACAGCGACGATTGGGAGGGTTGTAACCAATGGGAGAGCGAGTGCGGCCGGCGCTCCGCCCTTGCGGCGAATGCCGCGTCGCGCCGGCCGTCCGACGCAGCGGCAGTGGTCGCGAGGGCGGGGCGTCAGCCGTACGCGATCTCTCATTGGTCCAGTGTTTTTCGTTAATAACTTGTGAACGAAGCCTCGGAGAACAATTTTGTAAAGGAGAAAGTTACTTCAAATGACCTCAGGAACCTCCTGTTTCTCGCTTGTACAATAATTTTGGGTACGATCAATCTAGGCGGCATCTGTATAATTTCAAGAAAAATTGAAGTTTTTCGGGGGGAAATCCGATCGGCGTCCATCATCGGAATAACTGATCTAACGGCGAGAAGACACAACCCTGCACACGGATATCTACGTGATCAACCGAGACTGTCCCTCCGAATCGGATTACGGCCGGTTTTCCAGCGGCGTCTAGATGGTTCGGTCAACTTTGACTTTGACACAGTGAGTTACAACCAAGGCCGGGGCACGCGCGCGCTGTCAGAAATAGAAGAGCGAGCGCGCGCGGGACAACGATGTGTCCCCGAGGCGGTAGCTGCCTCTCGCAGCCCCGACGTAACTTCCGTTACACCGTCAAATCGAATCCCGCGCAAAGTGCCGCGCGCTTCTGACCCGGAAATTGCTCGCGGAACTTTAATGGCCGCCATTTAGAACCGCGCCGCGGCTGAGATATCGGCTCCTTCGTAGCTGCAATCCTTTCGCGCTCTTAAAGTGTCCGCGGGCTTAAAAGCTCCGGGAAGATCTACACAGGCTGTCCCGAAAATGTCTCGCAATCCGGAAATGGGAGGTTCCTGAGGTGATTCGAAGCAACTTCTTCCTTTGCGAAAATTTTCTCCGAGGCTTCGTTTACGAGTTATCAACGAAAAACACTGACCAATAAGAGGCGAGCTCGGCTGGCGCGCGGCGGCCCGGCCAACGAGCGTGCGGAGCCCGGTTCCGCTCATTGGCTCGGCCGTCTCGCGCCAAACGATCTCGCCTCTGATTGGTCACGGTTTTTCGTTAATAACTCGTAAACGAAGCCGCGGATCGCATTTTCGCTAAGGAAAAAGTTGCTTCAAATCACCTCCGGAATCCCCTACTTTCGGATTGCAAGATATTTTTGGGACACCCTGTATTTCGTGCTTTTCTTCGGTCTACCGGGTGGTCTAGTAAAAAAGAAACATCCTTACACGTTCGTGAAGATTTAAGCTCAGCTTATCCAGACGCATACGCATACTAAAAAGCGACGTAAAATGGCAATAAGTAATTTCAAGATATTAGATTCACGGACAATGTAAATAAATTTTGTGTGTGTGCAATTACGTCGCTATTATGTCGCGAGAGATGTAGAACGTAGGTAGAGAGAGGCATCGTCGAGGACCGAGATCAATAAGAAGCTAACTGCGGACGAGTTCAGGACGCAATGACTACGCCCAATTTATTCCTCTGGCAGAGAGAGAGCGCGGAACACGTGGGAGCGTGGCTTTTTTTCCTGAATCCGAGTCGCCGCGACATCCGCGCTCGGTTATAAGGAATTGCGGTGGTCAATAAATGGTTAACCGAATCACCTTCTAATTAGCTTAATAAACGTGTCGTGCGAGCCGCATTAATTATGGAAGTGGCTGCAACGTGGCCGACCGCTGGCCGCGGCCGCATCATTAAAAATCCTAAGGTCAAACGCTCGTCCAATGGGGCCCGCCTCTAACGGCGGCAGAATGCGTCACCCGGCGGCGGACAGTGGCGCGGGAGGTGGGGGCTCGCGCGCCGCTTACGGCGCTGCTGCGGTCTCTCGGCTCGCTACTGTCCAAGGCAAATAGGGGTTAACAAAACAGAGCCGCGGAGTACGCAGATAAAATGCGGCGTCGGACAGTAGCAGCAGCGAACACAGTTAATATCGCCGAAGTGACAGTAACGAAAGTCAAACAAGCGGCGGTGCGCGATGTGTGTGTGTGTGTGTGTATGTGTGCAGAGCAAACAGGGGATTTTCATTCGAAACGGAAAACGCCGAGCCGTATTTGATGCGTGCGTTGTCATCGTCCGATGTTTATTGAGAAGTCGCCTGTCGCTTTTCAAGGCGACGCGCGCTTCGCACAGTCGCATGGCCGAGGCAACGCTGCGCCTCGCCCGAGGAACACGGAAACGAACGATTCGATTCTCGGCAACTGTCGAAAAAAGACCTCTAGGATAACTGTCGATATACAGGGTGTCCCAAAAATGTCTCGCAATCCGAAAGGGGCGGGTTCCTCTGGTTATTCGAAGCAACTTTTTCCTTTACAAAAATTTTCTCCGAGGCACCGTTGACGAGTTATTAACGAAAAACAGTGACCAATGAGAGGCGAGCTCGGCTGGCGCGAGGCGACCGAGCCAATGAGCGGAACCGGGCTTCGCGCGCTGGTTGGCTGGGCCGCCTCGCGTCGGCCGTACTCGATTCTTATTGGTCGCTGTTTTTCGTTAATAACTCGTTAACGGTGCCTCGGAGAACATTTTTGTAAAGGAAGAAGTTGCTTCAAATGACCCGAGGAACCCGCCACTTTCGGATTGCGAGACATTTTTGGGACACCTTGTATATATCCCCGCCAACGGGGGAATCCTCTTCGCGACCCGGTGAAGCGTTAAACGGGCGCGACGACCGAGCCAGCGAAGGTGAGATTGCAACACTCGTGGAAGCGAAGCGAGACAATGCGTAGTTTTATCACTGTTGAGTCTTTTGCTGTGGAAATTTTACCGTCGCGTATTGTCTACTTTTGCTGGATTAACGCGAAAGGGTTACGTACCGACGATGATACGTAGCTGTTGATTGATACGCTTGAGAAAATGTTTTTCTGGCATTTTTAATGAACAACAGTTCATATATATTAATATATAAAATAATATAATATTATATATTGTGTTATATATTATATATACAGGATGTCCCGAAAATGTCTCGTAATCCGGAAATGGGAGGTTCCTGAGGTGATTCGAAGCAACTTCTGATCAGCGAAACGAGGCTAACACGACGCTAAAAGTTACATTAACGAAAATCAAAATAACGAAATAAATGAACTTTTGAATTAAGAAGTCCCGAGGAGTTCGCGCGAGTCCTTCAATTTCCGGCTCGACCTTCGGGCCTTGTTTACACACGGAACGCCACGAAGAAAAAAAAAATGTAACGTAATACGCACTAGTGCCCCCCTCCCCCACCCACAAGCGTCCACATTTTCGCTCGAAGCGAGAAGCGAGCCACCGCAGCCACACAGATCCTCAACTTCTCCGTTCAGCCAACTTCCAAGAATACGAAAAGCCGCGCACAGGCGTCCGCATTCGACGCGCATTTATTTGCGCGCTGCTCCGCTATAACTGTCACTCGACAGACCCGGATTCGGGACAGTAATCGAGGGAGCAGATCGATCGAGGAGAAAACAAGGGGCGCCGGATTTGCGGTCGGTTAATTCACGGCATCGATCCGTCCGAAATAATGCGCGACGAGTGCCGCGGACCGTCGCGCCCCACCCCCGCGCACGCCGCCGCGCGGCGGGGGTGGGGCGCGGGCGTCAAAGAATAACCGCAGGAGCCGACACGCTGTCCAAGAGAGGAGCAGCAGCTTCGCGAGCCTCCCTTTATCACTCCGGGCCATTATCGTCGTTGGCCATCCTTTGTCTACCTTCCACTACGCTCGCCGGGCGTTTCCGGGGTCACAGAGACGCTGCTCTCTGCTCTCCCCAACACCTTTCCCCGCCGACTTTCCACGGGGAGGGGGAAGGGGAGTTCCTCGAGTGCGGCCACGTCTGCGGAAAAGTCGGCGACAAAGCGTGCCAGCTATCACGTTCGACGCGGGGAACGGGGGGAGAGAGAGAGAGAGAGAGAGAGAGAGAGAGAGAATTTCAGAGAGAAATTGAGCTTGAGAGAGAGAGAGAAATTGAGCTTGAGAGAGAGAGAGAAATTGAGCTTGGGAGAGAATTTCAAAGAGAGAGAGAGAGAGAGAGAGAGAGAGAGAGAGAGAGAGAAATTGAGCTTGAGAGAGGGAGAGAGAAATTGAACTTGGGGGAGAGAGAATTTCAGAGAGAAATTGAGCTTGAGAGAGAGAGAGAGAGAGAGAGAGAGAGTCAACGCGCTCTCATCTCTCGTCGACGCCGTTCGCGCAACGTCGCGGCTGACCTTGGGCCAGCCAGAAAAACAACCCGTGGTTCGTGATGGTTCCTTGGCCTGCTACCAGAATCCGCGTTATTAATTTCCGAAAATACGACGCTGATTCGCGTTCATTATCCTTTAGATGTGGAGCGCGACTGTTACCTCCCCCGTCCCCCCCACTCCTCGAGTGGGTCGTCGAGGACGCTGCTGTTGCCTGGTTGCTTGAGGAAACCGTGAGAGAGCACTTCCGCTCTGAAAACAGCGTCCGGAGACCCTCGAGACGTACCCGACACGTTTTATAGTAATGTCTCCCTTACTGACGCTCGGATTGTCCACTGATAATGGACAATTTGGGAAGCGGAGTTACGATTATTCGAGCCTCGCGGGGCGCGTTTTTATAATTGTGGACAATTTATAACTATGAAAATAAAGCGCGAGGCTATCGAATAATCGTGTCTCGTCTTCCCGAATTGTCCATTTTTGTGCGCAATCTGGGCGTCAATTAGAGAGACATTACTGTACTCGGAAAAATCAAGCCGCGGCTCCGGTGAATTAAAAATTCTTGGCACGATCGGGGAACTTGCTCCGTTCACGAGACATTGTTTTTAAAAGAAATGATGTTTAAACGGTTGTGCAAGAGCCTGGCTTGCGAAATGACAAATCGCGGCTTTATTTCCGTGCGAGATGACAATTTCAGAATTCAGAGCGGACACCGCGTTCGATTAAAATTGGGGATGACGTTGTTTTTGTTTTTTTTGGTAGGGAAATTTAAGATAAAATTAATTTTATATATATATTTTAATTAATCTATTTATTTTTTACTAACTTATTAACTTTTATTCAATTGAATTTTTGTTAAGATTTACTACACTTCACTTTTGCCGGTGAGTGTATGTGTGTGCTCAGTTAGAATAGCCATCTATCCTAAACAATTTAAGCGTGTATATTCTACCAAATAATAATAATAATAATAATAATAATAATAATAATAATAATAATATTTTTATTATAAGTTCTCTAAACTTTCTATCTCGAAACGCATCCTCGAAAAAAAGCTCAACGAAACTAGATCGCACCAAACTGCGTAGATGGATAATAAATAACCCTTCATCAAAGAATCCAATTCGCTCGCAATTTTCATTTCTGAAAATAGACTTTTTGCGCGATCCCAGAATCTCCTGCTTTCGACGCGCTCGCGTGTCGCGCGCAGCCGGATCGAAACCGTTTTATCCCTCTCGGTTAATTAGTTTATCGACTGCAGCACTCGAGCGATCGCTCATAAAAATTCATTATATAACGGCGTGTGTAGTGTGGCGCAGATAAAAACTGCTTTTTCTGCGTAAGCTGGTTACGCGCGCGCGCGTCGAACGATTACGACGTTCGGCCGCGAGGCTTCGATCGCGATTACGTCGCGCGGCCGGCCGCTCTCGCGATTCGATTCCATTCGATTCGATTCGATCCGCGAGCGCGCTCGCGTCGCGTATTAATCGCCGCCGGGAAGGCCGGGTCGAAAGCGGCGAATATTTAAACTCGTTCCGAGGCGTCGCGAACCGAACGCGTACCCCGTCTCCCCTCCCCGCCACTCCGCGCCAGTCCACTCCACTCCACTCCACTCCCCACTCCCCACTCCGCGCGCTAGGCCGCTTCTCGATCGTAGACTGCACTCGCGGAATGCGTGACGGAAATCGAGGACTTTGGGCAGAGAGAACACTTCGACCGGTGGGAATATGCAAACCGAGAAAAGAAATTTCGAGGAAACCTCAAGGCCGCGCGCGCGCTTTGTAACCGCTCTCTCGGATATCATCTCTCAGCGGCAGGCCTTTTGTTGCCCGACAATGCAACACATTCCGCGAATAAACTCAATTTCCGATGAGTCAGGTGCCGGGATGCGACTTCTTTCGCCTTGAGACAAAGAGGCGGCGCGCGGCACTGCCGTCGCCTAATGAGACAGCTTGGCGATCTCGTTTCTGCTTCGGATAAAAGATCTGCGATTCTTTCGATGAATCGGGTGAATCGTAATTTTACTTTCTCGTTGGTGATCAAAGGAAATTCAAGTTGACCGAGAATGATTGAAAAAGGATTAATAATTCCCGAACTAATTCATTTTCGATCTAGGAACCGTAATAAATACTTCCCAGTAAAATACACAAATTTATTTTAAAAAATTCAAATTATTTTATTTCTATTATCAATTCCTTGAACCACGATTTCCCTTCACAGCTGAATAGCATTTCTTCGTTCTTAATCGTTAGCCTGACAGAACGAGACAAAATTTTTGTTTCTAATATACCCTAATTTCCTTTCACCCATAAACCTCGCCGAAGAGAAGAATCACACATTTTGTTCCGACTTACACTAAAACATTACTGTAACGTGTGTGAGCGTTCAACGCTCGTATCGAATTTCACAACAAACCACGACGTTTCATACATTTCCGACGACCTGGCAAGCGAACGTTTCCGCCACGAAAGTTGCTCAGCATTCGCTTCACTATAAATCATAATATAAAAATACGCAGGAAAACGTTCTTCCCGCAAAGAAACATCGGTCACCTCGATTTTTATAAATATTAATACACATTTTTCATTTTTGGTTAATATTCCAACTGGCATCGAGACGAATTCAACGGCCTCCCATAACCTTAAACCTTGAAACAACGCTGAAATAATTCACAAACCCCCGCAAGCGAACTGCCGGGTCGCCCCCCTCCCCCACTCCGCGCGGCGAAGAAAAGGAAGTGACATTCTGTTCTAACTTTTGAACTATCAAAGATATTGCAATGAAACTTTCACCAAAAATATTAAAAAAATAGTTATTTTCAACTATAGATAATTAATTTTTTTTAACATTTGTTAAACAATAATTTTTAATTAATTTTAATTGACATTTTTTGTGAAAAAAAAAATTGTTTAAATATGATGTCACAAACTATTTGTAACATTACAATGGTAACGTACCTGGAATTACTAGCGGGTCCTCGTAACCAGTGTGGGTGCAATAAAGCACCATTGGTCACTGTTTTTCGTTAATAACTCGTTAACGGTGCCTCGGAGAACATTTTTGTAAAGGAAAAAGTTGCTTCGAATGATCCGAGGAACCCGCCACTTTCGGATTGCGAGACATTTTTGGGACACCCTGTATATAGGATACGATAATCTTAATTTAAGCTACTGTTTCCTAACGAGAAATATTGCCTCCTAATATTAAAATAGAAAGCAAAGGAAAAAGTTAATTAGGTTCGTCGGGACATCGCGAGGAAAAGAAGTATATTTTTCTGCGTCGAATGTAGCGTTCGAAGTGTTCAACTTTAAATTGTCGTATCTGATACAATTTACGATCATTTTTATTAATATTTCCACTTTCGAGGGTAACGGACATTTAACAAGCAATAAAAATTCACTGGACATTGATACGAGAGAATTAGGTTTTTGTCAAAGAGCCACTAAAATCTTCGATCCGGCCCACTGTGTGCCTGGTCGCCCCCCAACCCCCACTCCGCGCGGCGAAGGAAAGGAAAAACGGCGAGCGTCGCGCGAGCGACGGGAGAAGCGCGCACTCGAGGGAAGGGGGGGGGGGAGAGCTCGCTCGCCGCTAACGAAGTAAAGTGACGAGAATTTGACACAGTGAACTCTCTTTATGCCATCAAGTCGCGCGAGCCGGGCGGGAAAATTCAGCGTTTGGCTCGCGGTCAAGACTGAAAACGGCGGCGCGGAAACGTTTCGGGCGCGTCCGTGTTTCCGAAATTAATTCGGAAGCGCAGTTTCCAGGAAGCATCGGCCAAGTGTCGCCGGGCTCGGGGCATCGACGGGAGAAATAAAGGCGGCGGTCCTTCCGCGGTCCTCGGAGATAAGTCCGCGCGATAAGGGGGGCCCCGTTTTACGCGCGACGAATCGGCCGCGATGAATATTTATGCGGCCTGGGATACGTGGCCGGACCGATAAATGCGCCGGCTAATGGCGGGAGAGGGCTTCGATAAAAGCGTTCGCGGCGCAACCTGCGACGCTTTAGAAATACGGGACTGCGTCTATGGTGGGGGGCGCGCCGCCGTCGGCGCTATGGTGGGGGGCGTCGTAACTTCGACTGTGCCGCGGCCCGCTTAAAAATGTACGGGGCGCGCCTGTAGTCCTCGGGATTACTCGGATTTACTTCGAAGCGACGCCGAAGTTTTTTCTTCTTTTTTTTTTTCTAAAAGGAACCTACGGGTCTAGGCGGCGCAGCCGGTCGACTCTTATCGACCGCGAAAGAAAATTGGAGTGCATCGGATTTATTACATTCGGTTAGCCTAGATCTACGTAGCGATCTGATCGTATTTTTAGAGATAAATTGGGACGTTCTTGGGTATAAAGGGGAACCAACCGCGTGTCACGATGGAACAGCGTCGCAGAATTTCTAAAGGTAAAATTCTCGTTCCTACACGGCGACCGAGAAATTTTCTCCCGTGCTGGAATTTTGTTATTAAAAACGGAATCGACGCAGTAACGTCTCCATTCGTTGTAGCAAAACACCATAATTTTCTCGGGTACGTATAACGTTAAAATTATCAAATAAATAAAATTTAATAAATAAAAGCTGCTGAGGGAGCTTAATAAATTTTTGCTGACGAATTTTAATTTTACGAGGGAATTGACGGTGATGGTTTATTTAGAGATTTATTTCCTCGTCTGTTAGCCTAAAAAAAAAATGTTCCGTTGACTTTTTTCAACGAAGCAAAGATTTTTAGCTATTAGAAGAAACTCGTAATTATTATATGCATTTAGAAAATAATATTGAGAAGTTATTAACGATCTGAAATTAATTGAACTTTTAAGATAAATTCAACTCAACGTCACTTTTATTAATAAACTAAGACTATATGGCGATGTACACTGAAAAGTGCAGCTAAAAATCATGACTGTATTGCTATAAATCGTCAGAGTTTAATTGTAGAAATGTCTAAGGTTAAATTAGGCATTTAAATAGGTTAAATAGGTTTCTTTTATATAATTTCTTGAATTTATTAGGACTGTTTTTCTTTTTCAACGCTAATATCTTCTATAGATAATGTGAGTGCGGATGATTCTAGAATGGATGAAGTCTAGAATAATAATAGAAATTTCTCATTCTTAATTTCTTCAAATCTGCATGACGCATTAAGTTGCGAACAAGCTTCTTTTATACATATTTCTCTTTAAGTAATTAATGTAATCGGAACATTTAACTGTTTTGCATTTAACAACGTACTTATCTTGAATACACGAACAGAAATGCCAAGGCTTATTCGCAGCTGCACGGTCGATACAATTTCATGAAAATAATATTCAAGTGTACATTGTTCATGTACAATAAATAACATATATTTATTATTTAATATAATATAATATTATTTATCATTTACTATGATATGATATTATTTATTATTTAATATGATATGATATTATATATATATATTTACTATTTAATATAATATAATATTATTTATCATTTAATATGATATGATATTATTTCTTATTTAATATAATACAATATTATTCATTATTATAATATTTATTTAAATTAAGTATTTCAGGCTCACATTATAAACCACATATCTCAAACTATTTAACCCAGTGCCTCATTTAACACAGAAAAATAATATTTACAAATATTTTATATTTCCGAGTCATTTTTACCGAAGCCAGAACGAAGCCCGCGCGAAACTCAAAACACCGAAAGGCTTCCGAGCCGAAGGGAGCCTGCCTCTCTTCCCGAAATTCGATTACTGAAACATGAACTCCGCCGCGGAATCTAATTTGCGAAGGCAACCGCATGTCATTAGCGGTGGATCTGCCGTGATAAATGGCTCGCGCAGGTTCGTGGAAACGTGAAACCGGAGGAAATGGTAATGCGCCGGCAATTTGCCGAGTTTTTAAGGCGTTTAATTAGAATTTAATTGCGGACACTTAGCCCGGCGGCGGGCCGATCCGAGCCCCGTTTCGATTCTTCCGAGAAGGATATTACAGGGTGTCCAGAAAATGTCCCGCAATCCGGAAATGGCGGGTTCCTCGGATCATTTGAAGCAACTTCTTCCTTTACAAAAATGTTCTCCGACGCACCGTTAACGAGTTATTAACGAAAAAGCAGCGACCAATAAGAATCGAGTACGGCTGACGCGCGGCGGCCCAGCCAACCGGCGCGCGAAGCCCAGTCGCCTCGCGCCAGCCGAGCTCGCCTCTCATTGGCCACTGTTTCTCGTTAATAACTCGTTAACGGTGCCACGGAGAAAATTTTTGTAAAGGAAAAAGTTGCTTCGAATGACCCGAGGAACCCGTCACTTTCGGATTGCGAGACATTTTCGGGACACCCTGTACACAACACCAGCACCACCGTGCGGAGATTCCATTTCCGTAGGGAGATGTCTCTCTGCGCGGAGGGTCGCGCAGCTACCGAAGAAATTCGACGACGAAAATGTAACGGGCGATCTTCGATCGGCGTGAACTTGGCCATTCGAGGTCACAGCCACGCCGTCGCAAGGATAATCGATCCTTGGCCGACGGGGGAGGAGCGGCCGCGCACCGTCACATTGTCTCCGTTCTGCCTGGCAACCGCGAGATATCGATACGTAATTGCCGCGCGGTCGGTCATCGGGCGCGATTATTTATAAATCGGATCTGTCGGCGTTATTCTCGTCAAGCGAAACGGTACCCGCGTCGTCGAGCACCGTTTCCCCGGGTACCCTTAATCGTTATTTAACGAGCCGCGTTCCCGAGCAGGCCACCGGAGACTTTTCGTTCATTCGTCGGCCGAACCGCGCGTCGATCGGAACACGGTTATGTACTCAAGTCGGTCCGCTCCGTCGCTCGGCATCGCGGCGAAAAGCAGCGACCAATAAGAATCGAGTACGGCTGACGCGAGGCGGCCCAGCCAACCGGCGCGCGAATCCCAGCTCCGCACATTGGCGCGGTCGCCTCGCGCCAGCAGAGCTCGCCTCTCATTGGTCACTGTTTTTCGTTAATAACTCGTTAACGGTGCCTCGGAGAAAATTTTTGTAAAGGAAAAAGTTGCTTCGAATGATCCGAGGAACCCGCCACTTTCGGATTGCGAGACATTTTTGGGATACCCTGTATATAGGATACGATAATCTTAATTTAAGTTACTGTTATCTAACGATAAATATTGCCTCCTAATGTCAAAAAAGGAAGCAAAGGAAAAAAGTTAATTAAGTTCGTCGGGACATTGAAAAGAAGCATATTTTTGGCGTCGAATGTAGCGTTCGAAATGTTCGACTATAAATTGTCGTATCTGTTACAATTTACGATCATTTTTATTAATATTTCCACTTTCGAGGGTAATGGACATTTAACAAGCGATAAAAATTGACTGGACATCGATATGAGAGAATCAGGTTTTTGCCAATAAGTCACTAATATCTTCGATCCGGCGCACTGTGCGCCGGTCGCGGGCCACGCTAGAGCCTCCGGATCGCCGAGATTACCGGCGGCGTGGAGGGTGGGGGGAGAGAACAATTGAGTCGTGAAATTTGCGTGTCGCGAGCGGTTTAATATCACGCGGGCATATTGACCCAGATCGCAGCACGTGAGCAGGTAACGTGATCGACCTTCTTCTTCCAGCGCGAACGGCCGAGCGAGCCTCGACCGGAGGCTGCGCCGTCTTCCGTCGGCGACGGAACACGACCGACGAGCGATCCGGGTACCGGATCGCTCTTTTTAAGAAGTTTTTGAATAATATACGCGCGCTGCGCTGCGAAACTGGGTCGGGCTGCGTCGTCGCGGCGATTCGCGACGGAAAAAGGGCTCGTGAAAAGAGCGAAGACAGCGGAGAGGATTTCTAAGATGTTCTCGAATATTTCGAAATCGATGTAGAACGACGACGAATCGGTAGTTAATTACACGGAAAGGCTTGTCATTTATTGGGAATTTCACGATTTTTTAGAATTTTTGTGTAATATTTGACTGTCGCGTTATCCATATGCGGATAATATTATTGTATATTTAATATTAATTATATATATTAATATATAATATTAAATATAAATATATATTAAATATATAATATTAATTATATATTAATATTAAATATATAATATTAATTATATATTAATATTAAATATATAATATTAATTATATATTAATATTAAATGTATAATATTAATTATATACTATTTCTAGAGTGATGTGCAAACGTGACTGTAACACACGTTCAAAACACAACCACTTTTTAAAAACTGAATCGAACGATTTCAATTCTTCCGAAATTTCAGACCGACTAAATATCAAAGATTTAGATTGTATAAAACTTTCGAGATATGGCATAAAAAAAATATATAAATACTGTAATATATATAATATATATGATATTAATATAAATAGTATAATATAATATTAACATAATATATATTGTATAATATATAACATACATATATTAATTTTATATATTTTATTTATAATTATATATTTTACTATAATATATATTAATATTATATATATTTATTTAATTAGATATAACATAATATCAATATAATATATAATAATTAATATAATATAACATTATAAAATAATATAATTTTATATATTTTATTTATAATATATATTATACTATATTTATAATTATACATTTTACTATAATATATATTAATATTACATACATTTATTTAATTAAACATAACATAATATCAATATGATATATAATAATGAATACAATATAACATTATAAAATAACATAAATATGTTTACGAAAATTTCCAGTGTCACGAAGAAGAAGAATCGAAGGTTCAAGGACTCGCCCAACGCGCCTTCGGCGACACTAATTACCGCGGTCACGCCCGATGCCGCGACGGTTTCGGGTCGCGTCTAATACGAAGCTTCTCATTAAGTCAGCGCGTGGAAGACGACATCGTGCGACTGGCAGCATGAGAGGACGTCGACGGCTCGCCGACGAAAAACTTCCTCGATTTATTTGGCTTTTGTTCGCAGCGAACGTTCGTGCGAACGACGACGCGTGTCACAACGCGGCGCCCAGGATATTGACCCAGTTTTCCTGGTGCGCCGGGCACCACCACCGTGTGCCACCCATGAATGTGTCATACGATCATTTCGAGCTGATGCGCCCGCAGCCCCTCCGGAGAGCATGAATTTTTTAAATCGGCCGGCCGCCGCGACTCCGCCGCCGCCTTTTTCGTTACTCGAAATGCGGGCCTCGCCCGGGCTCCCGTGATCGCACCGCCGCGAAAGGAACACCGTTTTATCGTTGGAACTTCGATAAAACGATTGGTTCGAATATTTAGCGAAGCGGGGCTCGCGCGATTTTCGCGAAAAGAAACGAAAGAGAAATAACGAATAATGTGGCTAGAAGTCTGCGATGGGTTGAACATTATTTATGAAAATGTTCATCTTCAGTGATTGTTTGAAGGAAAAATTGCTATATGGAATTTTAAAGCAAAGCCAAGGATTATTATTTATCTGAATAAAATGTGTAAAATGATGAAATTGATTTCTTATTTATAAATAGAATTTTAATTGTTTATTAATTATCGTTTAATTGCTTATTATATTTCACAAGTTCTTCGATAATAATAAATGGACGTTGATATTTATTACGCGATAAACAAAAGCGAGAATTACAATAAATAACCATTCACTTGCAAAATTAATTTACAGAATTTCCATTTTATAATATACAACGAGAAGCGCACGTTATTTACTCGTTTTTCCCCAAAATCCAAATGAAAAATAACATTTCATTTGCAATAAATTATTTGTAAAGTCATTCAAATAATTCTTGAATCGAATAAAAAGTCTAATTATCACTCGCAAATAAAACATTAATTCACCTTGTATAACTCTGTATTGAATAAATAACGAGTTATTTATTGCTGAAAATAAAATTTTCCCAACTCCGTGCATGCCTGACGTTTTTATCTATCAACACTACCGCGTGAACTTTGGACCCGTCCGTAATTGCAAGTTCGTCTTTTCCAGTGGCTCTCGAGCAAGGAAACGTTTCGTCGCTGGGAAATTTCAGCGGCGAGAAGAAAATGGCGAAGAAGAATCGACGACCTCCGAACCGCCGGAATGTCCCACCGGACCGGCGCCCCCCACCCCCGAACTGCAACGGGACAGCGTTGCATTTGAATAGGATTTCCACGAGGGAGGAGGGTTTTACGACCGCCGGGCGTCTCGGCGTGAAGCGAAGTCTAGGGAAAGAGACTTCGGAAAATTCCACCGGGAATACATCGGATAAATATTGCTGATTCGATTCGATACCTTTTTTTGTTCGATTCACCGGCGGGGGACAGAGGAACAAACCGTAAGAGAAACTCTCGGCCGTGGATAATCGAACTAATCACCGGGGAGGCACCACCGTTGGCATAATTAATTGTCCAACCGGAGCGTAAAGGGGAAAACAAGGATCGGTGTAATCATCACCCACGGCGTGCAATTCGTTTATGCAATTACGTAAATTGATTAGGTAACAAAGCGTTCTATATACCGGCCGCGCGCAGCCAGGAGGATCGAAGTTAATCCGATTCACGGAGTTTAATCCCAGGAACGGCGGCGGCCGTACGCGGCGAAGGTGACGAATTTCAACGCTGGCAGAAAAATTACGTGCCAGCGCGGCGGCACACAGGGGGCACGATTGCGGTTGCGGCGGCTCGGACGCGCAGCGGAGCTGCGCGTGGATCGAATGCCCGCCAAAAATCCGATGCGCGTAAGGCAGCCCGATCGAAACAGCGTCGATATTAACCTTCCTATATCGGCCGCCGATTGACGAGAATCGAGACCCGAAGGCTCTTTATTTCGGGCGTGACCCGATATAGGCGAAAGCCCGCATTAAACATTAACATTGTCGAGTCGGTTGCTTTTTCAACTGCGACATTGAACAATAGAGAGCCGTTAATCGTCCGAACGAGCCGCAACGGACGTTCATAACGCGTATAGAAATTATATCAGCGCGTCCTTCGGCCGCCGAGATTATTGGCTGTGCGTATCGATAACGTGCCGCCGACAAACACATTTTTTCTCTAAGGAATTCGCGCAGAAACGCACTGCCGTTCGAATTTTCCGGGCTCCGAGGGTTTCCCAATTATTCCGAATTTCTTAATTAATTTATTCCGGACCTCGAATTTCATCCTCGACAAATGCATCAATTCACTTCGAAATTACTTCGATTAACCTGAAACACATCGTTCGGTCGCACGGAAGAAAAGACTTTCTGGAAGCCGTTAAGGACGGGATTACGATTTTACGGAATCCGATGCAAGATGGCTACGCGGCGAGCATTCTGATTTTTCCTTTCTCGCCGTGTTACGGAGTCCCCTTTATTGTGCCCCGGGACCGAAGAGGATATTATACCTGAAATTCGGAAGGGACTAGAAAGGGCGTATCCCAAATTTCAGGCAGATGACACGACCCGATTGTTCACCGCTATGAACCACACCTCGTAAATTTCTTCCCCCGGGAGATTATGTTTTCCCGGGTATACCCGAGTCGGTCCGAAGGTCCTGCGCATATATTTTGTGAAAACCGCGCGCGTTCGTGATTTACAATCGGAAAGAAAACTTTCTTGTCTCCTTGGCTGAAGTTCCAATATCTCTAATCACACTGCGAATATTTGTCCCGACAGAGATAAAATGGTAGCCTGAACCGGGAAAGTGTTTTTGTGTTATGACAAAGAAAGAACCGGGAACGGTTTGCACAATTGTCTACGAGTCACAGTATTTCAACATCAGGGTTCGATAGAGATTAAAGCACGTTCGTTTGATAAAGTGAGTGTTTAGGATTAGTCTAGACGATTACTTTCCGAGTGGAGCTGTGATAGAGCTTTCAACGCTTGGAAAGTTCCATGCGAGTCGAGTTCGTCATAGAATTTACCTAGGATTAAATAGACGTTGTCCTAATTACATGAACGGTTGTAGTCGTGGAACATTGTAATTGCGTTAACTGTGAGATTTATCTCTATAGGTACGAATAAATAACTGTGTAACTAAAAACTATGTATGTATCTAAATAAACAATTTGTCTAAGTGACAGTTAAACTTAAAAGCAACCATGCCGTAACAAACGAATTCGTTATTTTCAGCGATAAGCTACTAATAGCACTAATGCTGGCAAAAGTTAACTGCTCCATTAAGTTCTATTTTTCACCACCTGTCGTTATCCTTTGTTTCTATAGAAGTGACGGGCTATTATTATAAAAAGACTTGCTCCGAATTAACAGCTGTAAACCGTTCTCCTGTCATTCGCATAGTATTATCGTAACGCTTTGGAACACATCTTTCAACGCTCCACACCTTCGCTGTGCATATACCACAGGATTTCGGGAGGCAATACAGAGAACATTGCGAATCTGTTCGTTCAATCTGCGTTCATCGATACATTTCAGAAATCGAATGCCACTCCTTTCTACAGTACCGTTTAACACAGTATCGTACAAGTGGAATCCGTAGCGAACAGCAATCGATTGCTTGCTAACGGTGCATAAAGTACATTCGAACGTCTTCTGCGTTCGAATGGAGCCTGAATCGACAGCTGACAATAAGTGCAGGCTTGTACCGACCAAACGGTTGCCTCGAAACTCTCGACAAGTACAATACAATCAATCCTTGCCAATCCATCCATCGGACATATTATTGACACGAACGCTATCCTGAGCCTACAACGTTCCTAAACTATAAAATCCAGTCTCATGCAATCAACAAGGATAATCGAACATGCCAACATCGTACTACAGTTAGCTCTCCGGTTCAAACTGGTCACACCTTACTGAACAATTTGTCCGCTGCCAGAGGTGTTTCATGCAGCCTCTGGTGAGCAACACGCTACTACGTTACCCGGTCGTCTAAACAGTGAAAAGAACGATCTCCGGGGCGGTAATTTGGCCGAATACAATGTTTACCGTTCGGCGTGCACATCCGACATCACGATACACATAATCTTGACTGGAGGATCGTCATCACCCGGGGAAAACCGACGGCCACGACGGAACGTTCGTAAAACGTGAAACAGCGTAACGACGGACTACTGTCTGGCAGGACGGCGAAGTGGCGCGTTCTGGTCGACGAGCAGCGTCGCGTTTTCACCAGGTCACAGCGGAGGGACCGCGCGAGCCGTCGGACACACTCGCGACACGCGTACCGCGTAAACATCGAATTCAGCCGGAAGCCGCTAAAATAGAGAGGCAGAAGAATCGCGACAGGAAGGTGTATCTAAAGCGGCAGAGCATCGGGCAGAGAAAGAAGAAGAAGAAAGGAAAAGAAAAAAAAGGAATAATCCCCCCTACCCTCTTCCTCGGGCAGCCGCTCCATCGCCTTCCCAAGAGTAACCCAGGCACTCGCACGCAGACGCACAGCTCTGCATTCGGAGACGGACAGGCAGGCGAGAGCGAGCAAGCGCGAGGCGGCGAGAGAAAGAGCGCGCGCGGCGGGAGGGGAGACTCGAAGGGTGGGAGGCGTCCTGGCGGAGGAGGCAGAGAACGCGCGCGCGAGAGAGAGAGAGAGAAAGAGAGAGGGAAGGAAGAAGCAAGAACGGAGGGGAGAAGCCTCGAGAGAGTCGAAAGCTGTTCTAGAGGTTAAGGCACGTCCTACGGTACTCACTGCTGATCTTCATGCCGCCCAGGGGCGGATTCGTGTGCACCTTGTTGCCCTCGGCGAATGAGGTAGTCCTCGGTCGGCCGCTCATCCTGAAATCGTTTTCACCGGCTCCTCCACCTGACACCGAGGTCTGGAGTATGCCGCCTCTGGTTCCGCTGGCCGCCGCCTCGGCTGGCCGTGCCACTTCCTCCTCCTCCTCTTCGCGAACGCCTCACGTGAAGATAGCCAGGAACGCTTTGCCGTCGTCGTCGTGGCCGTCGTCGTCCTCTTCGTCGTTCTCGTCGTTGTTGACACCACCTCGGACATCAATGACAACACGAACGATAATCACATCGCACGCACGCATACACGTCCGCACGGCTCGGTTATTTTATATATTACGCCACGGCCGTGCTCGATCGACGGATCAAGGGAGAGAAAGAGAATGGAGAGAGAGAGAGAGAGAGAGATGGGACTGTGCACGGACAGAAAGAGGAAAAGCGAGAGAGAGAAAGAGAGAGAGAGAGAGAGAATTGGTGTGAGCGATAGAAAGAGAGAGAAAAGAAGGGCGGGAGGGAGAGTAGGAAGAATAGAAGGGAGGGAAGAGCGAGCAAAGCGCGCGCAAGATCGAGAAAGAAGAAATTACGGAGAACCGTGGTTAGGAACGGTGACGATTAGATGATCAATGGTGACGCCAGAAATGGAAGAAAGGAAGAAGAAACGTTTTTGCGCCGAGAACGATTTTTTTCTTTTTTCCGTACACTCCCGACACTTCCTTCCTACGAGCGATACGCTCTCGTATATACCCGTCGATGGTGGTCGCCTGCTGGCGATGGCAGCGACTCTCTCACGAATCAACGTTTCGTCGCGATGGAACGAAGCGCGCACACCAGGGGTTATACACACTACCTCTGTTCGCACCAGAGGAGCGAGCACGTTTGACCGACAGGCGTTCGTTCGGCTGTACGATATACGTTTCCAACACGATCCTCTCTTTTCTCTTGTCCAAGCGAAATATGTCCACCGGCGGCCCACGATAACCGCGCCGGTGGCGTCCAACTACGCGGCGAATTGACACAATTTACGACAATCTTTCCGTATTGGCCGCCGCTGTCAAGGAGTATATCGCGGACCGAGAGGCGCGCTTCTAACTACCTAATAGCCTGGACGAGGGCGCGGAGCGTCGCGGAGAGCTGTGTCGCCGCGAGGGGCGGCGGGGGCCGACGTTTTCGGAACGGTTCGTACGGTCTCGCGAACAGCGGAGGCAGCCACACCACCGCACTCTCGTCTAGCCTTCTTATATAGCGCGACTACGCGACGGTCTGGCTCTGCTCTGTGACGGGTCGGATTTCTTCGTCGTTACCGACCTATGCGCCTCGCCGTCGCCGATGAATTTTGTATCCGTTCGACGACAACGCCTCCGACAATGGTTGTCGGTTGCTTCTTCTCTAGCTCTGCACCGCGGTCACTCGCGCTCCGTTTTTCTTCTGCCCGTTCTTTCCCCTGGCTCTCCGTTTCTCTTTTTCGGCCTAACGGCGCAGTGAGTTCGCCTGTCTCTGTTCGTTCTTTCTTTCCTTCTTCTCCTCCTTTCTCTTCCCCTTGCGCGCTCCGCCGTCTTCCTCTCGCTCTCACTCGCGCTCCCGTACTCTTTTCGGAGGGCGCGGGGGGAAGCGCTACCGCCTCACCTCCTCCACACCGCCGCTCTTTCTCGCCCGCTCGCTCTGTCTCTCTCGGCGTTACGTTGAATCGGTGTTCACGGTCCTCGTCGCTCTTTCACGCGCTTCACGGGCTCCTCAGGCTCGACGTTGTCGACTTGCCAGGCTTGTGCACAACATTTCGCCGCCGTTGGGCGCTAAGCTACGCAAAGGAAACGACCGGGGGCCCCCCTGACGCCGACATGGACGTCCTTCCTCGTCGCGGACGTCGCCGTCGTCCGTGTCGTCGTTGCTCGAAGGGGAGGTCGTCGTCGCCGCCGCCGTCGTCCGTGTCGTCGTCGTCGTCGTTGTTCCACCTCCGCTTTCGACGGCCGTGAAATCACTATGCGATCGAAACGACGCCTCCGTACCCCAGCGCCGGGCAACGGGTCCAGCCGCGAACTTGTTCTTCCTGACGGTATTAATCCTAGACGATCGACGACTTCTCTTTCCTCGCCGTGCACGGGAACACCACACCAGCTACGAATTTTTCGAAGCCTCCTCAGACATTGACCCGTTCGGGCGAGATCGGGCCACTCGAGTGGCGGCGGACATTGCCGAAAGTGACGTCAGCAACACCCCGCCCTGCCCCTTGCCCAGCGAACGATCCGTGCGGCAAGTGGGATGCCGCGTTCTTTGTAGACCGCCGCGCCATCTTGCGGCTGCTTCGCGCACCGACCCGAGTCACCGGCAAATTCGAACGAGAATTCGACGTCGTTGGCGACGTTGTCGATGCGTGTCAACGAATCGTTACGGAATTTACGTTGAGATATAAAATATATGTTTGTGGTTCGAGTGTTTGTTCGTCTTCGTCGCGGTTGATGAAAAGTCACCGTGGTCTTTCTAACGTTTCATTGGCTGGTCACGCGTCGTTTCTATCTGGTCTACCAATCAGAAAATTCTATGCATTGCCAAACGAATGGTATTGCGATAATATTATTTATTTTTATTTTTATTATTATAAAACGCTTCTCGTGTTTTTTTTCTTTCGCTTGTTACACAGGTGTTTTATGCTTTTGATCAGCAATATTTTCGAATTCGCCATTCTATTGATATGCGTCGTATTCGGTTTCGAACGATCGCAGCGACATCTACGCTTCCTATGATCGGCGTCGGATTCATTTTCCAGCGCGGCGAAGATGTTGGCGCAGTTACAATTTAATTGCTAGCTTTACGGAGGTATTTACTTTCCTCATTGTCGATCTCCGGTGTATTTTCTGTAATCAGACAAACGCGTTAGCCAATTGTTGATCTGCTTAAATGCCGGTTAAATTTTTTTAGTTCATTTAAAATAATTCTAAATGATAAATAATGCTTCAGGTGAAATATAAAACGGTATAACATTGGGAATATTATTAATTTATTTAAGCAGAATTTTGTATAAGATTGTATTCGTACAGATTTTATGAAACAACAATTATTAATCTTGAATGTAGCATAATAGCAGATAGTAGGTAATTAACAGTTTTGCTCTGTTGCTCTTAAGAGAGGACATCTGAGTGCAAAGGGTTAAATTCTAGCATTGTCAAATTAATCTATGAAAATAAAAATTCAAAAAAATATCTGCAGTCTAATTGCGGTTGTAATTTAATATTAAAGTAATTTAATTTGTAATTTATATTGAATTTGTATATATATAATATATTTGTAATTTATATTGTAATTTGTAATTTAATATTGAAGTAATAAAACTGAACGCAATTGTAATGAAGCGAATTTTTGTCTATATTATTGATGTGAGTCTTGTTGTGCACAGACAAAGAATAAGAGTAAATCTATCATCTTATTAGTCTGCAGATGTTCATGCAATTTATAATAGTTTCGCTATGTAGAATAAAAATTCACACAAATTTCATATCGTTACAGTTATCTTCTTTACCGATCTTGAGATTCGAGACTGATCAGAGCGCCCTCTTCCCGTGGACGTCCGTCGTTTGATGAACTATTCACTCAAGTAGCATTAAAGGATAAGCAAAATAAATAAGTTTATATTCATGTTAATTTCGGTGCTTATTGTGTGCAAATATCTCTCCAACGGTTCGAAAGTTGTAACGGTGTCGTAATTTGTCTCACGATTTACCAATCCGGACCCTTGAACAGGGTTTTCCCGGCTACGGTATACCTGCGCAGGTATACCTGTTGCCGTTGAAACACTATCGACTGCCTGCTTCTGTGGGAGTAGTAGTGTTCTTCCTGGATCCCGTTTGTTTCTTCGAGTGTTCAGAATTCAGAAGGGTTCGTCGATTATATTTTAGTTACGGCTAGCGAACCAACCACAGACACGTTCAGAATTAATGAAATTATTAAAGAATTTCTTTGTAATGACGTGAGAAATTTTAAATGCGTTTTCCTCGAATATCATATTTTTGAAACTGGCTGATATCTTAAGTTCTAATTTGTTCATATTTGTTCTTATAATAATTGATATTTTGAATTTTTATGTTTAAAGTTTAAGAGCATATTGTAATTACAATATAATGTAATATAATGTAATATAATATAATATAGTATAATATAATAATATAATAATATAATATAGTATAATATAATAATATAATAATATAATATAGTATAATATAATAATATAATAATATAATATAATATAATATAAATATACATAAATATATACAATGTCTGATCACTTACATTAATTTTATTTGAAAAAGTGACTTAATATTTTATAGGATAATCTGTTCGACTAGTAATGAAAAAGTAGTATAATCTAAACTAGTAATTAAAAATATGGGCGACAAGTAAAATATTTTTAAACAAATGTTGCAGGGTATCGATGATCAGATTTGACGCAAATTTGTATTTGCACTTCAACGAAACAATTTATTCTTACTTGTTGTTATTTCTGGGTATAATCTTCGATTTCTTTCTTTTGTGTAGTAAAATAGGGGTGAGTCACAAATGTCGGCGTGGGACACGAAAAATCCCGTTACCGTTCGACGAGTAACCGTACTTCGAGGGTTTAAAATGTACAAAGTCTCGTCGTAAAGATTAGAAAAGGTTTTACGAGTACAAAGGGCATTCTACGGGCAAAAATTTATTTATGACTCGAGTGTCAGTTGTAGAGAGTATTTTATATTATATTTTATATATTATATATATTATATTTTATATTTTATATATATATTATATATATAATATATAATTAATATAATTATATTTATAATTATTATTAATATAATTATATATATTATATTTTATATTTATTATTTATTTGAGAGTATTTGCTCCCCGAGTGTCAGTGGTCGTCGCCTTCCACCGTAGCCTTGCAGCATTATTTCAAAATATGTAGAATCTACCGTGAAGACAACGAATAAAACGAATTAATTCGTAATTAATTTAATTTGTAAAGTGTTAATACTATTGGGTTGGCAACTAAGTAATTGCAGATTTCAGTTATAGATGTCTCTCACTCCCACATAGAATAGTTTTCATAGTTGCCGATTGTCGGCAACTATAGAAACGTGATGAAATATTTTATGTTACTGGCAAGCTGTGACTGCAACCAATGTACCGTTCTGTCTATCGCACAGAAATTCAAAGCAGCACAATCTCTTTCACTACACCGAATTTTACCAATACGTGCAGCTGTAACGAAAACCTAAAAAATAACAACAATTACAGAACCGAAACGGAAACCAATATATCTCACACAACAATTCGAAACAGTTGTCTTCGGAACCTCTTCAATCCTCGCCGCAAAATCTCTGTAAATTCCAAAAAAGAAATAACTACTAGTTCAGTCGCTGATAAAATAGTTTCCTGCAGCGGCAGGCGTCGGTACGAGCGGTGCCTGTCGCCCGCCGTGGGCAGAGACCTGCACGACCGACGTCGGCCGGGAGATGCCGCCAGGCCCGTACAGCCATCTGGTGTCGATCCGGCGTAAACAGGATCACGCTGCGAAGAGGCTCCCCACTCTGAATCCTTTGGCAGTCACCAAAGCGCGGGCTAAGGTTCAAGTTGCATTTTAGATGCGAACGAATGCACATCGTTTTCGGTTAGTGGTCGTGCGAGCTAAGTTTCGTGAAACTTTCGAGAGCATCGGTCACGGTGTGATTGGATCCGGTTGTGTGCCAGTTTGTGAGATCCATCGTGGTTGGACTCCCGCGGCCGCGACACCGGTAAGTTCTCTCCAAGGAAAAAAAATGTCAAAGGTTATGATCGTTCGCCGGGCGGTGACGTTTGACAGGTGCGTTGACATCCGGCGCGAGTCAACGGCACGCATCGTCACCGACGATGTTTCTCTTCCCCCACCCCGTCGTTTTTTGGTTACAGTGTGACACGTTATTACGATATTTCGATGGGATTTCCGGCGTGATCGCGTATTATCGGGGCACGCTTTCGCGGTGGACGCACCGCCCCCGTTAAATTGCACGTGGAATTGAAACACGGAGGCGAAGTACATCCGGCATTATGTGTGATTGCTTCAAAGGAGGGCGAATCATGCAATTCGTATTAACGTTCGCTTTCCTCGGAGACAACGGAAATTAGACCAATGACACGCGTTCCCGAGCTACGTGTGCGTGTACTCTTGTTGTACCGCGTGTCAACGCGCAAACACGACCGCGTGAGATCTTTCTTTCCCGCGTGATTCCAGTTGGCGATCTTAATCCTTTTTCTTAACTCGAAGCCATTTTAACTCCGTAAATCGAAATTAATTTTTCCGACTTATGGTATTTCCATTTTATGCGACAATATAAATATTGATAATATAATATATATATTATATTATCAATACAAATATTTATTATCTAAATATTTAGATAATATTGATTATTATATATCAATATAAATATTTAAATATTATATTGTCGCATATATATATATAGATAGATATTATATATTATATATATTATATATAATTTAATATATTTGATAATATAAATATTATTTTGGAACGTGATGTAACAATTTTAGCGGCGCCTCTCGACTGCAAAGGGTTAATTCACTTTTAACGTGACACTGTTAATTAAACCCGCGTGTGATCGATGCGATACCAATGAACAGATTACGTCAGGCTGATTTATGCGATTTTTCATTACCGTTGTTTCTATTTACATAGGCGACCTGTAATTCTTAAGGTAGCACATGCTGTTTTACACGACCGATTGTTAGTTTCTTCCGCCTCTGTTGTTCGCTCTGCGGTATCGCGTCGGACGAGTTGCGAGGATTATAAACATAACCTTCTAAATGTGGATATATTATATTAATATTAATATTAATTGTTAATGCAATGTATTATACCAATAGAAGAATTCAATGTTATTTTATTTCTAAAAGAAATTACATTACAAATTATACATATTTATAATTATATGTATGGCATAATTTATAATGTAATTTCTTTTAGAAATGAAATAAAATTTAATTCCTTTATTGTCGTTATCTCTCTCTCTCACTCAATCTCTCTCTCAATTTCTCTTTCGAATTCTCTCTCTCTCTCTCTCACTTTCTCACAAGCTCAATTTCTCTCCCTCTCCCCCCCCCTCTCTCTCTTTCTGTGTGTGTGTGTGTGTGTCTAGATTTCCATAACTGTTCTTAAATTACATTTTGTACACTTCTGGTCGACTGACAAATAAATAATAACAGCAACAACAACAATTATATTCGTCGTTACGCTTTCAAAATTTAATATAATATATATTATATATATATTAT
The DNA here is from genome assembly GCF_051020955.1 of Megalopta genalis. NCBI lineage: Eukaryota > Metazoa > Arthropoda > Insecta > Hymenoptera > Halictidae > Megalopta > Megalopta genalis. The sequence continues at coordinate 7,395,534 of NC_135028.1, read as the reverse complement.
AAAATATAATATTATAACATAATAATAATATATAATATTATTATATTATATATTATTATTATATATATATATATATATATATTTATATATAATATATATTATTTTTTATAATAAATACATATTCGACTTCGAAACCGTTTCTTTCTAACCTCTCCCCCCTCATAAATCCAAATAATTACCAGGCCACTTACCTGCAACATCGCGTAACACGAGCCGGAGATTACGCGGCCGCGTCTGCCTGCGATAAACAGGGATAGTTTGTTGTTCCAACGGGGCAACAAGGAAACACGATCCTCGGGCGCATAGGCCACGGTGGACCGTGAGGGGTGGGGGTGGGGCGGAGAGACGGCCGGCGCGGCGTCTCCTAATAACCGGGTGTATTTAATTATCCAGGAAAACATCGGCCATTCCGCGCGAATATTATCGCCGTTATAATGTGATAAATTCATGCCGGGCCCAAGCCGAGTCGAGAGCCGAGAGCCGGCCACGGTTGTTCGCCGGATCGCGAAAGTCACGTATCAGCCGTTAGCTCGCCTCCTACGCGTACGCGCGGCCGCTCGTTAAAAAGGATTAATATAAACGATTACGTTATCAAACCGGCCGGGGTGTGAAAGGTATTATACGGGGACGCGGCCCGTGCGACACAATGTCGCCGAGAAGTTCTCGGCGGCGGCTTTATCCGGCCGCGTTATCTTGCCTCGGCCAAATTGTTTTAGCGACGAAAAGTTCGCCGGAAGTTCGCCGAACGGTGAGAAAGAGAGGGGGGTGGAGGCGACAGGAAACGACTGCGTTAACTGCCTCGCAGAACCGAGCCGAGCTGTACGCGGGACCACGGCCGCGTTAATAGCGCGCCGCGAGAACCCAAGGCAAAGTTTCCGCGGCGCTGGCCGAGCGGGCTCTGGCGGCCGCGTCGAAAAATTAGTAGGCCGAGAGGGAGGGAGGGAGGTGGCGCGCGCATCCGGTTGCTCCCGGCATGTTCCGGCCGACGCGCGAGAACTCGCGGATTATCGCATATTATCGGCCGCGGCCGCGTCCGCGAGGAATCCGTAACGCGAGAGCCGATCCGCCTATAATCCATGGAAGCCGTGCCGACATTAAATTACTGGCCGAATTGATTCGCGTATTCGATCGCCGTATAACCCGGCCGCATTACCGGCCGCAGCAACCGGCGCGCGACGGCGCGATTTATTTGGAAATCGTAACAATGCCGTTTTCATTAAAAGCCGGCCGGCCGGCCGGTCGGTCGCCGGCGAAAGGCCGGTTGCCTACTGTCAATGGGCTGCGCACAACGTTCTGCGCAACGTGTACGTGTCCCCACCGCCCCGTGCATACGCCACCGGCGCACGCTGTACAGACGTGCCGTGCTATCTATGCGGGGAAATATGGTTTCGTTACATTGCGACGCGACTGTTTGGACACTGTTCCGCAACCGTTATCGACGTCGCAACGTTCCCGAACAATATATATTGAATTGGCTTCTATGGTGCTTGTGGAAAATCTATCTGAAGTGTGTATATGCAATGACGCCGCGAAGCCTGATACACGCTCTCGCCCAAGATACTGCAACAGCTGTCAGTATTGTCGAACGTCGAGCGCGATTCCACGATGTTTCGAATTCGATTCGTTTCGGGTTTTTTTCGACGCAGTCGTGTTTTATGATATGACCTTCTTTTTGGAATTGAGAGAAATAAATGCGATCATTTTGAGCTTCGGGGAATTAATTGAGATGAATTGAATGCGAACGTTCTTCGACTCTAACCTAACTAACAATAGGGTCGGTTTATATAGGCCATCTGTTGGTGTCTTTTCGAAATTGGAATATAATGGAATATAATGGAATAAAATGCGAATATAGTGGAATATAATTGAATATAATGGAATATAATGGAATTATGATGGAATTATGATGGAATATAATGGAATATAATGGAATAAAATGCGAATGTAATGGAATATAATGGAATTATGATGGAATATAATGGAATTATGATGGATTATAATGGAATATAATGGAATGAAATGCGAATATAATGGAATATAATGGAATAAAATGCGAATATAGTGGAGTATAATGGAATATGATGGAATAAAATGCGAATATAATGGAATATAATGGAACATAATGGAATATAATGGAATGTAATGAAACATAATGGAATATAATGGAATATAATGGAATATAATGGAACAAAATGTGAATATAGTGGAATATAGTGGAATATAATGGAATATAATGGAATATAATGGAACATAATGGAATATAGTGGAATATTGTGGAATATTATGGAATATTATGGAATATTATGGAATATTATGGAATATTATGGAATATTATGGAATATTATGGAATATTATGGAATATTATGGAATATTATGGAATATTATGGAATATTATGGAATATTATGGAATATTATGGAATATTATGGAATATTATGGAATATTATGGAATATTATGGAATATTATGGAATATTATGGATTATTATGGATTAATATGGAATATTATGGAATATTATGGAATATTATTCAATATTATGGCATATTGTTGAATATTACGGAATATTATTGAACGTAATGGAATATAACGAAATATAATGCTCACATATAAGGCTCACCTTTCCCCTCGCCCGCAATTAATACGTCCAAAATAGTCTCTCGCGCGGCGACTTGATAACGCGCACAAATCAGTGCAACGTGCCTGCTCATATTCCCGCGAAGGAACGCACCGCTCGAACGCTATTATCTTTTCTATCGCATCCCCGGGTCTCTCTATTCCGCGTCGGCTTTATATCCTCTATCGGCCACGTATCACCTACCTACCTACCTACCTACCTCCGATATCTTTTTCCGCGACGATTCTCGCTGGCACTGTCTCGTCATAAAAGAGTTTCTCACGTCTGCCACGCCGAATTGCATCAGTATCTCGTCTCCCTATCCGTCGCGGCACAATGGGAAGACGAGCATGCAAAGTATAGCGAACGGCGAGGCTGCGTGGGCGGGGAGGGGCAGGGAGAGGGGGGACGTAGAAGAATTAGTAACGTAGAAGGAGGAAAACGAGTGGCTTTTCGGGCGATGCCGCGCCCCCCTCCCCCGATCTCGCGTTTTCGCACCCTAACGAGATTTCAACGGGCACTTTAGGACGCCGTTGGAAATCTTTTGAAACGGCACCCAGCGTATTGTCGCCGCGCGAGTCTCGCTTGGCTCCGCGCGTCTCTGATTCGTGACCACGCTTTCGATTTGTTTTACTCTCATTGCCTCGGCATCCCCGTTTTATATCGGCCTGGCCAATAAGCTCGCGCGGATTTCGACGCACGAATGAGCAGAGATCTTTTTTGTACGGAAAGAAATATATTTATTCAGTTTTCTCCGTTGCTTTTTGGCAATAGTCACGCATTTTTCGGTGCGTGATGTTATGTATATATTTTAGATTGTATATTTATTTATATATTATATATTATATGCAATATTATGCAATATTATATACTATATACAATATTATACAATATTCTATATTGTATATTATATATTATATATTATATACAATACTATACAATATTATACAATATTGTATATTATATAGAATATTATACTATATTATATATTATATTTTATATATATATAGTAATATATGTATAAAAAATATATTGTTGTAAAATGACCTAGTCACATATGTGTAATGATGACTAGGTCAAGTCAAAAATTCTGAGGAGACGTTATTAGAACTTGCGGATTTCTTTATATTATTTATATATATTATAATCATAAATTATATATTATATGTTATATATTATCATATATTATTTATTATTATATATGATATATCATCATATATTAAATATTATCATATATTACATACTACCATAAATTATATATTATGTATTATTACGTATTATATATTGTCATATATTATTTATTATTATATATATCATCATATATTATATATTATTATATATTATGTATTACTATATATATGATATATTATCACAAAATATATATTATTATATATTATATATTATCATATATTTTATATTATTATACATTATATATTATCATATATTATTACATATTGTTATACATTATATGAAACAGTTTAGCGCAATAATCAAGGCCCGAATCCAACGAAACAATTCCATCATTCGAACACGCAAAACATTAAAATATCAAACGCGTCGTCTCGAGTCTCCGATGCGTCCGAAGCGTTTCCCATTACGTTCCGGTTGTTCCCTTTTCTTCTATTTCCACTCGTCCCGAACGATTTCAGCTCGGCCGATCCGGTAATCGCGGAAGATATCCGCCCTCGTTAGGGAATAGGGGCCGCCGGCCCTTGGAGCGCAAATAAATCTGCACACTCATGCCCCGACAATTTCAAAGCCGCTGACCCTTCGAATCATTTTCGAAGATAGGGTTGATACGAACCTGGCTATGTACGAGTCGAGGGGCGGAGGGGGTGGGCGAAGGGTTCCGCTAAGACTTTTCGAGCGGCGAAGATGGGGCGGATCGCAATTTAACGGAGAGCGCGGGCGGTCGAATATATTCGTAGCAATAAATCTTGCTCGGCATTCATCGACGGGATGCATTTCGTTCGCGCGGTGTGGCCTCTGCTTTAATTGCACGCGAAATGGCATTCTCCGGGTGCGCGACCGTCGAAAAATTAAGACTTCATTTCGTCCCGTCGGAATTCCGCGTGACACGTTTCACTCGTAAATCGACCCGCGTCGTATTGTTTTTTATTCAATTCGGAGCTCGATTCTCTGCTCTCTTCGTTGACGATACACACACACACACGTGACCGCTGCATTAATTTATTTATAGATATTCATCGTTACGCTTCTTGCTCTGTTTGTACGTTGAACTGCACTGCGAATTTTATGCATTTTTTTTTATAGCGATTGGATCGAGTAAAATATATTGTTAAGAGTCGTTATTGGAATTTGAGGACTTCTTTATATTATATATATGTATAATATACGTGTATTATAATGTACATGGATAATATAAAGAAATCCCCGAATTCTAATGATGTCTCTTCACAATTTTTTACTTGACCTAATCATTATTATACATATATGACTAGGTCAAGTTACAACAATATATTTTTTATACATATATTATTATTATATATATAAAATATAATATATATTATATAAACAAATATATCATATTGTACATAACATTGTATAATACTGGATATAATATATAATATTGTATAGTATTGTATATAATATTGTATGATATTGTATATAATATATAATATATATTATTGTATAATATTGTATGATATAATATATAATATATAATATATAATAATACATAATATATCATAATATATAATTAATGATAGTATATAATATATGGTAGAATATTATATATGATAATAATATTAATTTATGGTAGAATATAATATATGATAATAATATTAATTTATGGTAGAATATAATATATGATAATAATATTAATTTATGGTAGAATATAATATATGATAATAATATTAATATATAGTAGAATATAATATATGATAATATATAATTTGTGGTAGAATATAATATATGACAATAATAATAATTTATGGTACAATATAGTGTATGACAATACATAATATATGCTAGAATATAATATATGATAATATATAATTTATGGTAAAATATAACGTATATATGACAATATATAATTTATGATAACAATATATATAACATACAATAACACATAACAAATGATAAAATTATTTTACACATATTATAACAATTTTCGGTGAAGACCGCGTCCGGCGGGGACGGTTCCGCTTTGTGTCAACATCGTTTTCTCTGGCCGCGTTTTAATTGCTCCGCGGAGAACGCGGCCGATGCCGGACAGTTAATGGAATCTTACGATGATTCCGCCGGCCGGCGGAAAGTTGCCGGAAAGTTCTCCCCGTAATCTCAGGCTGCCGCGCGGAGTGTGATCAAATAAACCGTTCCATTCATGGGATGATATGTATTTGCACGGCGGCGCGCCGCGCCCGTGGAAACTTTGTTAAAAAAGTGCGCGCGAGGGCCGGGCCGTTTTCATTGGTGCACGGTTATTTGCGGCCGACCGTTGTTCCGCGGGGGTGACTTTTGGGAGGCACCGAAGTCAATGCGCGATACGCGGCGTGTTGCGACGACGGGGCTTGGAAGCTACCGCAACACGTGGAAAGGAGAGCTTTTTCGCTCGGTCCAGGACGTTCCTTCGTGAGATGTTCAAGCAATAATTGAATTAACTTGAATTTAAGTAACTTGAATTGAATTAACTTAAACTAAATTAACTTAAATTATGTTAACTTGAATTAAAATAACTTATATTGTGTTAACTTAAATTAAAATAACTTATATATTGTGTTAACTTAAATTGTATTAAGTAAAATTAAATCAATTTAAATTGGATTTACTTAAATTGAATGATCTTACATTGTATTAACTTAAATTGGATTAAGTAACATTGAATTAACATAAATTGAAGTAAGTAACATTGAATTAACTTAAATTGGATTAAGTAACATTGAATTAACATAAATTGAAGTAAGTAACATTGAATTAACTTAAATTGGATTAAGTAAAATTTAATTAACTTAAATAGAATTAACTTAAACTAAATTAACTTAAATTAAGTTAACTAGAATTAAAATAACTAATATTGTATTAACTTAAATTGTATTAAGTAAAATTGAATCAATTTAAATTGGATTCACTTAAATTGAATTATCATACATTGCATTAACTTAAATTGAATTATCATACATTGCATTAACTTAAATTGAATTATCATACATTGCATTAACTTAAATTGAATTAAGTAACATTGAATTAACTTAAATTGAATTAAGTAACATTGATTTAATTTAAATTGAATTAACTTAAATTGAAATAAGTAAAATTGAATTAACTTAGATTGAATTAAGTAAAATTGAATTAACTTAAATAGGATTAAGTAGAATTGAATTAATTTAAATTGAATTAAGTAAAATTGAATCAACTTCAATTGAATTAAGTAAAATTGAATCAATTTAAATTGGATTCACTTAAATTGAATTAACTTAAGCTATATTGACTTAAATTGAATGAAGTAACATTGAATGAAGTAAAATTGAATTAACTTAAATTGAATTAAGTAAAATTGCGTTAACTTAAATTGGACTAAGTAAAATTGACTCAACCTAAATTGGATTTCGCGGATTACTAATGTAAAAACCGCGGGCCCGTTAATTCGCCGATCGCGTTCGTAAAAGTCGGCCGATTGACACGCGTCAGGCCGTTCCGGGCCATTCGTGCGTCGCCGTGGCCGCCGGTTATTCCGTTTCATGGCGGCGGGCACTTTGCCATGGGATTAATTCGCCGTTGTAGCCCGTCAGTCATGGGAACAACAAGCACGGGCAACGTGTTCGAATGTCGAATGGCAGCCGTTCCGATGAATTTGGTCGCGCGTGCTCGTCGAAACGGCGAACGGAACGGAACGGAACGGAACGGAACGGAATGGAATGGAACGGAACGGAACGGAACGGTCCGAGTCGGGCTGAGTCGGGCCGCGTCCGTTCTCTCGGATGATTTCACCCCTGTCGCCGAAGAAAAAGGCGACACGGACTCGCCCGCCGGGTCGGGGGGGGGGGGGGGTTAAAAATCGTGCCGGTTCAATGGTTTGCTAGTCAACCGTTTTTCGCATTCACGCCTCCGCCTTTCATCATCGCGTAACCTCGTTCTCCCGTGCGACCCGAAAAAATTGAGGCGCGTTCGCGCGCGCGCGCGCGATTTATTCATTCGACGCGACAGCGCGTCCAGCGCGCGCGCTACGGCTTTTTTTTTTATTTTCCGACTGGACACGGACGAGCGGCGAATTCGAAACAGTTAATGAAAAGCGCGGAAACAGAGACGCGAGCGTGCGCGCGCGCGCGCGCGCGTTCGACAATGAAAAACGATGTAAACGGCAAACAATGCGACCATTGTAAAAACCTCGGCATTGTAATAATGAAGCAGCTGGATTCCGCCTGCCTCTGCGCCCCTTCGAAATTGAAAAAAAAAAGGAGAAGCGTCACGACGACGGATTCGATGTCGATGTTAGGCTCGTTCGACTGGAAAATGCGAGGGTGGCCCCGGAAGTAACCCGCGGCCTGAGGTGTAGATCGGGGTTATTGTTTAAATAAAAATTACTGTGGTCGAAGGTTTGGCGAAGGTTTATGGCGAAGCTTTAGTTTCAAGTTCCAAGACGCAACGTTTTTTAGTATATTTATACTAAATATATTTTACCTCCAGAACGAGAAGACATTTGTTGCAACCTAAACTATTAAACTATATTTATTTATTTATTTATTTGTAACTACATTAATTTAAACTGTTGAGCTATGATAATATTTAAATTATTTAGTATTTATTTAGAAACTTTCTTAGAAACTGTTGTTAACTATCGTTAAATATTTATTTATCATTAATTAACAATTTTTTCACTATAAAATTATATTAACTGTTTTCTTTTTAACTATATTAATTTAAACTGTTAAACTATGATATTTAAACTATTGAAAAATTATTTACAAGCTATCATAGAGAGAAACTGTTATTAACTATCGTTAAATATTTCTTTATTTTTCGATGATATTTCCGATTTTCGCCTAATCGCACCCTTTCTTCTACTTGTCGAGTACTGTCTACGAGCACTTTGAGACCACTATAGTTCCAGAGCAACCTTTTCGAGCTTTCCCCGTTGCAGCCTGAATGTCCGGCGCAAGTATGCGACCGGCTATCGTGGGAACTATTCGAGTTATAAAAATGTTCTCGTGCAGGAATAAAACGGTACGCGAGAAGGCAAGCTTTTCAGGGGCAGCGCATTGTTCTAATGTTATCAGTTCGGCAAGTGTACAGGAGGAGCCTTCTTCTTCCAACTGGAACTTCGTAATATTCTTTGAATTATTTTTATAGCTTGTTCGAAGACACACACACGAACTCGTCTAATGTATAAGTTATAAAAATCGAATAAAATCGACAGCTCGATATCTCGGGACCGGATAAATAATATAGCCACAAAATTGAATTGTTAAATTTAGAATAATAAGAGAATTTGATTCGCTCTGAAAATTGTGCGCGTTCCTATAATTCGGTTAATTATTTATAGACTATTATTTTATTAGATTTGCATTGTATTTATTATGTTTGCATTATTTTTGGCTAATTATTTATAGGCTATTATTTTATTATATTTGCCTTATTTTTGACTAATTATTTATAGGCTATAATTTTATTATATTTGCCATGTTTTTGGCTAATTATTTATAGGCTATTATTATATTATATCTGCATTATATTTATTATATTTATTATATTTGCCTGATTTTTGGCTAATTATTTATAGGTTATTATTGTATTATATTTGCATTATATTTATTATATTTATCTTATTTTTGGCTAATTATTTATAGGCTATTATTATATTATATCTGCATTATATTTATTATATTTATTATATTTGCCTGATTTTTGGCTAATTATTTATAGGCTATTATTGTATTATATTTGCATTATATTTATTATATTTATCTTATTTTTGGCTAATTATTTATAGGCTATTATTATATTATATCTGCATTATATTTATTATATTTATTATATTTGCCTGATTTTTGGCTAATTATTTATAGGCTATTATTGTATTATATTTGCATTATATTTATTATATTTATCTTATTTTTGGCTAATTATTTATAGGCTATTATTATATTATATCTGCATTATATTTATTATATTTATTATATTTGCCTGATTTTTGGCTAATTATTTATAGGCTATTATTGTATTATATTTGCATTATATTTATTATATTTGCCTTATTTTTGGCTAATTATTATATTACTATGTTATCATATTATTACATTATTTTATTATATTGTTACATATACTTTTCTTATTATTTATAGAAGTACGTAAACAACCGGCAAAAAGCAGACGTTCCAGTGTCACCAATAATTCGCAAAATAATTAATCGCACAGAATAGAATATTCCCGAATACCCGGACAGAATGTTTTACGAAATGATCATGCGAACATCGGTCGAAATAATTAGCATGGCTTTTTAATAGCTGCTTACAAATTGAAACGGCAATGCGCGCATCGATCCACAGGTTCATTAATTCTCGATCCCCTCCGGGGGTGCGGGAGGAACGGGGGGGCCCGGCGCGCGACTTTATCGTATTTGGCGAATGTCGAAAACCGGCGGGATAATAGAATACCGTGATCTGATTTTCGATGCCCGCGGAATTAGCGTCGCCCGCGTGTATGCCAATAATTTAAATGGCTTCGCGCGCGCGCGGCCGCCCGCCCGTCCGGCCGGATTCCGATGGATTGTTTAATAACGGGTTTTCTATCAATTCCGGCCGACCATAAATCGCGGCCCGCGGCTTTGCGCGACTTAAAACACCGACTGTGTTCCGCATTCTCTGCGCGGCGGCCATCCGCTCCATTATCAGCCTGAAAAACTTTGAAGCCTATAATCGGCACGACAGCCGAACGTTTCCTCGTGAAATGATTATGAAAAACTACCGATTGTAGTAATATTTTTTAAATTATAAAGACTATTGAATATTGAATCATACTTAAGTGTCATGATATTATATAAATATTAAATAATTATTGGATAATTGAATAATTGAATAATTGAATAGTTGAATAATTGAATAGTTGAATAGTTAAATAATTGAATAGTTAAATAGTTGAATAGTTGAATAGTTGAATAATTGAATAATGGAATAATGGAATAATGGAATAATTGAATAGTTGAATAGTTGAACAATTGAATAATTGAATAGTTGAATAGTTGAACAATTGAATAATTGAATAGTTGAATAATTGAATAATGGAATAATTGAATAGTTGATTAATTGAATGATTGAATAATGTAATAATTGAAAAATTGAATAATTGAATAATTGAATAGTTGAACATTGGATATTGAATATTAAATATTATAGAAATATTATAATATAAAATATACTTAAATATTGAATCATCGAACGATTCATTCGATAAACAATACCGAATAATCGTATCTCCTCTCCCCAAATTGTCCATTTCTGTGCACAATCTGAGCGTCAGTAAGGGAGACAATATTTTGCCGCGCCGATGAACAAGCATCGGACGCATAATCTTCAATATTTCATGCGTTTCATCGACATACCCAGCAGCACCCAGCAGCACTTTACGGCTGTAATCGTCCGCCCGGTTCTAAGTGCAAAGAAAATCCGACATTTCGTACGCGCCAACCTAATATTTCCTTACCCCTTTCCGTCCGGCCCTGGAATCCTTTCTTTCGATGGCGCGCGGTGCGTTCCAGCTTCGACGTTCCCCTAATTCCTTTGAAAGAGTGGCCCATCTGGTACAATGAAGCGTTTAATGAACGTTTAAAATATACAGGCCGACGGGAGCACGGTGATTAGCATTCGGGAACGAAGTCGCCGTCTTAATTAGGTTCGCCTTGTCGCCGGCGTCGCAGCCCGGACATTTTCATTGTCCGGATCCCCCGGTCGGAAAGAACGAGGCGTAAAAACTGGTCGGACATGTCGTTCTTCACGCCGCTGCCCGGCGATGCAATGCCACCTGAATCCTTGCCGCAGTTCACTTCTTTTCCCGCCCCCCTCGCCGCCCGCCAGCACGAAACCGCGCGACGCCTTGCTTTCTGGGACCGTCGTATCCCGTCACGGTTAGATCGCGTTTGTATCAATCAGCCGGCGACGTGAGAAATGATGAATGAACCCTGGCCGGTGGCACACGCGCGACGCTTTAAACGTTGATTCATGGCCGCAGACCGAGGAATTCACGCCTGACGAGCGGGAAAAAAGGATGCGCCGCGGCGCGGGCCCGAATGCCCGTTTTTCGCGGACGAAATTCGATTTTCGGAGCCACGCGTTTTTTTTCACGAATTTTTCTGTCTATTCGTTTTGATGAGACTTTCGCGAGTCTGGGAGCAGAATAATTGTACGTAATTGTAGGTGAAAGTTGGTGTAAGGTTATAATAATATTCAATATTCAATATTTAATATTGAATGTTCAATATTCAATGTAGAATGTTCAATGTTCAATGTTCAATGTTCAATGTTCAATGTTCAGTGTTCAGGATTCAATATTCAATATTCAATATTCAATATTCAGTATTCAGTATTCAATATTCAGTATTCAGTATTCAATATTCAGCGTTCAATATTCAATATTCAGCATTAAGCATTCAGTATTCAGTATTCAATATTCAGCGTTCAATATTCAATATTCAATATTCAGCATTCAGCATTCAGTATTCAGTATTTAATATTCAGTGTTCAGTATTCAATATTCAATATTCAGTATTCAGTATTCAGTATTCAGTATTTAATATTCAATATTCAGTATTTAATATTCAATATTCAGTATTCAGTATTCAGTATTCAGTATGCAGTATTTAGCATTGAATATTCACTATTCAATATTCAATATTCAGTATTCAATATTCAATATTTAATATTTCATATTTATATAATATTTATATGATATAATATTTAAGTATAATTCAATATCTAATAGTCTTTATAATTTAAAAAATATTACTGCAAGTTTTAAAATTATGCGAATTTTAAGGAACTATTTTGAAATGTTGATATACATTTTTGACTTCGTTATATTCTAGCTGGTGTCGAGACGAATTATATATAGTTATATATTGTTTTATATATAATTATATATTATTATATATATAATTATATATTGTAACCTATATGTATATATTATCATTATTAATTACGATATATATTATATATATTAGTAACATATATATGCAACCTATAATATATAAAATAATCTTAAAATACCGCTAAAATCATTTCAACCGCAAAAGCCAGGATTCCATGCCGCAGTCCGCCGATTCGAACGCTCGAAACCTTGGATTTCGATGGTGAAACGTCTCGACGCGGTCACCGTGATCCATTGTCTCAAGCAGTAGTCCCTACCGCGAGTCGCAAGAAGAGATTCTGTTTTCGGATGGATTACGTCTCGGATTCAGCCTGGTCGGCTTGAAATTGCCCGCACGACTGATTACTCTATTGTCGATGCCGCAGCATCGAGGTTCCAATTTCGCAGGGGGTAACTTTTTCATCCCGCGCAATCTTGCCGTTTCTTGCGAAATTTTGATTGGCCGGGGACGAGCGGATAGTTGACGGAGAAGCGGCAAACTTTTCCACTTTACACTTCGCGGCGGACGTTGTCGATTTTCGCTCGCAATCCTTGCGCACACTTCCCGTCCGCTAATGCACCGCATACAGGGTGCACACCGCAAAACGGAAAGTCTATGTTTCCTGTCACTATTCAATATTCAATATTCAGTATTCAGGATTCAGGATTCAAGTATTCAGTATTCAGTATTCAGTATTCAGTATTCAGTATTCAGTATTCAGTATTCAGTATTCAGTATTCAGTATTCAGTATTCAGTATTCAGTATTCAGTTTTCAATATTCAATATTCAGTATTCGATATTCAATATTCAATATACAGTATTCGATATTCAATATTCAAGATTCAAGATTCTATATTCTATATTCAAGATTCTAGATTCTAAATGCTATATTCTATATCCTAGATTCCATATTAAAGATTCCATATTCAAGATTCTATATTCAAGATTCTAGATTCTAGATTCTAGATTCCATATTCAAGATTCTATATTCAAGATTCTAGATTCTAGATTCTATATTCCATATTCAAGATTCTATATTCAAGATTCTAGATTCAAGATTCTAGGTTCAAGATCCTAGATTCTAGATTCTAGATTCTAGATTCTAGATTCCATATTCAAGATTCTATATTCAAGATTCTAGATACTAGATTCTAGATTCCAATATTCAATATCCAATATCCAATATCCAATGTTCAATATTCTATATTCAGTAATCAGCAATTAGTATTCAGTATTCAATATTCAGTATTTAGTATGCAATATTCAATATTCAATATTCAATATTCAATATCGATTCAATATTCAGTATTCAATATTCAACATCCAATATCCAACATCCAATATTCAATATTCAATATTCAATATTCAATATTCAACATTTAATATTTAATATTTATATAATATCATAATATTTAAGTATAATTCAATATTTAATAGTCTTCATAATTCGAACACGGTAAAAAGCGTGTACATACTTCGAAATAACGACGAATAAGATACCAGTGACCTAAAAATCGAGCAAAAAGGATGATCTTAAAAATAAGGTCGCACGTTTCGGTGTCCGGCGCCCGGTTCTAAGCGCGACATCTCGTTAATCTCGTACGGAAAAAGGAACGTGGACGCGTGTCCGCAGTTCCATATAAGTAATTCGGTTCTATTGTTCGCATTGAAAGCGATTACTTATTCCGCCGTTAGACGGGAGTAGTTTCTTGTTATGAGACCGGCAGCGTCGTGCAGTGGCGTCGGCGGCGGCGGGGCTTTTTCTCCCCGGAAAGTATTTAGCATTATTCGTACGAGACGGCGCGACGGCTCGAGTGAAAGCTTCTGCGGCTTGATCGCGTGTTTTCTCGCATTCCAAGGCTTCTCAGACTTTTAAATCGGGCGAGCACGAAACGGCGGACCGGCGGGTGGTTTCGATTTAAACTGCCTGCCCTTGCATAAAATCCGTTCCAGCAATTTTCATGAATTTGCGGACCGCGCGCCGCAGAAGATACGCATCTCGCTCGCCCCGCGCGCGACTTTCAACGGTTACGTTGCAGCTCGTACTGTAAATTGTGCAACTCGAAACGATTAGCGGACTTCTTTTTTTCTTTCTTTCCTTTTTTTTCTTTCTTTCCCTTTTTTTATGTAAACGAGGCCGTTAGCGCCGTGCCAAAGGGTGCGACATTCGGCGCGCGCGAGAATGAATGAGAAAACATTTTATAAATATATTGTTAATAGGTTAATACTTGAGTAAATTATTTTAGAAAATATTTTTAAAATATGTTCCTTGTCGCACTAAAAAAATATATATTCTTTCTTGATACAATATAAAAAGATACTGTGCAAAATACAACGTAAATGAAACAATAATAAAACAGTATAAACAATTTGTCTACAAGTTGCTAAATACAGAACATGTTTGGACTTTGGTATCGGAGGCGAATACAATTCGATTCAATTCGATTCAATTCGATTCAATTCAATTTAATTTCAATTCGATTTCAATTCAATTTCAATTCAATTTCAATTCAATTTCAATTCAATTTCAATTCAATTTCAATTCAATTTCAATTCAATTTCAATTCAATTCAATTCAATTCGA
The DNA here is from genome assembly GCF_051020955.1 of Megalopta genalis. Taxonomy (NCBI): domain Eukaryota; kingdom Metazoa; phylum Arthropoda; class Insecta; order Hymenoptera; family Halictidae; genus Megalopta; species Megalopta genalis. Next base: position 7,380,260 of record NC_135028.1, on the reverse strand, counting down.
TTTCAGTTCGATTTCAGTTCGATTTCAGTTCTATTTCAATTATATTTCAATTATATTTCAATTATATTTCAATTCAATTCATTTGGTATCGAATATCTCGTTCATGCGATCTTGTTTGTACAACAGTTCCGATTAGCGTGGGTCAGGGGCAGCAGGGAAAATATACTTCGTCAAGTTCGCACCTGCCTTTGCCTGAATTTTCGGAAAACGCCGAGGCCCCGGAAGCTCTCGCGGACAGATAGATGCACGGACACAGTTCAGTTTACATATCCACGCTCGTAAATCTTGTCTGCCTTTGGGAGAATTTACATTCCATTGCTGTCTCGGCAATCGTAAAATTCTCCTGGAACAGGTGTATACGTGCTTCCATGGTATTAAGATTTCTCCTTGTAAACCGTGCAACGAATTTCTGCTTCTTTTCTTCGTCCCCTTTCTCGTACCGGCTGACCTGCGCGACGGTAATTCATTTCACGGAGCTTCTTCCGCGCTTTGTTCGATTCGCGTTTGAACGAGCAATCGAATCTCGAACGCTCGAACGTTCGTACACAGCGTGGGTACAGTAATTTCTTCGTAATCAACGAAGATTCTTGTTGTTCCGAGATTTTAAGTCCAAATATATATATATAAATAATAATATGTAATTATATAATATAATATAGTATACCTGTATACAGGGAAACAGAAAATTATGGTTCTCCAGGGAATGAGGGGTTCCCGAGGCCATTTGAAGTAACTTTTGCCTCAGCGAAAATGCGATCCGCGGCTTCGTTTACGAGTTGTTAAAGAAAAACACTGACCAATGTGGGCGAATACAATTCACTTCAACTCGATTCGATTTCAATTCGATTTCAATTCAATTCAATCGAATTCAATTTAATTCAATCGAATTCAAGTCGATTCAATTTCAATTCAATTTCAATTGAATTTAATTCAATACGATTTCAGTTCGATCCAATTCAATTCGATTTCAATGCGATTTCAATTCGATTTCAGTTCGATTTCTATTCAATTTCAAGTCGATTCAATTTCAATTCAATTTCAATTAGATTCAATTTCAATTCGATTTCAATTCGATTCGTTTTCAATTCGATTTCAATTCAATTCGATTTCAGTTTGATTTCAGTTCAGTTTCAGTTCGATTTCAATTCGATTTCAGTTCAATTTCAATTCAATTTCAATTCAATTTCAATTCAATTTCAATTCAATTTCAATTCGATTCAATTTCAATTCAATTTCAATTCAATTTCAATTCAATTTCAATTCGATTTCAATTCGAATTCAATTCAATTAGCCGTTGCCGGCTAATAAAACGGCGGGGTTTAACGCTGACGTTTAAAGCGTTCGCGTTCCCGAATGTGGGGGGTGGTGTTTGCGGTGCAGCAGCACGTGTCACTGTAACGGCGCGAATCGCGATGACTCGGTTCGCGGGCTTCGACGATTCTCCTCGGCGAAAATTAAAAATGAAACGCGTCGCTGTCTCGCGGCTCTTAGCCCGCCGCACCCTCCCCGCCTCCCCTTCGTTCCCGCTCCGTTCAACGCCCGATGCGCGTCGCTCCGCTTCGAGGCCTCCGCAGCTCACCGTCGTAATTTCACCGGCGCGAGAGCCAGCTCCGCGCGTTGTTTATATATGAATTAACGGGGTAAGAGAACGCGGCATGTTACATTAACGCGGTACATTAGTTTCCAATTGACGGATGCTGCACGCGCATCCGGCACAATGCGATACGAATAATCGAATCAGCCAATCGAGCGAGCGCCCTGCAAATTATGCAGACTACGCAGCGATCGCGATTGACCAATTTGATTTCGCATTATGTTGCCGGCGCAACGAATATCTGCGGCGCCCGGCCGCTCGGCACGGCGCGCCCTTTAAGGTGGTCGAGCTCCCCGAATCCCTTTTTTCGCGTCCCAGCGGAACGCGATTATTGTCATTGTGTAGTAGACGGCTAATTTCGCGCGTTCGCGTTGTGCCGCGCTTGCCCTCCGAGAGAGCCATTTCGAAGCTGGACGCTTGTTATTCAGCTGGAACGTGTTTTAGTTACGGTGGAACATCTTTTAAGCGGTTTCAAACGATTCATTCTTTTTCGATTGTTGTTTCTCTGTTTTCGATAAGGAATTTTTGCGTAAGACGGGCGAATCGTTCGCAGGACAGATTAATTTTGTAATTTGTAAGTTTTTGAAAATCGGGGCACTCGATTATGGCTTGTGACGTTTTTATTATTTATTGTATCATAATTTTACGTTATTATTATATATTATATTGTATTATATTGTATTGAATTGAAATTGAATTGAAATTGAATTGAAATGGAATTGAAATGGAATTGAAATTAAATCGAATTGAATCGAATTGAATCGAATTGAATCGAATTGAAATCGAATTGAAATCGAATTGAAATCGAATTGGAATCGAATTGAAATTTACTTTCTTATTTTGGACCTTCAACTTTATAGATTTGTACAGAGTGAGTCACAAATAACGATTTTTCAGCCCCTTCCGACGGTCTGACGGAAAAATGTTTCCCATCGAAGTTGATCAGTATTTGACCGGCAAGAAATTGCGATTCTTAAAATTCAAAAACGAAATGATTTTCGATAATAAAACAAGGTCGCCGATATATTTTTAAACGAAACTAGACAATTTTGACTTGACAGTATTATGGGTGACTTCGAGACGAATTCAACGACCTGCTACACGACGACCTTCCGACGACATCGAAGGAAATATTGCTTCGAGCGCGAGGGATTAACGCATCGCTTTCGACGTTCGACCCGGTAGAATCGTGACCGGTGCCACTCCGACTCTTTTCGAAATAAAACACCGTGCACACGGTGTGCTCGTTAAAGCCGGGCGCGCGAGCTTTCGTCGGCGACGTTTACCCCCGGCGCTTCGCCCGTCGAGATGATGTATGATAATGAGTTGAGTGCTCGCCGATACTGTCCATAAAAGAAGAAGAAGAATAAAAAAGGAAGAAGAACATCGAGACAGGACGTATTTTCGAAATTCAGTTGTCCTAATGGGATCCAAACTCGCGGGGCGTGCTTCCGCTTCGGTACAGCGTCGCGCCGCTCTGTTTCTGTTCCGACGACACGTAACGCGAGTCTCTCACGTGTGATGCGCAACACGCGTCAGGGAAGTTTTAAAAATCGATCGCGAAACCGGCACGCTCTACTCCGCACTTTGAATCGTAAAGTAGATTTATGCGGCGAAAAGGATGACGCCCGCGCCGCGCCGCGCCGCTCCGGCGAGACGGCCCGAAAATACCATTACCGATGTAAAATGCAGCGATCGAAATTTCTTGTACACGTGAAACGGCCGAAACTCACGCCGCTTTGAAATTACTTACTGTCGGCTTAGTGTCTTCCGGCACGTTATTTTCGCCGGTGATTCCGAATAATCTCGTAAGTCGCATATACTTTGTCGCGCTAAAATATCAGCGTTGCGGTACAAGTCGGAGAACGCTTTAATCGATTGATCGTTGATCAACGTTGATCAGTTTAAGGCTTTCGGCGGATCTGAAGGTTTGTTCGCTGTGATACACAGGTTATCCCAAAATAATGGTATTTCCGGAGAATAAGGGGTTCCTGAGGCGATTTCAAGCAACTTTTTCCTTTACGAAAATTTAATCCGACGCTTCGTTTGCGAGTTATTAGCGAAAAACGCCGCCGAATCGGAGAGCGAGCGCGGCCGGGGCTCCGCCCGCGCGGCCAGTGCCGCGTCGCGCCGGCCGGCTGACGCAGCGCAGCGGTCGCGAGGGCGGGGCGTCAGCCGTGCGCGATCGCTCATTGGTCACTGTTTTTCGTTAATAACTCGCGAACGAAGCCTCGTAGAACATTTTCGCTAAGGAAAAAGTTGCTTCAAATGATCTCAGCAACCCCTTATTTCCCGGAAATACCATAATTTCGGGACACCTGTATATTCTTAGCAGTAATTGACGGACGGGTACGTTTATTTACGCTGTTTTAATCTTAAGGGATACGCTATGTGTAAAACCACCGTATAGCCTCGATATTACGCGCGCATTCGTTTCTACTTTATATGAAAAATGCGGTCGATCTCTCTCCGCGATTCTGGTACAGACCGACCATACTAATCCGGGAGAGTTCGACCGCGTTAATTATTCCGTCCTTCAACGGACTCTTCGCTCCGCTTCTATCCGGTTTTCCTCGAAGCCAATTTGCTTTCCTCTCAAGTTGGAAATAGCTTAATCTCCGAAGAATTCCGTTCGGCTTCAGCGAGACAATGCCTCAGTGTTCCGTACGACGAACGGTGTGCACTTTGTTGCGCGAACAAGCGCGACTGTTCGTGGTCGGGAAACGCGGCGGGCAACTTGGAAACGTTATAAACAGTTCGGGGAACGTTGTTGAGACAAGGAAGAACAAAGGAACTGTAAAGAAACTGTAAAGGAACGTTTCGATCGAAAGGGGGAAGATTGCAAAGGAAGGTGGAAGAAGACAATTGGAACGATCGCTCGACTCGGGCAGAGATAATGCAGTTTTTGCATTAACTGCGCAAACACGTTCGCGTGTTTGAAAACGGGATTAATATCTTCCGTACGCGTTTTCACGTAAATAATTTCGGCGTGGCTTGTTTTCATGAAATGTTCCGCGTTTCCATCGCGGCAACGTTGCATTTGCGAGCCGAAGACGCGGGCGTAACGTATCGTCCCGCTGTATTATTAAAATTTAGTATTCATGGGGCAGAAAGAGGGAGGGAAAAGTTATCGGTTAATCTGACTTGATGAATATTTTAATCGATGAAAATACTTTTGAAACGTAACATTGCGATTTCGCTGTTCACACGATAATGAAGCCGCGTATCGTCCGCAATGCGGACTTCGCATAAAGAGAGGTCGATTAAAAATGTGTGCTGGTCAACGAAATAAATTATAAACGCATGCACCGCAGTTATTGGGGCGAGGGGATGATGGTATGAAAGGGAGGTGTATTGAAAGAGACACGGTAAATATTATCATGACGATACACAGCGATCTGGAGAAGCGGTTATTTATGGTAAAAACACTCAATTTTTTCACTTTGATGTTTGTGCAAAATTTAATAAAATATCAGATCTTTGAGATAACTTTTCAAGCGAAACATAGGCGTTCCGAGTGCAAAATTATGAAATCAGAATCGCAATTAAATAGTTCGATTATTTTTTACGCAATGGTTAAATAAAAATTCGCGCTGCAACTTCATATGCGCGAGCAGATGTACTTCAATTATTTAATGGCGATACATGTAAGCATGTTTCCGTCGATATAGAGAGTTAAAAATACAGTTGTCCCAAAATTATGGTACTTCCGGGAAACCAGAGATTCCTCAGGCGATTCGAAGCAACTTTTTCCTTTACGAAAATTCTCTCCGAGGCTTCGTTGACGAGTTATCAACGAAAAACACTGACCAATGAGAGGCGAGCTCGGCTGGCGGCGCGCGGAGTCCAGTTCCGCTGATTGGCTCGGCCGCCTGGCGCCAGCCGAGTGCTCTCGTCCCTCATTGGCCAGTGTTTTTCGTTGATAACTCGTAAACGAAGCCTCGTAGAACATTTTCGCTAAGGAAAAAGTTGCTTCAAATTGCCTCAAGAACTTCTCATTTCCCGCAAATATCATACTTTTGGGACACCCTGTATATTAGGGTACTGTGGGGACTGGAAAGAAAAGGAATGAAGCTAATAAACAGGGAAGAAACAATAATTACAAATATAATTATAACTATAATATAATATATAATATTATTATGTAACTATAATTAATATTATTTATTAATATATAATATTATTATATAACTATAATTATAATATATACTACGTTATAATAAAAAATATAATAAATACTACTACATTAACGCATTAAGCGTCGATTATTAGCTCGAATTATTCACACGATGTCAAAGTCATTCAATTAAAATGACTAGAAAGTGAGAATTTACCCGTAGGAAATATTGGAAATATTCTACAAATCCTAGAATGTATCCTACAAATCTATCCTGCAAAAAACATTCGATTCGTTCAAATATAAATTTGAATAAAAATATATAATATATATAATGAAAATGAATTCCAGGAACCTAGTTAAAAATTAGCGAAATAACCTAGTTAAATAACGCGACTCACGCGGCACAGAAACCGCGTCGAAGGTATTTTCCAACAGCATTTTGCAGCATCGGTGGCCGACGAATACGGGCGTTTAATTTCTTAACAGTTGATAGACGAGAGCTTTTAGCACGCGTTAAAGTATCTCATTTGCCTGCCGTTTTTTAAAGGCTGTTTCTCCGAAGGATCACAAAGTCCTCGAGCTCTTTGCCGCGCGTATAATCCCGAGGGACTTTTACACCGGTATTAGAGCGCGTCCCGAACCTAGGTCAGGATTATTCGTAGCGCCACAAAGGCCAGACGAAGTTAACCTCTTATTTTCCTTTTACTTTTCTTCGAGTTTCTCTTCAGAATTCCGTCGATTATATCCTTTTATTCTTTTTTTTTTAGCCTCCGCGGAGTTTCGGGCTGGTCGAAACTCGAGGGGAAAGGTACGCGTTGCATTGTCCACATTGTCGTAAAGATGGCGGCCTGTTGAAACGCGATAGATCCGATTTATCGGGTTCGTCGACGAGCTTATAACGAGGGCGACTGACTTCTTATTGGACCGAGCAAATGATCACTATAGTGGCTTGCTCTAGTAGCTCACTCGCTCATCGTTCGAACCAAATAATCGTCTTCATATGCATTGTTTCACACTTCTTTTGTCTTCGCATCGATTTACAACAGTCTACAGGGTGTCCCAAAAATGTCTCGCAATCCGGAAATGGCGGGTTCCTCGGATCATTCGAAGCAACTTTTTCCTTTACAACAATTTTCTCCGAGGCGCCGTTAACGAGTTATTAACGAAAAACAGTGACCAATAAGAATCGAGTACGGCCGACGCGAGGCGGCCCAGCCAACCAGCGCGCGAAGCCCCAGTTCCGCTCGTTGGCTCGGTCGCCTCGCGCCAGCCGAGCTCGCCTCTCATTGGTCACTGTTTTTCGTTAATAACTCGTTAACGAAGCCTCGGAGAATATTATTGTAAAGGAAAAAGTTGCTTCGAATCTGTATGTATACTATGTAAATATATAGTTTTTGTTTGAGTTATTTCAGTGGATTCCAAGCGATGCGAGAATGTTCTTAAATTTAAATCTAGTATTAGATATTTAGTATTAGGCTATTTAGTATTAAGCTATTTAGTATTAGGCTATTTAGCATTAAATGTTTAGTATTATACTAATTAATATTAGGCTATTTAGTATTAGGCTATATAGTATTAGGCTATTTGATATTAGGCTATTTAGTATTAGACTAATTAGTATTAGACTAATTAGTATTAGGCTATATAGAATTAGGCTATTTAGTATTAGGCTGTTTAATATTACATATTTAGTATTAGGCTATTTAGTATTAGGCTATATAGTATTAGGTTATATAGTATTAGGCTATTTAGTATTAGGCTATATAGTATTAGGCCACTTAGTATTAGACTATTTAGTATTAGGCTATATAGTATTAGATATTTAGTGTTAGGTCACTTAGTATTAAGTTATTCAGTACTAGGCTATTTAGTATTAGGCTATTTAATATTAGATATTTAGTATTAGATATTTAGTATTGGATATTTAGTATTGGATATTTAGTATTAGGCTATTTAGTTATTTAGATATTTAATAATAGGCTATTTACAATTAGGCTATTTATTAGTAGGCCATTAGTATTAGCCTACTTAGCATTAAATATTTACCACTAGACTATTAGATTGAGGAAATCGGCTACCAAAATCGTAGTTATTTTTCGTATAATAATTACTTAATTACCATTGCATGTAATCTACTTTGAATATTAAAGGAAAGTGACGACACTCGACAGAAACATATCTTTCCTTGAGGTCTCGAAGTTACTCGTTATTCGTTGATCTGTACACACACACACACACACACGACCGGAGTGTCTTCTTCGAGGGAAAACCGGCCAGAAACACGTGCCCACTGCTAACATTGTCCGTCCCGCGAAACAAGACATGCGAAATACGATCCCGGACTGTGTTCCACCTGTCAAGTGTTATACCCCTAAGCCCCTGGCGTTCCCCTAATCTAGCAAATCACTCGGTGTTCCAACACAGTGATTCCGTGATGCATGGAGTTGAAATGAACCTCAAGGGGGAAACAGCCCGGGGTAATGCACGAAGATGAGGGATTAGGAATATGTCGGGGAATATATGACTGGCAGGGGAGCAACGGGGACCGGTGCATCGACGAGAACAAAATCGAATCTAGAGCTTTTGTTACGCGCGATGAATTCGGCCGGTCGACCGAGAGACATGAAAAGAGTGGGAGGCCAGGAGTGTTCTTAGGGAAGTGTTCTAATTCGCGCTCGGATCGACAATTTGGGGAAGAGGAGATACGATTATTGTTCGGGCCTTCAGACGCGTTTTCAGGATTATTGACAAATCGGCAACTATGAAAAATGAGCCGCGAGCGCTCGAATAATCGTATCCCACTCTTCCCAAATTTGCCAATTTTTCTTTATAAACTGATGGTAAATTATGCTATTTAGTATTAGGCTGTTTAATATTAAATAGTTAGTATTAGACTATTCAGTATTAGGCTATTCAGTATCCCCCTCTTCCCAAATTTGCCAATTTTTCTTTATGAACTGATGGTAAATTATGCTATTTAGTATTAGGCTGTTTAATAATAAATAGTTAGTATTAGACTATTCAGTATTAGGCTATTCAGTATCCCCCTCTTCCCAAATTTGCCAATTCTTCTTTATAAACTGATGGTAAATTATGCTATTTAGTATTAGGCTGTTTAATATTAAATAGTTAGTATTAGACTATTCAGTATTAGGCTATTCAGTATCCCCCTCTTCCCAAATTTGCCAATTCTTCTTTGTAAGCTGAAGGGAAATTAGGCTATTTAGTATTGGGTTGTTTAATATTAAATAGTTAGTATTAGACTATTCAGTATTAGGCTATTCAGTATCCCACTCTTCCCAAATTTGCCAATTTTTCTTTATAAACTGATGGTAAATTATGCTATTTAGTATTAGGCTGTTTAATATTAAATAGTTAGTATTAGACTATTCAGTATCCCACTCTTCCCAAATTTGCCAATTTTTCTTTATAAACTGATGGTAAATTATGCTATTTAGTATTAGGCTGTTTAATATTAAATAGTTAGTATTAGACTATTCAGTATTAGGCTATTCAGTATCCCCCTCTTCCCAAATTTGCCAATTCTTCTTTGTAAGCTGAAGGGAAATTAGGCTATTTAGTATTGGGTTGTTTAATATTAAATATTTAGTATTAGACTATTCAGTATTAGGCTAATTAATATTAAATATTTGGGCTTGAGAGAGATTGAGAGAGTGAGAGAGAGATTTGCAGAGAGGGGGGGAGAGAGAAAATTTGAGAGAAAGATTGAGAGAGAGGGAAAGAGAGAAAAGGGGAGAAATTGAGACTGAGAGATTGAGAGAGAGAGAGAGAGAGAGAGAGAGAGATTTGCAGAGAGGGAGGGAGAGAGAAAATTTGTGAGAAAGATTGAGAGAGAGGAAAAGAGAGAAAAGGGGAAAAATTGAGACTGAGAGATTGAGAGAGAGAGAGAGAGAGAGAGAGAGAGAGATTTGCAGAGAGGGAGGGAGAGAGAAAATTTGAGAGAAAGATTGAGAGAGAGGAAAAGAGAGAAAAGGGGAGAAATTGAGACTGAGAGATTGAGAGAGAGAGAGAGAGAGAGATTTGCAGAGAGGGAGGGAGAGAGAAAATTTGAGAGAAAGATTGAGAGAGAGGAAAAGAGAGAAAAGGGGAGAAATTGAGACTGAGAGATTGAGAGAGAGAGAGAGAGAGAGATTTGCAGAGAGGGAGGGAGAGAGAAAATTTGAGAGAAAGATTGAGAGAGAGGAAAAGAGAGAAAAGGGGAGAAATTGAGACTGAGAGATTGAGAGAGAGAGAGAGAGAGAGAGGGAGAGAAAGGGAAAGAGAATTTCAAAGAGAGAGATTAAGAGGGAGAGAAAGAGAGAGAGTCCAGAAGTTAGAAGCACAGGACAAGATCGATCAGGCGGCCGGTAGCCAGACGGAAGTAAAAAACGCGGGCTAAGAGCGAAAAAGAACGAAGGACCGGGGGGAGGGAGGGAGGGACAAGATCCCCGGGCTTCGGCCGGTCGAGGAAAGGCGTGAGTGGAAGGACAGGCTCCAGGAGCGTATTCAAATTGAATCAACGGCCGAGTGGGTCCATTAATTAGCGCGAAATTGAATTAATGCGCCGATCGCGCGTTCGGGCAGGGTGCGAGAGACCTCAACGACGCTCGAATTAAACATTCATTCCGCCGAAATAGGACTTGCACGCGGGACGTCGATCTGGCTCAATGAACCGGCAGAAAGAGAGAGAGAGAGCGGTGGAAAACTGATGGATAGAGGAGAGATCCGGAGCGAGACAGAGGACGACCGGCAACTGTGTTACAGAAGTCAAGTGCGCGAGAACACTCGTGGCCCACTGGACGAGACCATTGTTGCGCCAACACAGATGTCCAGAAGAGTCGACGCCCATATGGTCGATCCTGCCACCGAATTGACTCCCGGAGTATCATCTTCTGCTATTAAATGCAGCAGGGCGCGCTTTACGGGGCGCGGATTCATGCGGGAGCTGCTGCTGCTCGCGAAGTTTTTCGAACGTTCTGTATCATCGAAAAACCTAATTTTCTCATATCGATGTCCAGTGAATTTGTATTGCTTGTTAAATGTTCATTACCCTCGAGAGTGGAAATATTAATAAAAGTGATCGTAAATTGTAACAGATACGACAATTTAAAGTTGAACATTTCGAACGCTACGATTCGACGCCAAAACATATGCTTCTTTTCCTCGCGATGTCCCGACGAACCTAATTAACTTTTTCCTTTGCTTTATTTTTTAACGTTAAGAGGCAATATTTCTCGTTAGATAACAGTAGCTTAAATTAAGATTATCGTATCCTATATACAGGGTGTCCCCAAAATGTCTCGCAATCCGATAGTGGCGGGTTCCTCGGATCATTCGAAGCAACCTTTTCCTTTACAAAAATTTTCTCCGAGGCACCGTTAACGAGTTATTAACGAAAAACAGTTACCAATGAGAGGCGAGCTCGGCTGGCGCGAGGCGACCGAGCCAACGAGCGGAACCGGGCTTCGCGCGCTGGTTGGCTGGGCCGCCTCGCGTCTGCCGTACTCGATTCTTATTGGTCGCAGTTCTTTCGTTAATAACTCGTTAACGGTGCCTCGGAGAAAATTTTTGTAAAGGACGAAGCTGCTTCAAATGATCCGAGGAACCCGCCATTTCCGGATTACGAGGCATTTAAAAATTATTGTTTAACAAATGCAAAAAATGTTTAATTATCTATAGCTGAAAATAACTATGTTTTAAATATTTTCCGCGGAAGTCTCATTGGAATATCTTTGATGGTTCAAAAGTTATAACAAAATGTCACTGAATCTCTCGATCCAGCCCACTGTGCGCCGCTCGCGCGGGAACATGCTCGAAAGGGAATCCTTAAAGATTCAATTCCCTTAATTACTCTCCACCTCGCGCGGTCTTCCGTCGACTTTTTCTCGCCGCTGGTTTGGTTTCCGGAAGCGTTGCGACGGTGTTCAAACAGCTTTAAGACGTTCTCGGTCATCCGAAGAAGTCTGAAATACACGTCGCCGGACGGTTATTATGATTGAGAAGCCCCGGAGAACTCGAGAACGCTCGAAATCTTGAACGCCTTGGTGACTGGAAGGTACGATTGCTGTTGTCTTTAACAATATTCTTCGAGTAATTATTGACGTGGAGAGTTCCTCGCCTGGATAATATTCTGTCGAATATCTTCCGTAAGATTGTGTTCGGGACGGGGAAAGAAAATTCCGATAGCTTTCTGGCGGCGATCAAAATTTTAAAAGTATTCCACGAGCACTCAACTCATTATCATACATCATCTCGACGGGCGAAGCGCTGGGGGTAAACGTCGCCGACGAAAGCTCGCGCGCCCGGCTTTAACGAGCGCACCGTGTGCACGGTGTTTTATTTCGAAAAGAGTCGGAGTGGCACCGGTCGCGATTCTACCGGGTCGAACGTCGAAAGCGATGCGTTAATCCCTCGCGCTCGAAGCAATATTTCCTTCGATGTCGTCGGAAGGTCGTCGTGTAGCAGGTCGTTGAATTCGTCTCGAAGTCGCCCATAATACTGTCAAGTCAAAATTGTCTAGTTTCGTTTAAAAATATATCGGCGACCTTGTTTTATTATCGAAAATCATTTCGTTTTTGAATTTTAAGAATCGCAATTTCTTGCCGGTTAAATACTGATCAACTTCGATGGGAAACATTTTTCCGTCAGACCGTCGGAAGGGGCTGAAAAATCGTTATTTGTGACTCACTCTGTACAAATCTATAAAGTTGAAGGTCCAAAATAAGAAAGTAAATTTCAATTCGATTTCAATTCGATTTCAATTCGATTTCAATTCGATTCAATTCGATTTCAATTTGATTCAATTCGATTTCAATTCGATTCAATTCGATTTCAATACGATTTCAATTCGATTCAATTTCAATTCGATTTCAATTCGATTCAATTCGATTCGATTCGATTTCAATTAGATTTCAATTCGATTCAATTCGATTCAATTTCAATTCGATTGCAATTCGAATCAATACGATTCAATTCGATTCAATTTCAATTCGATTGCAATTCGAATCAATACGATTCAATTCGATTCAATTTCAATTCGATTTCAATTCGATTCAATTCGCGAGAGAGAGAGAATTTGAGTGAGAAATTCAGCTTGAGAGAGAGAAAGAGAGAGAGAGGGAGAGAGAGAGAGATTTTGAGAGAGAGAAATAGAGAAAGATTGAGATTCAGAGAGAGAGAGAGAGAGAGAGAGAGAGAGAGAGACAGCGAGAGAATCAGATTTGCCTTATCTTAATTCCGGCGAACACCCCCTTCTCTCCATCCCCCCTGTCCCCGTCTTCGTACCAGTCATGGAAACGAAGAAAGCAGACGGAAAGTCTCGGGGAAATCGCGGCGCTCGTTTCCGAATCTCTTCGGACCGGCTCGAAACCGAAGGCCTAATCCGAGGCCGAGAGCCCTCGCGGGTCCCGTCCCTAAGTTTACCGGCGCCGAAATTGCAAGCTGCACGACGTTCATAACCGGCAACTTCGCAGAATTTGTAATCAGGTATGCGATGGAATTGCGCCGCGTTCTTGGGCGAAACGGAATTTTCGACCTACCGCCTTCCCCGGCCACGCGTCTCCCCCTAGCCCCCTCCGCGCTCACCCAACAGCACCCTTCTAAACCCCGCCACGATAAATTCTATCGGGACGCTGCAGCTCCTTTATTGCTCGCTCCTTAAGGCGGATTTAACGTACTGCACGCAGTACATGTATACACACACACATCGATATTATGCGGCCGGATGGGCGACGGCTTAATGCGACACTCGAGGCCGATCGGCCAGCAATAATTATTGCCGTCTGCATTCGGTTGTTCGGGACGTATGTCGAGGTTACGGTAATGTCTCTCTAATTGACGCTCAGATTGTTTACAGAAATGGGCAATTTGGGAAGAGGAGATACGATTTTTTTTGTTCGAGCCTTCAATAATCTTATAGAGAACAATCTTCAGAAATATAAATACTTATATAAATAATATAAACATAATTATATATTTATAATTTATATAATAATATAAACATTCGCATCCGTTCTCATATGCTCTGTCTACATTTGATTCTACTACTGTTTGCGCTACCGTTCGGAAAAGGGGACTCGTTTTAACGGTGTTCCATAATGGGTACATTAGACGCGAACGTAACGCGAACTGAAAATTCCTATCTGGACGAGTCTTACAACGTCGACAACTCTTCCAGTGTGCAAGAGAGAGGGAGAGAGAGAGAATTTCAGAGAGACAGAATTTGATAGAGAAATTGAGCTTGAGAGAGAGAGAGAGAGAGAGAGAGAAATTGAACTTGAGAGAGGGAGAGAGAAAGAAATTGAGCTTGGGAGAGGGAGAGAGAATTTGAGAGAGAGAGAATTTCAGAGAGAGATTGAGAGAGAGAGAGAAATTGAGGTTGTGTGTGTGAGAGAGAGTGAGAGAGAGAGGGAGAGAAAGAATTTAAGAGAGAGATTGGGGGGAGGGAGAGGGAGAGAAAAAAAATTGAGAAATTGTGCTTGAGAGAGGGAGAGAGAAATTGAGCTTGTGAGAGAAAGAGAGAGAATTTGAGAGAGAGAGATTGAGAGAGAGTGAGAGAGAGAATTTCAGAGAGTGATTGAGAGACCGAGAGAGAAATTGAGCTTGTGGGAGAGAGAGAGGGAGAGAGAGAGAGAGAGAGAGAGAAATTGAGAGAGAGGTTGAGTGAGAGAGAGAGAGAGAGAGAGAGAAAAATTGTGACTGAGAGAGAGAGAGAGAGAGAGAGAGAGAGAATCTCATTCCAGCGGTGTTCCATAATAGGTACCACGCACTTGGACGGACATCACCATTAATTTCTCTCGAAACACCGTCGCTAATCGTTAAAATATAAATTAACTCAGAATATTTATTTACATTACAATCATTGTCAATAAGTCACCTAACAACATCTAACCAACTAATAACATCAAGAATTTACAAACAAACAGACCTCAAGAAAAGTTCATTTATCCGCGTTTTCTAATACCGCGATCGTTTATTAAAAATTGAACAAAGCCATGATACAAAATATCCGCAACAAACGACAACCGTCGACGTCCCCAATAAATAGCTGCTCCGTCCCACGGAAATCTCCGGTCCCGAAAACCGAGCGATTTCTCGGCGGAGAATCGCGCGGCGATGCACGCAGAACGCGGCGATGCAAACGGCCATCTTGTCGGCGACAAGTCGCGCGCGTCGGGCGCCGTGAGGGCGCCGAAATGAAATATTTTTCATTTGTCGCACGGCCAGATTTCATCGGCTGCCGGAGCCGTGATCGACGAGGAGAGTTCTCGTCCGTCGGACGCGTCTCGTTCGAACCACTGCGAATAAAACTGTCCCGGCTCTTGACACGTGACGCGGAAGACGCGCGCCCGCTCGCGCCCGAAGATGCATATTTCATCGGGACATCTTGCCTACGACTGTTTTTACTCGGCCCCTCGCGCGTTACATCGGCTATCTTTATGGCGGGCGTCTCTATTTTTACTGCGCGCTGTAAATTGTTCGAGTTTAGAAGCGAAGCGAGAAAGCGTGTTCGCGTTGGCGGCGCGCCGCGCGCCGCGACTTCGCGCGCGGATCCGTGACGCGCCTGGATTGATAACACCGCGCGACTCTGCGTCATCTATTCGCACGCTGTCGTCCCGAGAATTATTGTACCCGGACGTTGGATTCCGCAAATTGCGCGCATCGACTGCGCCTTTCGAGGCGACGCCGCTGACTTTTCGCCGCGCTTCGCGAACGCCCCGGCGAGTTTCGCGAGTTTCTCCTCCGGGCTTGTACGACGGTTCTGCACGCAGAGTGACACCGAAGGCTCGCCGAAGCGAGGGTCACGCGTGGGTCACGCTAACTTTTGTACAGCACCTTCGAAATTTCGCTTTTATCGCGATACAATCGCTGGCAAAAATGTTCGACTTTCCATATTCTCGTTGGTTTTTCATTTTCCACGACCGCCTCTTGCAACCGAAAAATCTGAAAAAATTCTAGTATACTTGGCACGATGCCTGAGACGAGCCGTAATTTTTTCCAAATTTTCGAAGGTCATTAAACGGGGGAAATGGACGGAAAATGGGCGAAATGCGCGAAATGAGCGCATCTAAAATTGATCCTGTAAATCCTTTAACTACCCTGAAGGACGAGTCACGTTAATTTCGCACGAGCTTTTCTAGGCCAATCAAACGGTATAGTACTCGTTGGAAATCCTGCAAGTGCAATTTCGACCGGATTCGATCGACTAGGATTTTTATTCTATTATTATCATCGTCGAGGCGAAATAAGTGCTGGTCGAACGCAGCCGTCGTGCCGCCGGCGAATTATTTTCTCGTCGATCATGTCAACGGGTAAAACACGTTCCGGAACGGTGGAATATTACCGGCGGACCGATTGATCCCCGATCTGGCAAGTTTCGGCAAACATTCCGCCGCCGGGAACACGCGACGAGAGCGAGCCGCATAGCCGGTGATTGGGTCGAAGTGCAATGCGGCCGCGCATGGAAATCTGGCGATCCGTGAAAACCGGTTCTTTCATACGCGATCGGCAATAGGAATTCCGAATGTCTGCGGCTAAGCTCGCTGAGTGCTTTTAAGCTACTCGAAGGGATTGCTGGGCCCACCTCTTACGGGATTACCGTGCGCATACACGCGCATTTTGGATCGTATCGTGCCGTCGCGTTTCCGCATACCTGTGCCCCCCTCTTGTGCCCCCCCCCCGAAAAGATTATTATGTACATTCATGGACCTCACGTCGGACCGACGCTCCTCCACCGGCCGCAGAATTATTGAGCACTTCAGCCTGCCGTGTGGATGTATTTTTCATGCTCTCTCTCTCTCTCTCTCTCTTTCTTTCTTTCTCTCTCGCGTGTTCCGCCGACGTGATGAAACACGACAAGTACATGGATGAATAAATGGATAACGCGGTTAACCGTGTCACTACGACAGGGCGAAGAATACCCATCGTGGATCTTTTTTTAATGTTCGAACGAGTTGGATAATTATCGGAGTTGTTACTATGATGTGGATTTTTGCGAGAGATAACAATTTTTTGCGTTGCCGCTGAAGCGGAAGCTGAGATAGTTTTTTGGGCATATATTATCTCCATTTAATATAACATGGTACAATATAATATGAAATACAATGTAATGCCATGTAATTGTAATGTAATTGTAATGTAATGCAATGTAATTCAATGTAATTCAATGTAATTCAATGTAATTGTAATGTAATTGTAATGTAATGCAATGTAATTCAATGTAATTCAATGTAATTGTAATGTAATTGTAATGTAATGCAATGTAATTCAATGTAATTGTAATGTAATTGTAATGTAATTCAATATAATTGTAATGTAATTGTAATGTAATTGTAATGTAATTGTAATGTAATGCAACGTAATTCAATATAATTGTAATGTAATCGTAATGTAATTGTAATGTAATGCAATGTAATTCAATATAATTGTAATGTAATTGTAATGTAATTGTAATGTAATCGTAATGTAATGCAATGTAATGCAATGTAATTCAATATAATTGTAATGTAATTGTAACGTAGTGTAATTGTAATGTAATTGTAATGCAATGTGATTGTAATGTAATGTAATATAACGTAATTGTAATGTAATGTAATTTAATGTAATGTAATGTAATGTAATGTAATGTAATGTAATATAATATAATATAATATAATATAATAATATTGGAAATGTTGTCACAGTAATTTCAGTCGATTAAGCACATTAAAAAAATACGATAAAAATAATGAACATATTATTCGAAACATTAAACGAATTTAAAAATATCGTTATACTATTTTATACTAAAAAAAAAGAAGGAAAGAAACTCCTGTTCTGTTTTAGTTCGTAATCGACGTTCGTAATTAGAGCGTATTCAACGTTTATTTTGCACGAAGATCCGCCGTCCAGTTGCGACGAGCAGAATATTGCGTATGCTTGAATAAAGAAGTTCGCGAAAAGAAAAAAATCGTCCGCATGGGAAAAACATTTTTGTGATAACAGTAGCTGCCGAAAGAGAAAAAAAATCGGCCGTTATTACTGGTTTCAGTAAAGTAACATGTGCCAGCGTCGAGCACGTTATTAATTTTTCTTTTTTTTTCAAACGTTCCTATTCGAGAACATTTGCCCGGTTCTCATTAACAGTAGTCATTATTAGTGACACAGCATTGCGACCGTGTTGGAGTAGAACCCGTAGGTTTGCAGTTGGCAGCATTACTGCCAGTCGGAGTGATAAGAGAGTACTATTACGAGCGATACCGTCTGCAAAATATGTTCTACTGAATGGGAAACGTACAAAGGGCTCGACTGGCTGCAGTTCATAATGCACTTATTGTTTCACGGAGCTCTGCGAGACTTGCAATCAGCGAATCCGAGAAAGTTGCGAATGTTGATTGCGCGTCTCAATGACCGGTTACATCTTCGCAATTTATTGATGTAAATAAATAAAGAAAGAAAGAAAGAAAGAAGGAAAGGAGGAAAGAAAAAATTAGTACACGATAATTAGTTTTAATTATTGCATTTAATTCAGTAATTTAATTCATGTTCATATATTTCATTTATAATTTATATATATATATATTTTGTATTCCTTTATTTATATATTATTATTATATATTATATTATTATTATTATTTATATTATATAATATTAAATATATATAATATTATTATATAATATTATATTATATTATTATTATTATTTATATTATATAATATTATATTATATTATTATTATTATTTATATTATATAATATTAAATATATATAATATTATTATATAATATTATATTTATTATTATTATTATTTATATATTATATTATATATATTATATATTATTAATAATTTAATGTTCTGTCTCGAATTGAATCGTCGAGCCGGTCGATTGATTAACGAACGATTCCGTCAGGAAAAAGAGGGATCGATAGAATATGAATAAGGAACGATTAAAAGATGATTTGAAATTATAATGTGTAACATCGGATTAATATTTGTAGCGTCAATTTAAATACCGAACGCTTTTTATGCGATATGCTAATATTATTCCAGCCACGATTACGTTACAATAAGACATTTAACTCGTTCGTTACGGACGCTGTACCGCGGACAAAGCGTTAACGATAATATCACTTCTCCGCGAATTATTGAATTTTAAAGCTATTACATTTTCGAGCTATCGCAAGCGAACGTATGACGAATTATAATCGCAGCGATAATAATGAACTCGATGAGAGCTGTCAATGCGAGTTTAATATTTTGACGGATTACTGTGGCCGCGGTTGAAACGTTAACATAATTCGTGGTTCTTCCTTTGCTTTTTTTTGTACATTTGCTTTTTATTTTATATTTTATACTTTGTATTTTATACTGTATATTTTATATTTTATATTTCATATATTTCATATATTTCATATTTCATATATTTCATATTTCATATATTTCATGTTTCATATATTTCATATTTCATATATTTCATATTTCATATATTTCATATTTCATATATTTCATATTTCATATATTTCATATTTCATATATTTCATATTTCATATATTTCATATTTCATCTATTTCATATTTCATATATTTCATATTTCATATATTTCATATTTCATATATTTCATATTTCATATATTTCATATTTCATATATTTCATATTTCATATATTTCATATTTCATATATTTATATAATTCATATTTCATATATTTTATATTTTATATTTTATATTTTATATTTTATATTTTATATTTTATATTTTATATTTTATATTTTATATTTTATATTTTATATTTTATATTTTATATTTTATATTTTATATTTTATATTTTATATTTCATATTTCATATATTTCATATATTTATATATTTCATATCACAATTTAACACATCATTGAACAATTTTTATTCGACACGAAGAATCGCAGTCTAATGATTACTGTTAAGTCTATGCACTGCAAATGTACTCAAACTGTGACAGACGAAAACCATGAAATCACGTCAACGTTATAATCGACGAACGACGCCGACCACCAATTAATTGACACACGCGGGCATGACAGAGTGTTACGTGTACCTGCCAATACACCAATTTACGGTACAACTTATCTTCTATTAGTCCGCCGCGTATGTCATATTTGCTGGAACCGTGATTAGTTGCCTTATCGATGAAACTCGGATCCGAGGAACGCCTGGTATCCAATCCGGACGTCGTTCGACTGCATTCGATTAATGTAATAAAGGTCGGCTGACGTGTACGCGTCGCGCTGGACACATCGCGACCGTATTTACGTGACTTTATCGCGTCCCGCAATTAACCTCTGCGCAACGATACTCCATTAATCAGGGGATAAACAATCGATACGGTCACCGCGAATGAAATGAAAATTAATTTTGCCGAACAGTTGACGGTCGCGGAAGAATCGCGTCGTTTGGACAATATGGAGTGGTTCGCTTTTTTCTACAGAATTCGCTTTTTCTGGCTTAAATTATTTTATAGCGTTGTTTCAAGGTTTAGAATTATTATTATTCCAAAATTATTATACGAGCGAGAAGTGAGAGGTTCCTCAGGTTATTTGAAGCAACTTTTTCCTTTGCGAAAATGCAATCCGACGCTTCGTTTGCGAGTTATCAACGAAAAACGTGGACCAATCGGAGAGCGAGCGCGGCCGGCGCTCCGCCCTCGCGGCCAATGCCGCGTCGCGCCGGACGTATGACGCAGCGGCAGTGGACGCGTGGGCGGGGCCGCGGGACTACCGCGGGACCTGAGCCGCACGCGATCTCTCATTGGTCGGCGATTTTTGTTAATAACTCGTAAACGAAGCCTCGCAGAACATTTTCGCTAAGGAAAAAGTTGTTTCAAATCACCTCGGCTACCTCTCATTTGCCAGAAATGCCATAATTTCGGGACACCTAAAAGCGTAGAGACGCGGAATTGAACGTAGGTAGGCTGTAACGTAATTTCGTCGCGAGTTCGATTTATTTAGCTTACCCGTATCGTTGGTGCTTACAAACGTTTTCTCTAGTCACCGTTGCATCCGTTGCACCGAGTTATTGCGAGCTGCGTCGACTAGACCCTCGAGATTCACGGTAATAACCGAACCGGCGCCGTTCTTTCCGTCGAATTTACGGAGCGATAATATTCCGCGATAAACTTATCGATTTAGTAATCGACTTGTTTTAAGATAAACGATCGTTTCCGTCGAACGAACTCAAATTTCTCTGCTCGAGGTAATCCGGAGCCGATGCTACGGCGGCCCGTTAAATTTGTCCCGACGCGAACTACAACGGGACGAAGCAAGAAATATGCAACGCGATCTTGAAAAATATTGGCGTGCCCGATATTTTTACAGAAGACATAACGATTCTTTCAAAGTCGATATTTTATCGCGTTACAGACACGATAAACTTTTGCTCGGAATAATCTTTTTGTTCGATTAACAGAGCCGCTCGAAAAGTGCGCGCGAACGTTAAGGGAACACCCTGTACACCGGGTGTCCTGAAATTATGGTACTTCCGGGAAATGAGGGGTTCCTTGAGGCTATTTGAAGCAATCGAATTCGTTGTTACAACAGCGATAGTAAATTAGGAGAAATTCTAAACCTTAATTTTGGTTATACAGGGTGTTCCGAAAATGTCTTACTATCCGGAAAGGGGTGATTCCTGAGGTCATTTGAAGCAACTTTTTCCTCAGCGAAAATGTTCTGTGAGGCTTCGTTTACGAGTTATTAACGAAAAGCAGTGACCAATGAGAGATCGCGTACGGCAGATGCCCCGCCCTCGCTCTCCGATTGGTCAGCGTTTTTCGTTGATAACTCGCAAACGAAGCCCCGGATTGCATTTTTGCTAAGGAAAAAGTTGCTTCAAATGGCCCCGGGAACCTGTTATTTCTCGGAAGTATGATAATTCTAGGTCATTTGAAGTAACTTTTTCCTCTGCGAAAATGGAATTTGCGGTTTCGTTTACGAGTTATTAACGGAAAAAAATAAGAAGTCAACTGGGGAACTTTAATTTTTCCTTTGGAGGACATGTTATCTTTTCGAAACGCTTATCTTTATAGATCATACAATATTCAACGTTCGAGAGATATACTTTCCTGGGAATTAGCAATGGAAAGCATGCTACGAGACGCTTGGCAAGATGAATGCCGTCCCTGGAGTTTTAATTCCACGCGAGAACAAAATGCTGGTCGAGGGAAGACAGTTAGAAAATCATTTCATATGCAGTCAGTTCAATAAATATATTATAATAAAGTAATAATATAACTAAATAATATATTAAATAATAAAATAATAATATAATAAATAATATAAAAAATAATATAATAACTAGACAATATAATATAATATAATATATAATATAATAAACTTATAATAATTATATTATATATTATATAAATAATTATAAATATTATTATATATAATATTATTAAATATAAATAATTATAAATATTATTACATATTGTATATTGTATTATTTATTATTATTATTATTTATATAATATTTATATAATACATTAAATTTACTATTATTACATTATTCATACAATAAACAATACAATATCGTTCGAAATAATATCTGCAAGCAACGAACGTCAATTTTATTCGCTCGAAGCATTTTATTAGCCTTAGAAGCCGTTCAGGCGTTCCCATTTAGGCGAACGGTCCCGATACGTATATGTATGTATATTGGATTCGAGCGTAATAGGCAAAGGTGCCTGCGCTGCTTCTGCCGCACGTAGACCTATTTATTATCTGATCTTGGTCCGGTAAACATCGCGGAGAATCTTCGATGATAAAATCACGAGCAGATGAGTCGTCGAGACAATCCCCCTCCCCCCTCCCCGCCGCTGCCGAGCATCGATGGCAGCGTTGCGTCCACCGGAAAGTTCTCACGATGGTCTAGCCAACGAGGCTCGTCGTTAACCGGCTTAAACGCGTAAAATACAGCGGAGTGGAATAAATCGGCGTAAAGCGCGGCGAATCAATTCCGTCCGCGTTTTCCAGGCACCGTTGTCAGATGTACAAACCGGCCGAGTATTTAAGCGCATGCTACGACGACCGGCAACCCTTACTAGAGTCGAGGATGGGGAGAGACGGCGGGTTACATTATTCAAAAGTATCGGCGCATTGCAGGCTACGTAAAGGGGCTTGAATTATGCACGATTTATTAGCCTTAGGAGAGATTCCCTCGCGGTGATTCGTGCTTGTGTACATAGTATATCTCAATTATATTAGCTCCCCTGGAAAATTGATGCCCCCATTCTTGCCGGAACGCGCACCGATCCGCTTGTTAATGTCATCCGCGTCCTGCGAAATGGCATTCCACCTTGTAATTTCATTTTTGCTCTGGCCGCGCGTGACGCGGCCGTGGAGCAACGCGTTCACGCTCGAAACGACGCGATCATGTTATATATTATATATTGTATATTCTATTATATATTCTATATTCTATATTTGATATTCTATATTCTATATTCTACATTCTATATTCTATATTCTATATTCTATATTCTATATTCTATATTCTATATTCTATATTCTATATTCTATATTCTATATTCTATATTCTATATTCTATATTCTATATTCTATATTCTATATTCTATATTCTATATTCTATATTCTATATTCTATATTCTATATTCTATATTCTATATTCTATATTCAAGATTCAAGATTCTAGATTCTAGATTCTAGATTTCATATTCAAGTTTCTATATTCAAGATTCTAGATTCTATATTCTATATTCAATATTCTAGATTCTAGATTCTAGATTTTAGATTCTAGATTCTAGATTCTAGATTCTAGATTCTATATTCCATATTCAAGATTCTAGATTCTAAATTCTAGATTCTAGATTCTAGATTCTAGATTCCATATTCAAGATTCTATATTCAAGATTCTAGATTCTATATTCCATATTCAAGATTCCACATTCAAGATTCTAGATTAAAGATTCTAGATTGTAGATTCTAGATTCCATATTAAAGATTCTAGATTCCATACTAAAGATTCTATATTCTATTTTCAAGATTCTATATTTCATATTCAAGATTCTATATTCCATATTCAAGATTCTATATTCTATATTCAAGATTCTATATTCAAGATTCTATATTCAAGATTCTAGATTCTAGATTGAATATTGTATATTGTATATTGTATATTCCACATTGTACATTGTGTACTGTATATTGTATATTGCATAATGTATATACTACAAGATTTAGACTTCCATTTAAGTGTAATGGCATAATCAGTAATTCAGAAAAATCGTTGAACATCCGATAGAACGTTCGAAAGAAACTTTTATCGTCATTTAACATAACGCATTTTATACTTGCTTCACAGCATTCGACTACTTTATAATAATAACAAATAATAATAATAATAGTAATAACCTTGTAATAACCTTAATAAAAACCTCGTAATTTTTTTTTTTGAAGCTATAAGTTAGAAGAGACATTTTTCCAATCGTTTTATTTCAGGCCACTTTGTAATTAGAGTTTGCGTTCGCCATTTATATCTGTATTTTACATTGTATCTGTAGCATTTCATATTCGGTCAGATAACAAATATAAATATCGTTGCTATCGCAGAAATTGCATCAACAAATGTTACGATTCATGGAATCCGTTAGATTTCCAAGCGGTAGACTCTTTCATATAAATTGAACCAACCGAACCGAAATGCATAGAGAGTTTCACCAGTTGCCCAGTGATTGACCCGAAAATGTTCTGAATGGATTTACTTGAAAGCGGTACGAGATTAAACTATCGGTTACAGTAATTTTCTCCCAAATAACGGTACATTGAAAATTCCTCAATTGGATGAATTTTTCGATTAAAACGTGATCAATATATAAATGCTCGTGATAGTCAGTGATTTGCCAATCAACTGACAATTTCGATGAAATTAAACAAATTCTATTTAACGTACCCGGAATTTTCCGCACGGAGAATCCGCGACCGATCGCGAACTGGCAGGAAAGCAATTAATCGTACATCGGTGGAAGAAAAGCCGAGATATATATATATATAGGGAGTCCCAAAATTATGGTGCTTCCGGGAAACGAGAGATTCCTGAGGCTATTTGCATCAACTTTTTTCTTTACAAAAATTTTCTCCGAGGCTTCGTTTACGAGTTATTATCGAAAAACGCTGGCCAATCGGAGAGCGAGCGCGGCCGGCGCTCCGCCCTCGCGGCCAATGCCGCGTCGCGCCGGCCGGTTGACGCAGCGACAGCGGTCGCGAGGGCGGGGCGCCAGCCGTCCCCGATCTCTGGTCACTGTTTTTCGTTAATAACTCGTGAACGATGCCTCGTAGAACATTTTCGCAAAGGAAAAAGTTGCTTCAAATCACCTCGGGAACCCCTTGTTTCCCGGAGATACCATAATTTTGGGACACCCTGTATACACTTGTTGCGTCGCCGCGCGAATCACTGCGGACAGGCGAGCGATGCGAATTTAAATTTGAAACGGAGACAGGAAACGGGCTCAATCGGTCATTTTTCGGTTTTTCGCCGTCACGTCGAAAGCATGACACTGGATCCGGATCTGTCAATTTAAAAAATCCTGCAACTTTGAAAAATATCGGTTCTCCGTTCGATTTGATACTGCGCGGCGTCTCTTGTCTGTGTATTTGTGTGTGTGTGTGTGTTTTTATTTATTTATCTTTCTCGTGTTTGTACGTTGTTAACAATACTGCACGCAACGCGGAGCAGATGACTTTTATCTCGTCGTTTTAACAAATTATTTGTGATTTCGATCGATGGATTCGCTGGCTCGAAAGTACTCGCACGTTTTTATTCGAGTCGAGGCGGTCGTTTTCAAATGAAAAATGCCGTAATTTATTGCCATAAATTTGTTGCCAAATTCATTTATTGCCACCCCTCGAGCTCTTTTCTTTTTTTATTGTTCCGAGCGTCGATCGACAACCGATAACTAAGCGGCGGAAAAAAGTTCGTATTTATAAAATAAACTTACGTTTTATTTTTTTTCTGTTATTCCACATAATAGCAATGTTTAAAAAATGTCAGTATGTCAGACTAAATTCAATCTATCATCTAAAAGAAAAAAGACGATTCAAGCGATTTAGTTCAGCTTTGATCAGCTAATGCAATGTAATATACAATGTAATGCCTGTATTTCACTTAGAACTCGCAGCATTTTAAATTAAAATAAAATTCGAAAACCTGCCCCAAAACTGGAACTATTCCAATGCCCACATTTCACTTAGAACTCTCAGCATACAAAATGAAAAGAAAATTCGCAAAGATGCCCCAAAAATAATACATCAGGCCCATAACGCCTTATAATCGTCATTCGAGCGCAAATGCGATCAGGCGAACGATGCGAACGCACCGACAACAGGAACAATCAGCTCCCGGACTTAAAAATCCAGATTATATCGGACTTAAATCGACGTAAGTTCAGCAGTCTGACACGCGGCGCGTCTATAATTTCCAAAGTCTGTGAAAAAGCATCGCGAGCATACATACAAGCCGGCATTAATCTCGGCTCGAACGAACCGCTCCACGAACTGAGCCGAAGTTTCACCGGCGGCGTCCGACGGATCAATTTCCGCGGCTTGCAGCGCACGCATGTCGCATGCAAATAACCGGAAAAACTCGCCGGTCAGCAGGATCGAAAGTTTATCCATACACTCGGCAGCAACTTCGTTCCGTTCTTCGGAGCGTCCATGAAAAGTTCGCCGTAAACCGCGCGCCCGCGCGCGAGCACCCTTCTCTCACCCTGCTCTCGGGGATCCCTGGGCCCTATTTCATCGCGCATCCCGCGCGATCCGCTCGAAATTCACGCGCGGCCCGCCGAATTAAAGTTTAAAGAGGCGAACTTTCTCGCCTCGGCCCGCCCGAGAAAGCTGCGAATTCCATCGAAGCCGCCGCCATTGGGAATATTGGTGATCCGAGTTTCTGTTCAGGGCCCCCCGAAATTCGGCGCTTCCGTTTCCCGGATCGATCGGGACAACCTTCCCGCCGACATCCAGGCCACTCTGCAGTATTACCAGCCGCTACATCGGATCATGCCGCGAGTTACCGAACTTAGGCACGAAACGGTGGAATCCGCGTGATGGAACGATCTCGGAATCTTCGGCGACGGACGAAACTTCGTCTCTCTCTCTCTCTCTCTCTCTCTTTCTCTCTCTCTCTCTCTCTTTCTCTTTCTCTCGCGCGCGAGCGGCGCCGAGGCGGCGAGATCCATCCGAAAATTGGTAGCGCGCGCGCGCGCGCGTGAGTTATCGTTGTTATTGCTGTGTATGACGTTATATTTATATGCATCGTGTTTATAATTTCAATGGGGAAACGAGGGTGGTGAGTTTGCTGTGTCAGTTTAATTGTAGATGATGATCTTTGAGGTAGTTTTTTGTGGTTAAGCGTTCTGTTTTTTTGGGGGAGGGGGGAGTGGTGTTCTTCTGAGGTGATTGAGATTAATTTAGGAGACTGTATATATATATAATCTTTAATATCAACCTTGTTATATATAACACACACGTTGACATAACATTTATATTATTATTTATTATTTATTTATTATTTATTATTTAAAACGTTGACATATCCTTAATATTATTATTTATTATTTATAACGTTGACATAACCTTTATATTATTATTTATATATTAACCTCAATATAACCTTATTATTTATAACCTATTTTCCAATAATTATAATCTTAATAATTATAACTGTAATACTATACTTATTATAACTATAACTATAATACTATACTTATTATAATTATAACCTATCTTTATTTATAACCTATATATATATTAATATATATAACATTTATTTATTATATATATGACCTTTATATTAACCTTAATATTATTCTTTTCATATATAACATTTATATTATTATTATTACTTATTATTTACTATTTGTAACCTTTATAACCTTAATATAACCTTATTATAATTATTAAGATTATAATTATTGGAAAATAGGTGATCAAAAGTGGATCGGGAGAGAGTGTCAACCAGTTTCGTCGATATAATTATAATTATAATTATATATAATAAAACAATATTACTTTGATTCCACTCTGAAGTTTGAAAATTCGTACTTTTAGAAATCCATTTAGACCAGATGAAAACTTAAGTAGCCTATTCATATTTCTCTGTTCGCTAGAGCGGAAGCACGCTGTTAGCGGAACAAATGGTCCCAAACGTTTGATTGGCCGATCAAAGATGAAAGGGACAAATGAACGAGATAGAGAGAGAGAGAGCGAGAGCGAGAGAAAGATAAAGAGAAAAATTGAGACTGAGAGCGAGAGAGAGAGAGAGAGAGAGAGAGAGAGAGAGAGAGAGAGAAATTGAGATTGAAAAAGAGAGAGAAAATTTGAGAGAGCGAGGTTAAGGGAGAGAAAAATTCAGAGAGAGAGAGGGAGAGAGAAAAATTAAGATTCAGAGAGAGAGAGAGAGAGAGAGAGAGAGAGAATTTGAGAGAGAGAATTATTGAGATTGAGAGAGAGAGAGAAATTGAAAGAGAGACAGAGAGATTGAGAGGGGGAGAAATTGAGAGAGAGAGAGAGAGAATTTGAGAGAGAGAATAATCGAGATTGAGAGAGAGACAGAGAATTTGAGAGAGAGAAAAGTTGAGATTGAGAGGGAAAGAGAAATTGAGTGAGAGAGAGAAAAATTGAGATTGAGAGGGAGAGTGAGAGAGAGAGAGAGAGAGAGAAAATTCGAGTAAGAGAGAGAGAGCGTGAGATTGAGATTCAGAGTGCAGGGAGAGAGAGAGAGAGAGAGAGAGAGAGAGAGAGAGAGAGAGAAAGATTGAGAGATAAAGAGAAAATTTGGGAGAGAGAGAGAGAGAGAGAGAGAGAAAGATTGAGAGATAAAGAGAAAATTTGAGTAAGAGAGAGAGAGAAATTGAGATTCAGAGAGAGAGCGACGCTTATGCTTGTTCCGCTAAGTCCATATTTGTCCACAGTCTTTATTGTTACGTATAACATTCGCATAGCGGCCGTACGTAGCTGAAAAATATCGATCCGCAAATAACGGACACCGCTTCCAGCTCGAAGCACCGTAGTAAATCCGAATATCGACACACCGGCCGCGAAAGCCTCGGGTCCACAAATTTTTATCGCCGGTGAAATTGGCCCGGAGTATTCGGGCCGGGCACCTTATCACCTGGTGCCTTTTCCGATACGCCGGGAAAAGGAACATTTTCGTACTGAGCCCGCTACAATAATATCGTGTCGGCCGACCGAATATTCGCTTCGGGACGACTACCCCTTAGGACTGGAACGGTCCAGTCCTAACCCTTTGCTGTTCGAATAATTGTCTTCTGCCTTTCGTTTCAGAATTTTGTTGTAACGTTATTCGTGAATATCGAGTTATGTTCGCGCACGTGTCGGCGTCTGATGGGATTTAAAGAATATCGTTAATCAATACCTTTGCATTGCGCGAAAGAATGTTTCTGAAAGGAAATCAAGATAAAAGTAACTCTCAAGCGAGGGACAATAAAGAAAATATGTATTTCGCGAGCAGTGATTAAAGAATTTCAATTTGCATTCGAGTTACGTGTCGAATGGGAGACGATTTGCAATTGACAATTTGTAAATTACAATTTTACAATCTACGTAGAAGTGTTGGGAAATAATAATAAATAATATAATATCGTAATACAATAAATAATATAAAAATTAATATAAACCTATAACGTAATACATAATATAATACTATAATATAATACAAAATATAATACTAAATAATAATATACTATAATTATTTGTACACACAATATTGCATGGTATAGTAAAGTATAGTTTAGTATAGTATAATACTATAGTATAATATATTATATTATATATAGTATAATATACTAGTATATAATATTATAGTATATATTATATTATAGTAAATAATATAATACTACAATATAATGAATAATAAAATACTATAATTATTTTTACATATAATATGGTATGGTATAGTACAGTATAGTTTAGTAGAGTATAATATTATAGTATATAATATTATAATATATTATAGTATAATGTACTACTATATAATATTGTAGTATAATATAGTATTATATACTAGTATATAATATTATAGTATAATATTACAATATAGTATAGTATATTATAGTATATATAGTATAGTATATTATAGTGTAATATTATAGTATAGTATAGTATAATAAAGTACAGTGCACTATAGTACAGTATAATATACTACAATATAGCACAGTATAATATACTATGCTACAGTGCATTGTACTATAACGTAGTACAGTATAGTACGATATACTATAATACACCACAGTATCATATATTTTTTTTTACTATCATTATAGTACAGTCGAATGCAAAACGCGCCAAAATGCGCAACACGACACTATCTCGTCGCCCAAAATCTCATATGCCGCAACCAAACATTACCCAGCAGTCTACAAGAGCACCCATCGGCGCACCCACAGCGTCCTCCCAGCGCATCAACGCATTATCAGTACCACTCGAATATCCCCGGTCGAGCACCTTCGCGCCGAGAGTCGTTCAGGCGGCACGTAAGCGTCGGATGAAAAAGATCATCTAATCCTGGGGCCGGATAGACATCGAAGGGTTCTCGTTCTCGTAACAGAAATGGCGGTCGTATCGGTCAACGCTCGTAGCCGGTCAACGGTGCCACGAAAGTAGCCCGCGCCGCTCCTCGAATACGTCGGCGAATTGGCGAGCGATGGTATCCTCGCGGGGGATCCGCGTCAGCCCGGCGCATATCCGCGGACACATACATAAATGCATTATTCAGCCGGTGAACCCGGGCCCGGGCCCGGCCGCGGACGCGGACGCGGGCTGCGCGCCGGCACTGCATTTGCGTTACTTCCACGAGATTAAACTTGCATGCGACGCGAGGCTATGAAGTATAGTCGCAGACGGCACGGCCGACATGCGACTTGCCCTCGGACAAAGCCGAGACTGGTTCGCCGGCACCCTGTGTGTCGTCGTTGCGACGCGCCCCTCTGCACCCGACCGACCCTCCGCTTCGTCCCATTTTCGCCGCGGATCACACCCGACACTTTCGCCCCGACCACGCGGCCGCGTGGACAAATTTCGATTTTATTACGCCCCGCGACTCCCCCGCACCCTCTCGGCATCCCTTATACGTATCACAGAGTAAAAAAGAGAGAGAGAGAGAGAGAGAAAGAGAGGGAGAGAGGGAGAGAGGGAGAGGGAGAGAGGGAGAGAGAGAGGCAGAGCTGGAATGGAGCCATGGGCATACAATGTAATGCAATGTAATGCAATGTAATGCAATGTAATGCAATGTAATGCAATGTAATACACACTGTAATGCAATGTAATTCAATGTAATACACAATGTAATGCAATGTAATGCAATGTAATATACAATGTAATGCAATGTAATGCAAGGTAATATACAATGTAATGTAAGGTAATGCAATGTAGTATACAATATAATGCAATGTAATACACACTGTAATGCAATGTAATGCAATGTAATACACAATGTAATGCGATGTAATACACAACGTAATGCAATGTAGTGCAATGTAATACAATGTAATGCAATGTAATGCAATGTAATATGCAATGTAGTGCACAATGTAATGCAATGTAATGCAATGTAATATGCAATGTAGTGCACAATGTAATGCAATGTAATGCAATGTAATATGCAATGTAGTGCACAATGTAATGCAATGTAATGCAATGTAATATGCAATGTAGTGCACAATGTAATGCAATGTAATGCAATGTAATACAATGTAATATGCAACACCTCCCTTCATCTCTTGTACGTATCAAAGGGTGAGAGAGAGAAAGAGAGAAGGAGAGAGAGAGAGAGGGAGAGAGAGAGAGAGAGAGAGAGAGAGAGAGAGAGAGAGAGATGGAACGGAGCCACAGACCCGGAGGGAGTCGCATTCGACTGGATTTCGGTCGCCTTCTCATCCTTTTATTTTTGTTTTTTTTTGGCACCTTTCGCGCTGTTTTATTCCCACCCTCCCGCCGGAAGGGGGATGAATGAACAGCGGAGAGCCGGCGCGGCTGTGATCTATGCAACATATTCACAAGCTGCTACGGCTTTATCCGGAGCTGGTTGTTTAGCAGCCCACTGTCCGCAGCTTTCCGTACGGTATCTTTCTACGCGCCGGCATTTTTGTCATGATAGCTCGACGGACGTTGATTGATTCTTCAATCTCGTCGAACCTTGTTTTTCCATTGATGTGGGATATGTTTGATAGGTTTCCATGGTGCTTTCGCGGGAAGGCTTTTGACGTTGATACAAGGGCTGCATCTTCGGTCCGGGGCCGTTGTTTCTGTTACTGTTATAAATGGCCTTTGTTTTGGGACGATGTGTGCAGTTTTTGCGTTTATTTGGTTTAATTTGGTTGAATTCGGAGTTGGTTGTGTTGGTGGGGGGTTTGTTTTGGAATTGTTGTCGGTTTTGTATGGGAATGTACGCGTGACTCGATGGCTTGAATGATTGATATTAATATTAAGATTATTATAAAGTTATGTTATGGATATTTGTACTGAGATTATTATGTATTAACTTAATATTACTATTGATAGTAGTATATTAATATTAATATTAATAGTAATATTAATAGTAGTAGTATTAATAGTAATAGTAATATTAATAGTAGTAATATTAATAGTAATAGTAATATTAATATTAATAGTAATAGTAATATTAATATTAATAGTTGCAATATTGATAATAATATTAATATTAATAGTAGCAATATTGATAGTAATATTAATATTAATAGTTGGAATATTAATAGTAATATTAATATTAATAGTAGCAATATTGTTTGTAACATTAATATTAATAGTAGCAATATTGATAATAATATTAATATTAATAGTACTAATATTAATATTAATAGTTGCAATATTGATAATAATATTAATATTAATAGTAGCAATATTGATAGTAATATTAATATTAACAGTAGCAATATTGATAGTAATATTAATATTGATATTAAGTTAATTCATAATAATCTCAGTATGAATATTTATAATATAATGTTATAACAATCTTAATCTTAATATTAAATATATTATATTTAGTATCATCTATTATATGTATATATTATATTAATAATATAAATATATTATATTAAATATATATTAATATTAATAGTAATATTAAGATCAAGCAACGAAACAGCAAGAACAAATATCTTAATGACCAAATTATGTTACCATTTAATCTCTTCTGCGCGACAGAAGCCGTAAATCCAAGAATAAGATCGACGATGATAAGATCTCTTATCACACATTTTGCATAAGTTGCGTTGTAATAGCAAGACGGGAACAATGCACGAAATTACAACAGCCAAATATGGACGTTAACAAGAGTTTAGGAGAAGAGCAGTTTGTGGGTACGAGGAGAAGAGGTGTCTAGGGGGTACAACAAGCAATTTTCCCTGGAACCACAAGTTTACATTTATCCTTATACGTTTGTGGCATCTGTAATTCTCAGATTCAGTATAATCATTTGATTTTGCACGGAGCACGTTCTTAAATAGAAGTAGCACGTATTTAAATAGAATTGAATATATGTTATATTAAATTATGCATATATTAGAAAAATAATATAATGCAATACAATAATAATATAATATAATATAATATAATATAATATAATATAATATAATATAATATAATATAATATAATATAATATAATATAATATAATATAATATAATATAATATAATATAATATAATATAATATAATATAATATAATATAATATAATATAATATAATATAATATAATATAATATAATATAATATAATATAATATAATATAATATAATATAATATAATATAATATAACATAATATAATATAATATAATATAATATAATATAATATAATATAATATAATATAATATGATATAATGCTAATATAAAATATCATATAATAATAATATAATATGATATAATGCTAATATAAAATATCATATAATAATAATATAATAATAATAACAAAATAATATAATACAAATGAACATATTTCATTTAGCTCCACAAAGCTCGATCGTTTCGCAACATTCGCGAATGGGTCACGTTTCTGGCTCTGATAAAAGACACGTCGCCGCGTCGGAACACCGGGATCTATAATACGCATCGAACGATGT
This sequence comes from Megalopta genalis, assembly GCF_051020955.1. Taxonomy (NCBI): domain Eukaryota; kingdom Metazoa; phylum Arthropoda; class Insecta; order Hymenoptera; family Halictidae; genus Megalopta; species Megalopta genalis. The sequence continues at coordinate 7,346,434 of NC_135028.1, read as the reverse complement.
TCGCGATGGCTACTGCTCCATTTTCTTCTCGCAACTATGTATATATCCACGAATGACGTCTCGACCGAGAATGATGGACGAGCCAGACGCGGCCATATCTTAAGCTCCTTGGACTTTCGATGGAATCTTCTCGTCTCCCCCCTCCCACCCCAGCCTGCAGTAATAACTGTGGACGATGTAACAATGGCCAGCGACGGGCAGCGAGTAAAGTAGCTATTGAAACAGTTTCCATGCCGGAGGGCCATTACCGTAATTCAGACTTTCGGAAAGTGTCGCCAATTAAAGATATTGTCGAGATAACACTTGGCTGCTCGTTCCACCGAAAACTTTCATATTTGGCTTATCGCGACAGCTGAGAAAATTTATGGCCGCACGGACGAATCGACCGGATCGAATGAAAGGATTCCATCAAGGATTTTCTTAATGCTTTCTCGTGGATCGTGTTCAGTGTTTCTTTTCTTGCGAATCGAATTCGTCGCGGACCAAAATTGGCCGGCTTTTTAATTCGATTTGCTTTAGATCGAGTACGAATCTGTGTATGAGAAACCGTGTGCTTGTCATTTGGAAATCGAAATATTTACGTATTTTTCAATTCATAGATGATATCGGTTTTGTCGGCTACGCCAGGATCGATGGAACTCCGATAACGAGCATCGAGGAAATTACCGAAGTCTCGCTACTTGAGCACCGCGAAATACTATTAATTACAAAAGTCGGCCGCTTTGCTGGAAAGCAGAAAGTCTCCCGGCTTATTATTTCATTAATACGGGGCCAACTTCCGAGCCAAGCTTCTCGAGCCGCTTTATAGGACCAGGGGTAGCCACAAATTAAAAAACTTCTTCGGGTTTATTTAAATCTTTCTCTCGGCGCGAGATATCGGCCTATGAATCCGATCGTGTATTGTTCGTACACAAAAAATGGACTATTTTGGAGGAGCAATTTTTAAGTTAATACAAGTGCAAGTGCAAGTGCAAGTGCAAGTGCAAGTGCAAATGCAAATGCAAATGCAAATGCAAATGAAAATGCAAATAGAAACATAAGTGCAAATACAATTACAAATACAAATACAAATACAATGTAATGCACTGCAATGCAATGTAATATACAATCTAATGCAATGTAATGCAATGTAATGCAATGTAATGCAATGTAATGCAATGTAATGCAATGTAATACAAAATAATGCAATTTAATGCAATGCAATGCAATGTAATGTACAATGTAATGCAATGTAATACAATGTAATGCATTGTAATATACAATGTAATGCAATGTAATATACAATGTAATGCAATGTAATATACAATGCCATACAATGTAATACAATGTAATACAATATAATGCAATGTAATGCAATGTAATACAATGTAATACAATATAATGCAATGTAATGCAATGTAATACAATGTAATGTACAATGTAATATACAATGTAATACAATGTAATGCAATGAAATGCAATGTAATACAATGTAGTATACAATGTAATATACAATGTAATACAATATAATATAATGTAATGTACAATGTAATGCAATATAATATAATGTAATGTACAATGTAATGCAATGTAATTTACAATGTAATGCAATGTAATTCATTGTAATATACAATGTAATACACAATGTAATACAATGTAGTATACAATGTACTATGCAGTGTAATATAATGTAACATAATATAGTATAATATAATAATAATAACAACAACAACAATAATAATAATTAGTGTTATATATATATTTGCTCGAATAACGCGATCCGAACGAACCATTCAAGAAAGATCTCCGCGCGAGCCTTAACGGCCCACCGGGAGCGCGGAATTTTAAGCGGGCTCTTAAATCTACTCGCCGCCTCGCGGATAAGGGCGCGGGGTTATCGAGTTATCGAGTTACGCCGCGGAATAGAAGGCTCGGAACCGCCGCGGTCTTCGAGCGGCGAAGCAACTTAGGTCCGCGGCCGCGGCGCGGAGGGCGGGCGGAGGGGTCGCGGGGGTCGAGTATCGGGGATGATTCACCCTTCGGTTTAAAATGTAGGTGGTCGGGGCGGCGCTCCGAGGGTGCCGGCGAGCGAGGATGAAGTTTCGGCGGACGAGGTTTATCGAAGTTACGTTATTGAATCGCGGCGCGTTGTTCACTTTCGAGGGCCCCGTCGTCGAGTTGTTGCGCTCCCGACGGGGAGAGAGTGTTTTTCAACTTGGAGGACCGACGCGCCCGACGTTCGGAACTACGCTCGACGAATGGACCGTTGACGCGGGAAGCAATGTAAAAACGCGACGGTATCCGCGAGCCGGGTGCTCGAGCGATTCCTTGAGAGAGCCGATGCTTGTTATATTTAATCATCGGATCGCTGCGGAACTTTGTGCGCTCCAAATGACGGCGATTTTTTATCCGGCGAGTGGAAAACTGACACTTCGGCACGTTGCTCGAGGAATTAATTTTTAATGCCTGGTTTTTATAGAATCGAAGTAGTATTTAATTGAGATATTAGATGTCTCTCGAATTGACGCTTGGGTTATGGTAATGTCTCTCTAATTGACGCTCGGATTGAAGTAAAATGTCTCTCTAATTGACGCTCGAATTACAGAGTAATGTCTCTATAATTGACGCTGAGATAACAGTAATGTCTCTGTAATTGACGCTCGGATTTTACATTAATGTCTCTCTAATTGACGCTCTGATTACAGTAATGTCTCTCTAATTGACGCTTAGGTTACAGTGATGTCTCTCTAATTGACGGTGAGACTACAGTAATGTCTCTCTAATTGACGCTCGGATTTTACAGTAATGTCTCTCTAATTGACGCTCAGAGTACAGTAATGTCTCTCTAATTGACGCTTAGGTTACAGTGATGTCTCTCTAATTGACGGTGAGACTACAGTAATGTCTCTCTAATTGACGCTCAGAGTACAGTAATGTCTCTCTAATTGACGCTCGAATTACAGTAATGTCTCTCTAATTGACGCTCGAATTACAGTAATGTCTCTCTAATTGACGCTATTATTACAGTAATAATGCGGTAAATAGTTAAATAAATAAATAAATAAATAAATAAATAATAAATAAATACATACATAATTATATATATATGAGCCCGCCGATACCAAGTAAGTTTGGTCCAATGCATTTTCTCCTATCTTCAAAAACAAGCGAGTTATTCGGGTGAGCTGTTTAAAATGCCCCACCCAGTATATCCGTCGAACGGAACTACTGTACGCGGTATAATTCAATCACGCCGGCGCGCGGATATTAATTTCGTCAATTCAGTGACCACGCTGAATGGGTTAAAATATTCATGCTCCGCGAAAGTGTACACACAAATTGTGCAATCTCTATGGCGGCATTGATACCGGAAATTGATGGACCGTGGACGTTTGAATAGCAACAGACTGACTGGGTCAGGTTTGCCCGTTCCATCCGTAATGAGCTATTTACACGCGTGTAACGTTTTAAAAAAAATTGCGAATATCTATGCGATGATAATAATAATAATAATAATAATAATGATATCTTCGCTGTTATTCGCGCGGCATTGAGAGACTTCGACGAATTAATTAATTAAATGAAATTTTGTATTTTGCAATTGTATTCGACGTTGTCGTCAATGGATCGCATTTTCATCCGGATCGTGTTGTTACATTGTTACAAGAATTGTTAATTAATTTAGCCCGAGCGACGACGCTAATGAATACGACGTTCTTTTATTATGGTAAATATTCAATGAAGTAATTTTTGCGACAGACGAAGCATTAAACGTTCATTGAAACACGAGACAATTGTTGTATTTTATCGAAAAATGAATTAATATTAATAATAATGTAATATAAATGTGTGTGTGTGTGTGTGTGAACATGTTTATATAGAATTAATATGATAGTAATTAGAAGAAATAATATGATATAAACAAACTCATTTATGTATAGAATTCAATATAATATATGTTATATTATATATATTATAATTTATATTATATTATGTATAATATAAAAAGAATATAATATAAAACAAACTCATTTATATAGAATTCAATATAATATATGCTATATTATATTATATGTATGGTATAAAACTAATATAATATAAACAAACTTATTTATATAGAATTCAATATAATATATGTTATATTATATTATCATTTATATTATATTATATGTATATAATATAACAATAATATAATATAAAACAAACTCATTTATATAGAATTGAATATAATATATGTTATACTATATTATAATTTATATTATATTATGTGTATAATATAAAAATAATATAATATAAACAAACTCATTTATGTAGAATTCAATATAATATATGTCATATTATATTATAATTTATATTATATTATGTGTATAATATAAAAATAATATAATACTAATATAATTTAATATAATAATATTTAGAAGAAAAATAATGTAATATAATAAAAATAATATAGTACAAATGAACGTATTTATATAGAATTAATATAATAATTAGAAGAGATAATATATATAATATAATACTAATATAATATAATATAAACAAACTCATATACATATATATATATATATATATATATATAGAATTGAATATATGTTATATTATATGTATAATATAAAAATAATATAATATAATAATAATTAGAGGAAATAATATAATATAATAATAAAAAAAGAACGTTCGAATGCTTTCTACGTCGATCTGCCGAGATTTAACAGCGATCGCGGCGAAGGCAGGAAGAACAGGGGCGGTTATTTGGCGCGAAATCGTGTCGGAACCGGGCGAAAGTTTTTAATTAAATCGCCGCGGCTGCGAAACCGGCCGGCCGCGTAATGTTGCCAAAAACCCCGTTAATTGGTAATTCGCGAGAGCTGCCGGCGTCGCGCGGCACGTGCCAAAAATCCTTTCGGCTCCTCCTTTTTTCGCCGATCTATTGATTCCGGCCGGCCGCGTTCGTTCGTCGCGAAACGACCGCTCCTCCTCCTCCGCTCGGATGCTGGCTCCAATCCGCTCCTCCTTTAATGGACCCGCCGGTTATAAGCTGCGATCGCGGCCTCTCGAGAACGAGCCGCCACCGCCGCCGCCGTTTATTGTTTAGCGCTGCCACGTGCGTGCGCCTCGAGAGCCGCGCAATTATTCGCGTCGCGCTGCGACAGGGCGGACACGCTCGAGGGTTCCAGGGAAATGTTGATGTACGAGTAAAAATACAAGGAAATTGTCTGGATAAATTCGGTTTAAATATTATTATTATTATTATTATTATTATTATTATTATTATTATTATTATTATTATTATTATTATCGTAGTGATGAAAATAATTAAGTTCGGATAATAGGTTTGTTGTGAATGAGATTTAAAATTTATTGGAGATGCAATTGTTGGAAATTATTAACGGAATAGTCGATTTAAATAAATTGGTATATAATAAAATATTCAATTCAGACACCTAGTAGTGGAAAGAGAGCATTATGCAATAATTATTTCACAAATCGACAATTCAATATTATATAAATTAACTAATCCTCCGATTCAGATTTTTCATTCAACTAATAAAATTATCATAATTTCTTTCTTTCTATTGCAATCGGTATAAATCTATTTGATAATCTCCAAAAATGTCTGAACATCGTCCAAAAATTAATCCCGATTAGCAATCCTCGACAAGTAATTAATTATTTGATATATTAATTATTAATATCGATATATAAGATATTTGATTAACACGCCGACGTCTGTTCGCCCGACAATTATTATTATTTCTATCTTTCCTCCGGTCTTCGACGAGCGTCGCGACGCTCGCGAGGAGACGGCCGGCTCCTGCATAAATTGGTGCAATGAGATGCCGAGAGATTCGGAGGATGCCGTGATTCCTCGGCCGTATCGCCGGTTAATTTCGTTATCGGGCTATTTAAAGGCGTGCATCGAAGAGTTTCAGTCGTTTCTAGAGTCGCGTTACGGGGCCCCTCGGCCCCTCCACCTCCCGACGAATGGAATTTAAACGGCCTAGACCGACGCGGACGTCGCGCGTCCCGTCGTCCAATTACCGGAGAAATGATCAGTAGTTATCGGCGGGGACCTCTGATGGAAATGTCTGTCGAGTCGTTCCCCGACCGATTTCTTTTTCTTCTGCTTCACTTTATTCAATGCCCTCGCGTCGTTTAGGGGACCCGGCGAATGACCCGCGTCGTCGTTTTTATTTTTTAAATATTACCACGACGGGGTTGATTGGAATACCGTCGCGCCACCCCTTTTCCATCGCGGCCGCGCGGCTGCTCGCTCGTTTCCTGCGTATTACTTAGCGCCGCCTCGGACAACCGGCCAGCAAGACATTTTAATTTCATTGCGAGCTAATCGTTTTCATGGATTTGCGCTCGATCGGCGGCTCCGAGGCGACGTTGAAAACTGTACTTTATTTTAAAAGAATTTTCACGTTGTTCACATATTTTATTTTATTTCATTCTATTTTATTTTATTCTATTTTCTTTTCTTTTACTCTATTTTACACTATTCTACTCTATTTTACTCTATTTTACTCCATTTTACTCAATTTATTTTCCTCAATTTTACTCAATTTTACCCAATTTTACTGAATTTTACTCAATATTACTGAATTTTACTCAATTTTACTCAATTTTACTCAATTTTACTCAATTTGACTCAATTTTACTCAATTTTACTCAATTTTACTCAATTTTACTCAATTTTCTAGTTTTACTCAATTTTACTCAATATTACTCAATTTTACTCAATTTTGCTCAATTTTACTCAATTTTACTCTATTTTGCTCTATTTTACTCAATTTTACTCGATTTTATTCTACATTACTGTATTTTTCTTTATTATATTCTATTTTACTCAATTTTACTCTATTTAATTCGATTTATTTTACTCAATTTTATCCTATTTTACTCCATTTTATTTTATTTTTTCTTTCAGTAGCATTTAGTCGTCGTAATTGTTTAATATTCACCGACGCTCAACCGATTCTAATTTGCCGCATAACCTTTCATAGAATGCGTTGGAAGATAAAGTACTCGTTCATGCACTGTTCCATAATACAATGAAAATAATTGATACCTCGAATGGATACAATGTATCCGATTTAACCGGTTGTATAATACTTCTAAAAGCGTACGGGCATGTCGCGATTATGTTAATAATTGCTTTAACAAGCTCATTAATTCGTACCATACACGCTGCCGCGCGTAAGAATTCAGAGATGCCTAACGAAAGCTAAATTAAATACACGCATATTATATGATTATAACATGTACGATTATATTGCGGACATAATTAACATAGTGAATATTAATCGAGTAATTCATTATCATGATTTATAGTTCATTATCATTAAGCGATGTAAAATCATTAATACCACTTATTTGAGGAATTTAACCAGATAACCATCAATAAACATATTAAATATGTACATTGCGATACGGAGACGAAACATTTATTTATTATGTACGCATCGTTTATCACACATTCTGTAATGAAAATGATTGGCCAAGATTATTGCAAACGTTGTTCAAGACTGTTCGATAATAATACGGTATTTCAAATCGACAGTTCAAATTATGATTGAATAATTAAACAATACTTGTTTTACCATGGGCGAACAGGCAATTTTGAAAAATCATAAATTCCAAAATAGTTTAAACGTTTCCATCTCAACTGCTGACGTCATTTGAAACAACTTTTTCCTTTACAAAAATTTTCTCCGAGGCTTCGTTTACGAGTTATTAGCGGAAAACACTGACCAATCGAAGAGCGAGCGCGGCTGGTGCCCCGCCCTGCGGCCAATGCCGCGGCGCGCCGGCCGTCTGACGCAGCGGCGGTAGTCGCGTGGGCGGAGCGTCAGCCGTCAGCGATCTCTCATTAGGCAATGTTCTTTCGTTAATAACTCGTAAACGAAGCCTCGGAAAAAATTTTTGTAAAGGACAAAGTTGCTTGGATTGACCTCAGGATCATCCCTCTCCACACTGCGATACATTTTTGGGACATCCTGTATTATATCCTATACATATATAAGAAATCTGTACTTTCTACTTAATAAGCTTATAAACCCTCACAAGATAAATTGTTTCCGATGATCACTGTAGACGAATGCAGGGTCATTTTGACTCGTAATAAAATTTCTGTTGCAAATTGGCGCTGGCGGGTCAAAATGACCCAGCATTCGGCGCACGAGGCTCGAAGTAAAAATTAAATTTCACCGTCTGTTTCTTGCCACGAGGCCAGACAATCTTCGTTGCAACCTCGAAACGAAAGTGCCCTCCACCCCCGCAAGCCACCTACCTATATCCAGGTGCACCCGGTACATTGACAATCGCGGTCAACATTCGAAAAGAGCGAAGTTCTAAACGCGACACTCTTAACCGGCAGAGCGCCGAGAATTTTCGGCGTGCCGCCGCCTTTACATTTCCCGTCCCCCGGCCTCCCCCCGCGCCATTTATCAACAGGGCGAACCCTTGTTTCGCGTGACTCGAAGACGGGCCCGACGCACAATCGTCACGCTGTCGTTTTAACGATCGTTAAAATTAATGACGCGCGAACCGAGTCGAACACTGAGCCACCCCGGCAGAAGCGTTGGAAAGGGGTTGATACGCGCGCGCGCGTGCGCGCCGCCGCCGACAAGAAAAGGAGCCGATGAAATACTCGGCGAGATCCCGGAACGGGTCCTGTCGTTATTCCGGCGACAGGACTGAGTCTGCAGCTTGCGCTTTGAACAGAGAGAGCGAGAGAGAGGGAGAGAGAGAGAGAGGGAGGGAGAGAGGGAGAGAAGGAGAGACAGAGAGAAAAATTGAGATTGAGAGGGAAAGAGAAATTAAGAGAGAGAGAGAGAGAGAGAGAGAGAGAGATTGAGGGAGAGAAAAATTCAGAGAGAGAGAGAGAGAGAGAGAGAGAGAAAATTTGAGAGAGTGAGATTGAGGGAGAGAAAAATTCAGAGAGAGAGAGAGAGAAAATTTGAGAGAGTGAGATTGAGGGAGAGAAAAATTCAGAGAGAGAGAGAGAGAGAAAATTTGAGAGAGTGAGATTGAGGGAGAGAAAAATTCAGAGAGAGAGAAATTGAGATTGAGAGAGTGAGAAAGCGAAAGATTGAGATTCGGAGAGCAGGGAGAGAGAGAGAGAAAGATCCAAAGAGAGAGAGAAAATTTGAGAGAGAGAGAGAATGAGGAAGATTGAGATTCAGAGAGAGAGAGAGAGAGAGAGAATTTGAGAGAGAGAAAAATTGAGATTGAGAGGGAAAAAGAAATTGAGAGAGAGAGAGAGAGAGAGAGAGAAATTGTGAGAGAGAGAGAGAGATTGAGAGAGGGAGAAATTGTGTGTGTGAGAGAGAGAGAGTGAAAAAGATTGAGATTCAAAGGGAGAGAGAGAGAGAGAGAGAGAGAGAGAGAGAGAGAGAGAGAGAGAGAGAGAGGGACGTCCAGCCGGATTCTCGTGTAAATCGCGAGAAAAGAGGGCCGTCGAAAGGCGGGGTGCTCGGCCGAGGGGCGACTGCCATAAGTCAACGTCAACGACTCATCGATCGGGGAAAGTTGGCCCGCGCTGATCTCGCCCCGGGACGTCCGTGTATCTCTTCCAGTCACTTATGGCTCGCACGGATCGCGCACGTGTCGCCCGGTATATTTCCCGTTATATACCGGTCACTTGGCGGTGCGTGACGGGTTTTTCATCGCGGCGTTTTCACGGCACACGCATCGCCGCACAATGAACATCGACGGCACGAGGGTGTCCTTCCGGCATTATTAGGAGTTAACAAGATGTGAATCGATCGGAGATTGATGACCGCCCTGGGGACCGATACATCAACGCGCTTCCTTTCCGCGGGCATTTGGAAATCGCTGGGTGACACTGGCCGACGATGTGCACCGTGCAAATCGGGTGCTGGCGAGATTGGACGGCGCATGCGAGACAGAGAGAGAAATAGAGAGAGCGAGAGAGAGGGTCCGGGAGAGAATTCAGTGGATCCGACAATAACAGTAGGGGGGATAGCGGTGCTTGAAGTTTCGATTTTGAGCAAACTTGAGAAAACTTTTCTGATTAATTTGTTGTTAAATTTATTCTACTTTAAGATTGATGATATATAGATAGATAGATAGATACAGATATATTTGTATCTATATCTATATCTATATCTATATCTATATCTATATCTATATCTATATCTATATCTATATCTATATCTATATCTATATCTATATCTATATCTATATCTATATCTATATCTATATATCTATGTCTATATCTATATCTATATCTATATCTACATCTATATATCTATATCTATATCTGCATCTATCTACCTATTTATTTCTCTGCCTCTCTCTCTCTCTCTCTCTCTCTCTCTCTCTCTCTGTGTGTGTGTGTGTGTGTGTGTGTGTGTGTGTGTGTATACATATAAAAGAGAGAGTGAGAGAGAGAGAGAGAGAGAAATTGCCATTGAGATTGAAAGAGAAAGAGATTGAGAGAGAGAGAGAGAGACAGCGAGAGAGAGAGAGAGAGAGAGAGAAAGAGAGAAATTGAGATTAAGAGAGATTCAGAGAGAGAAAGAGAGAAATTGAGATGAAGAGAGATTGTGTGAAAGAGGGAGCGAGAGAGAGAGAGAAAGAGAGAGAAAGAGTGAGAGCGAGCAAGTACCACCATCAAAAAGTATCGCCAATCTCAAAGCCCCGCTCCCGCCCGCGCAAGATTAATAACCATCTAATTTCCCTCTCGAATGTAAAACGGCCCATAATTGGATCGTAGAGATTTCAATTCGTATATCGGGAGCCGATCGGCGGTCCAAAGAAATAGCCGCGGCGATAACGTCGGGTTCCGTCCGCAATGGGGAATCGATTCGCCGATAACAATAATTAAATTTTATGAAAGCGGGTCCCGATCGTTATCCACTTACCGGAAGCGGAAGCAGCAGCAACGGCAGCAGCAGGAGCCGGGAAAGCCTTCGTATGATTATCCGTTATCCGGCCGAACGAAAGCGGTCCCGGGCGCAAATGGCGAGAACAGAACGTTAACGAATTTTACGGCGCCGCGACCTGTGCCGCGCGACGAATCACGGCGCGGCGTCCGCCGGCCGAAAATCCTGTACAGAAATTAGAAGCCCCGCGATCACGGCGCGTTCCAAGTTCGCGGTCTCGGTTTCAAGCCGCCGCCGCCGCCGCCGTCGTAGCCGCCGTAGCCGCCGTAGCCGCCGCTGTCGCTGTCGCTACCGCCGCCGCCTTCGCCGCTACCGCCGCCGCCGCGGTCATCGCAGCCGCTACCGCCGCCGCCGCCGCTACCGCCGCTACCGCCGCTACCGCCGCCGCCGCCGCTACCGCCGCCGTAGCCGCCGCCGCCGCTGACCAAGAACGATTTCTACCGCGTCCACGGGGCTCGCGCGCGCGTCCCCCTCGGACGCGCGGATATTCGAGCGCGAACGCGAGGACAGCGGCGCGCGAACGAGACTTTAATGTACACGTATCATCCCGGGGATGATACCTCGGGGGCAGTATTCGTTTCACGGCGGCCAAAGTGGATTCCCGATTTATTAGATCGCCCGCGGCGGACCGCCGCGCGCGACATTATTGCCGCGCGAGGAGCAAAAACTTCGCAGAGCGGCGTCACGTCGCGTCGCGTCGATATCCGCAAAGGAACGACTTAAGATTCCGAGCGTCTTCCGAGCATTGTACGGCGCAGCTTTAATAAACACCAAATCGACTTTCCGTGCAAACAAGCTGCACTTTTATTTAATATCGACCACAAAGGAGCAACCGCGCCAATGAGGACTCGCCCTTGGAAACGGTCGACAGAGAAGTCGCAGCGTTTCGCCACAATAATGCCGGACCTCGTGCAAGTTCGATAACCGGACGGGAGTTATCGTAGCTCGGATCGGCCTTGCGCTACCAGACCCGTCAAATTCGCAAGAATAATAGTAATAATCTCCTCTTCCAAAATTGTCCATTTTTGTGGACAATCCGGGAGCGTCAATTAGAGAGACATTATCGTATCCTTATAATACATCGAAGAAGAATACGTTGTAAAAGATGCCGGCGTCGATTATTCACGCAATCAATTATTTCGCTATCTCCCGTAATCGACCCGCTTCAAGTTTCCGCATTGTGCATCGTGCCACGCGACGCGCCGATCCTCTACTTCGGCCATTTTTACGGCGAGCGCTACACCGCGCGTTCCCCGATAATTAGCCCGCGTAAAAGTTCGATCCGGGCGAGGGACGCGGGACGAGGCAGTGTCCCACCAGATTCCGCTTGTTCGCCAACTTTCATCATAAATTATCGAAACAAACTCGTCCCCTCGTTTTATTTTCCAGGTGCTCGAACGAGTCCACTCGACGTTATTGCGAGGCAACGAGCGCAGACAGAACCGTCCGGAGATCATCTGCAGCCGGCCGACGTTCGGTGAGCGATTATGCGAATTCATTGTGTCGCCGTGACGATTTTAGGGCGCGCTGGGAACACCGTGTAGACGCGTGTTTTGAAGCAAAACGAAAGTTTTGTCGCGGAAATGGTTGTTTAATATTATTGTAAGTAATTTTTTTTAAACATTCTATATATATTTAAATATATTAAATATGTTATACTTCAATATATTAAATGTATTATATTTAAAAATATATTAGATTTGTTATATTTTGATATATTAAGTGTAGTATATTTAAGTATATTAAATATATTATGTTTAAGTATATTAAATATATTATATTTAATTATATTGAATATATATTAAATATATTTTCAAATATATTTGTATATATTTAAAATATATTTCAAATATATTGACTGTATTATATTTAATTATATTAAGTATATTATATTTAAATATATTAAATATATTCCATATATATTAAATATATTTTCAATAAATTAAATATTAGAAATTATAGAACTATTCTTCTTTTAGCCTCGTTTGCAATATAACTTTTTAAACTTATCGCTCTCTTTCTAATTACTTGGTCTAATCGATCCCGTAGATTTTCAATGGGATTTAAATCTGGAGCTCGGCGGTGACCCCATCATCCTGGTAAAATGTACTAAAAAAAAACTCTTAATTGTCATACTATTTACACTACAATCCAATCACGATACATAAATCTTTTTTAACACAAATACGACCGTTAACAAGTCAATTTCGCCGAGATGCGAACGCTGAAAGAATTTTGGAGATCGAGCGACCCCCCTCCGGCGTAATTGGTCCGAGGAACAGACGATGGGAAATGGGCGAGGGAGGGAGGGGGGGGGGGGTGTGAAAGGCGTGTCAGGCCGCGCGCAGATTTTCGTCCGTCGATTTTTTTTATCGAGTTACAAAAGGAGAAATTAACGCGGGCGCCGAACGGGAGCTTAGAAATTAGATTTCCTCGGTCGCCAGATGTTTCGTCAGGGCGCGAGCGCGCGCGCGCACGTTCCTTTTTCCTGATTGCGCCCGCTTTTCCGTCGTGTTCCCCGGTCTAGGAAACAATAACGGAAAGAAAACCGTGCAATCTCAGCTGCGTGTGTCTGTTGTCGCGCGAAATCGTAGGAAAATGTTCGCCTGCTCGCGCGGAATTATGGCACCCTTTCGAATTTGCGCCAGTGTTCCCCGAAAACTTTCGCCGGAGCTGTGCGCCCTTCTTTCATGATAATCGAATGCTTCGTCGACACTGTTGTATTTAAGTAGGCTGGCAGTTTGAAAATTTCAAGGAAAATGTTTTATTGTTCGTAACAATGGATTGCACGAGAAGATGGGGGATGTTCGTAATTTAATAGGTTTGCGAACGGTAACTATATACACTAATGTTATATTGTACTATTATTTTGTACTAGGCTAGTACATTATACTGTACAATGATATTATACTGTATTATAGTATTATACTATACTATATTGTGCTATATTACTTTATTATAGAATAATATTATATGGTACTATATATTATAGTACTATATTATACTGTAATATTATACTATACTAAACTACTATTTAATAATTTTATACAATATTATAGTACTATATCATACAGTAATATTAAACTATATTAAACTACTATTCACACACACACACACACACAATAATATTATACTATATTAGACTACTATTCAATATTATTATACTACATCAGTCTACTATTCAATAATATTATACAATATTATGGTACTATATTATACTATATTAGACTACTATTCAATAATATTATACTATATCAGACTACTATTCAATAATATGATTCAATATTATACTACTATATTATACAATAATATTATACTGTATTAGATTACTATTCAATAATATTATTCAATATTATACTATTATATTATACAATAATATTATACTATATTAGACTACTATTTAATAATATTATTCAATATTATACTATTATATTATACAATAATATTATACTATATTATACTACTATACCATACAATAATATTATACTGTATCAGACTACTATTCAATAATATTATACAATATTATACAATAACACTATACTCTATTAGACTACTATTCAATAATATTATACAATATTATTGTACTATATTATATAGTAATATTATACTATATTAGATTACTATTCAAATAGTATACTATATTGTACTACTATACTGTACAATAATAATTTATTATATTATTCAACAATATTATACTATATTATACTACTATACTATACTATTATACTATAATACATTGCTATACTCTACTATACTATACATTTTTTTATCGAGATTGGAAGATCACCTTAAACTCTTCAACCAAACAGTACAAACCTATCACATTCGTCTCTACTACAAAAGAATCTCACATGCTCCCAGCACTTCTGCCCAACGCATGTTCTTCATCTGCCGTCCATTCAACCACCGCGCAGCGTCTGTATAGATCAAATCGTACCGAAAATAAAGCGAACGCCTCAGAACGCTCGCCCGAAACTTGCCGGAACATTTTCCGTAGCTTGGCCGGCCATTGAGCGACATAAAAGCTGCGGACCCATCGCCACGGTCCAGAAATTACAAATCGCGGCGCGGTATAAAGCACAGAAATCGCGTCGCGCTCGAACGATTCTCGTTCCGCGCGCGGCGAACGGTTCCCCTCTGACGACGACGACGTCGTCGTCGTCGACGACACGCCGGTGAACCCCACTGGAAAAACTATGCGGCTCTCCGCGGGCCCGTCTTTCCAGGCCGGTTCGTTGATTGGAAATGTTTGTCTCCTTCGCGAATCGGCCGTCCGACCAGCTTGAAAAGCTCTCGAGCCCGTCGTGCAAAACTTTTTCCCCTGGAAACGCTTCGATCACTCGCAGGAAGCTCGCCAACTCTTGCTCCGGGCTTATTGGAAATTTTTGCTGAAAGCTCGCGGACGTGGAACGCGCGCGGCGCGGGGCGCGCGCGGGGTTCCGAGGCGGCGCCGAAGAAAGACCGGAAAGATTACGGATGTTTGAACCTATTTGCGCGAGTTCGGTGAGGGCCGGCGGCCTTCTCTCACGACGCCGCGAGACGTGGCTCGAGACCGGGCGGCTCTTCGAAATTCTTCGTAAGCGTTTTCCCCGTCGCGATTTGGATTCCGCGCGCTCTTTTTTCTTCTTCAACCCCCTCGCGGTAAGTGGGCGCGATTGAAAGACGGGGCCGGCCGCTCGCACAATTACGTCTCTCGCCAAGGCTACGTCGCCGATTCCGGCGACGGTGCTCCGATATTGCCGGCTCGTTCACGGCCGAAACGAACGGTTATGGCTGTCGAATGCCTCGCGCAGCCGACGTTTCCGATCGCCGATCCGAGCTTCTCGAGCACGGCGTGTTCTTGACCGCGCCGGCAAATCGAACTCCGGGGCACTTCCAATTTCCCTTCGGAACGAGTCTTACCCGCTTCTAATTACGCTTCGTACCCGTTCTTTAACGCTAGCCTAGGATACTCCGAGATGTCCGGAGAACGAACCGCCGCGATTCTCTTTGCCGAAGGGTTCGCGGAGCCGGGTTGTTATTGATTTTTCGCTGGAGAATTGTGTTTTTGTTGAGGAGCGCGTTTTGGGGATTTTGTTTTGGATTTAGGGTGGATTTGTTGACTGTGGGTTTTAGTTAAGTTTTGACGGGCACGCGGCCATTCGACAGCGAACTGTAGTGGTGGCAGAAGAATCTGGGGATTGGGTTGTATTTTTTTGTGGCCAGTTGATGTTATTTTTGCGAATCGGTTGTTTCTGTGCGATTCTTGTTTTGTATGTAGTTACATTTGACTGTGGATTTTATTCAATTTTTGATAAAAATAGGAAGATTAAATACTATACTATAATATACTGTATTATAATAATATTATATGGTACTGTATTATATTATTATACTGGATTATACTACTGTGCTATATAATAATATTGTACTGTATTATAGTACTAAACTATACAATAATATTATACAATATTATACTACTATACTATACAATAATATTATACTATGTTATACTACTATACTATGCAATAATATTATACTACTATACTGTACAATATATTATACGATATTATACTATATTATAGTACCATATTATACAATAATATACTATATTATACTACTATACTATTTAATAATATTAAATGCTATTCTTTTCTGGCCAGTTGAAATTATTTATACAAGTCATTTGTTTCAGTGCAATTCTTGACTGTGGTTTTTATTCAATTTTTTACTCTGGGAATTGAGTTGCATTTTTTCTGGATAATTGACAATATTTATCTTGCATAAAAATCCGCAGTCCAGCTCTTCTAGTTTTCGTAAAAGCAGAATGTTTTGAGATCGTATATTTTTAATAATTTTTTTCTAAATTCTTTTTAAATCGCGTGCAAAATTTATCATTTACTTTCAATATAATATTTCAGCTTGTACTTGTTGATGTAACTCAAAAAAATGACCGCGCAAGCATATTTTGCAAATAAAGAAACGCGTTCGCAGTTCCTGCGTTCGTCTTACTTCTAAACTCGATTTATACGCAAATCCATGCATTGCATTCGTGAATATTGATCTGAACGAGGAGATCATAAATCTAGCATGGCTGTCGGACTTTACAATTCGGTCCAGAATATTTAAGTTTGAACTGTGGTTCGGAGATACTTACGTTTGGCAAGCGTGAATCTTTTAGGATCTTCAGCCATCTTTCTCTGTAAAATAGAATGTAGTAAACCAAATTCTGGTAAACACAAATCTTTAGGGATTACATGATGTACGCGAAATTAACTGCAAAAATCGCGAAATAAAATGCTTTGGCTCGTATAAAAAATAATATTTATAATATTAATATTATATATTATTATACTATTATATTATTATATTAATATATTACCATATTACTATATTATTATACTATTATATTATTATATTATTATATTACGATATTACTATATTAGTATATTATTATACACTATTATACCATTATATTATTATATTATTATATTACTATATTATTATATTATTATATTACTATATTACTATATTACTATATTACTATATTATTATACTATTATACTATTATATTACTATATTATTATACTATTATTATATTACTATATTACTATATTACTATATTACTATATTATTATACTATTATATTATTATATTACTATATTATTATACTATTATATTATTATATTATTATATTACTAATATTGTATAATATATTTTATTCTCTCTTTATTGCAAATAGCACTCCGTGTGTACAAATTTCTATTAATTATTTGAAATTCCATTTCTTCCGATTAATATTTATGAAAGGAAACAAACCGTTTTGAAAAATATATATAGCTTTCAAAAATAAGCTTTTTCTTATATATCTCTTAATTCGATTCATGTAATTGGAACATTTAACATCCGTTCGCTTCTAACAATGTACATATAAAAAATAATATATGCATTATCTGAAATATTCAAGTGTCTCATTTCATGCACAACGAAGAAAATATTTATCTCAATTAATTATTTTTTCAGATACCTACAATCAACTGTACATTTCAAATGCCTTATTAAATACTTGAAAAATCAACGAAATATTCCAATTATTGCTTCTTTCAACGCAGAAATAAATTACTACGCGAAACAATTACAAAGCTGTACGGTTTCAGAGCTCAAAACATTTTTACCACGTTTTTGACTCTGTCATATCGTACAATAACAAGTTCTGCTCGAAACAGTATCCATTTCCCTACGTCTCGTTCTTTTGTTTCGTTTTTTGCCGTCCCTTAAACAGTGTCCGAAAAAGTGTCCATTTATTTGCCCCGATTAATTAGCTGACCATCGACGCGGACAAAACAATGGAGTGCGCGATCATAATGTTACGATTTTATTGGCATAAAGCCTGTCCATCGCAGCACACGCCGCCGTATAGTTTAACAAGC
This sequence comes from Megalopta genalis, assembly GCF_051020955.1. Lineage (NCBI taxonomy): Eukaryota > Metazoa > Arthropoda > Insecta > Hymenoptera > Halictidae > Megalopta > Megalopta genalis. The sequence continues at coordinate 7,328,130 of NC_135028.1, read as the reverse complement.
GTTGCGATTTAATCCTTTTTTTTTGTTCGTTCACAAATAAAACACGCTTTCGCGTTTCGCATTTCTTTTTTCAAACAGAATATTCTTCGTTTCGTCGGTGAAATATCTCGCGTACGTTATTTGTGATCGCGCGGATATCGATTATGTAACGAAATAAACAAATTTTCTATAAATCGCGCGGATCTACGCTCGTCGACGGTTCGCGTCGATGATCGTCGACGAGCGCTTTTTAACCGTCGCGATGATTAACAAATTTACGCAAATTCGACCTTCAATTTTATCCCATTTTCTAGCTTCACACCGTGTCGCTGCGTATCGATTTATTGTCATAAGCGCGTCGCATGTAAACAGAGCATAAATCCTCCCTTTAATGTCACGAGTGCATTACGAAATTAAAGTATGAAGCGGCGAGCTGCATTAACGATCCTTTTTTTATGCTGTTTTGTTTGTCTCATCGTTTCATCCATTCGTAATGAAACTTGAAAATATCACGTAAACATATATAAATAGATTATATTATTTACGCGTAAAAGTACAAATTATTACTTTAAACAACAGCGAAACGACGAATAATATATCCATTTATACTGAAACTTAAAATTCACATTCGTCAAAATCCGCGATCTATTGGGTTGGCAACTAAGTACCCTCTGAATTGTCTTCGAATTGCCTTCGAATTGCCTTCGAATCATGTCACGTGTCCTCTGAAGTGTTTTCGAATTGTCTTTGAATTGCCTTCGAATCATGTCACGTGCCCTCTGAATTGCCTTCGAATCGTCTTCGAATCATGTCACGTGCCCTCTGAATTGTTTTCGAATTGTCTTTGAATTGTCTTTGAATCATGTCACGTGCCCTCTGAATTGTCTTTGAATCATGTCACGTGCCCTCTGAATTGTCTTTGAATCATGTCACGTGCCCTCTGAATTGTTTTCGAATTGCCTTCGAATTGTCTTCGAATTGTATTCGAATTGCCTTTGAATTGTATTCGAATTGCCTTTGAATTGTGTTCGAATTGCCTTTGAATTGTATTCGAATTGCCTTGAATTGTATTCGAATTGCCTTCGAATCATGTCACGTGGCCTCCGAATTGCCTTCGAATCGTGTCACGTGGCCTCCGAATTGTCCTCGAATCATAAAATGGGAAATAAAAAAGTTAATTTATCCTTTTCATTCTCAACAACTATGAAAACCACAGCCTCGCGACTCGAATAATCGTATCTCCTCTTCCCAAAATTGTCCATTTTCGTGCGCAATCTGAGCGCGAATTAGGGAGAAATTACTGCCGCATACGTAATTATAATCACTGGCACGCTCGACGAACGCGTTCGACGCTTTTTTTCATCCGGTGCTGGCGATAACATTTGGAGATCTTTTCTGCCAGTTACGCAGAGAGAGTAGGCTGTACATAAACTCTCCAATTATTCGAACTACCGATTCAGCGGAACTCCCCGTTCGTTCAAACGATTGAATTATTTTGTACATCTAAATTACACGAACTGTTCAATTATCGTAATCGACCCGTCGGATTGAAACGATACATCATGGGACGAGCGATTGAATCCCCGCGAAGCTGGGATCGTTTTTGAACTGCCGACGCGTAGTCGCGCCGATAGAGGAATTAACGGCGAAATCGAATTTACAGCATGGTGAACACTGGGACATCGGCTATCTATTTCTGTCCACGCCCGACGCCCATGGAAGACGCGAATGGGGTCCGCGATACGCTTAATTTAAAGGAAAATGGTACGAATGCTGTCGAACCAGCGATATTAAGTAACAATTACGAAGGCTTTCTGGAATAATTGCTGCACGTTTCGATAATTGTATTTTGACGTCGATCGTAAAAAACTGTCACGTTTTAAGTGGCGCGAAAACGTTCCGAAACGTTCTCCAATCACGAAAAGTTTTTTAAAGTGACTGTTATGTAACTTTATCATCGATAGTAATGTAATGTAATGTAATATGTAATACAGTGTAATGTAATGTAATGTAATGTAATATGTAATGTAATGTAATATGTAATGTAATGTAATATGTAATATAATGTAATATAATATGTAATCTAATGTAATGTAATGTACTATGTAATGTAATGTACTATGTAATGTAATGTAATGTACTATGTAATGTAATGTAATGTAATATGTAGTGTAATATGCAATGTAATGTAATATGTAGTGTAATATGCAATGTAATGTAATATGTAGTGTAATATGCAATGTAATGTAATATGTAGTGTAATATGCAATGTAATGTAATATGTAATGTAATAAGCAATGTAATCTAATATACATATAATGTAATGTAATATTAATGCAATGTAATGTAATGTAATGTAATGCAATGTAATGTAATATTAATGCAATGAAATGTAATATTAATGTAATATAATGTAATCTAATGTAATATTAATGCAATGTAATGTAATGTAATGTAATCTAATGTAATATTAATGTAATGTAATATAATATAATATAATATAATATAATAATATAATTCCTCTAATTGAACTCTTGATTTTCACGCAAATTCCAATTTTTCATAAATTTCTTCAGACAGCTGGCGTAAAGCTTCACCGTCCACCGACGATACCACGTCTTATCTAAGCAATAATTTCAAGCCAAAAATCCCTCGCTTATTTCGTTAAAGAATCTAAGATTTGGAACGGACCAAAAAATAAGAAGAGCGTGAGTGAAATCGCTTTTCGGGAATTGCTCCCACGAGACTATCTGGGAAACCATTAGAGATAAGAATGCACCTTAAGTTGCGAAGTTCGTACAGTCTTTCGTCTTTTTTCTCTCTTCAAAGCAACACGATTATTGGGAAGATCCGCGCGACATCGCCAATAACTAGTTTTTATATCCGCGGTTAATTCGTTAGATTTTACACGATTCAACGACTACGCGTACTTTCACTTGATGATTAATACAGTTGATGATAATAATACAGTTAATAGTAATATTGTTAACAGTAATAGTATAGTTAATAATATAGTGTAGCAATAATGTAGTTATTTATTATATAATATTAGTGTATATTATTACTATGTAATATAATACTATATACTATATATAGGAATATATTATTATAATATAGTTATTTATTATATATTATTACTATTGGATTGACAGGTTTCCCTTCGCCAAAAAGATTTTTAGCAATAATATAGCTATTATATAGCTATTACAATATAATATATAATATACAGTAATATAGCTATTGTATTATAACATACAATATATAATAATATAGCTATTATAATATAATATATAATATATAATAATATAGCTATTTATTATATATTATTACTGTATATTATTACTATATAATATAACACTACTATAGATAGTGAGGAGGTGGGATCGGCGACGGGAAGAGAGAATTGAACCCGGTTACAATTAGACTATCTTTATTTACAATCGGAACTAAACCCGCGACGCTCGCGTACCGTTCCCGATGAGGGTTCTTACTGAACTAACCATTCGCTCACCGATGCATCCCATCCAGATCATTCTTTCTCATTCTCACGGTTCGCTTTCACTCTGTCCTGGCTAGACGCATTCATTCTACGCGACACTCAAACCAATCGTCTAGACATTCGCTCGACGCTAACGCACAGCATGCAGCCCGGCCCATTCGTCCAAACATTCTTACGCCTTAAAACTAAACACATGGCGGAGACGTGGCGCCGGCTTGTCGCCGCCACATCACCCCCCCGCCAGTGATTGACTCGATCACGAAACTTGCAATCGGTCCGGGAAACGCACTCTTCTTCCGGACCGTGTGGTGCGTAAACCCGCACCTGGTGGTACTACTATGGGGGGCGGCACCGCCGGACCCCGAGATGGTGGCGATGGTTGGGGCGGCTGCCCCGTAAACTCGCTCGGAGTGGGTGGTGATGATGGTGTTGGTGGCCCCTCGGACTCTCCAGGTAACGCTGGCTGTGTTGCCCCTGGTATCGTCGGCGGTGCTGGATCTGTAGCCAGCAAGTACGCCGGCTTTAGGCGATCTATGGTCACTGTGACCGCCTTGTCCCGGATACTGAGGGAGTAAGTCCGGTCCCCTCGCTCGAGGACCCTGTATGGGCCGTCGTATGGCGGCTGGAGGATTCCTCGCACGGCGTCGTTCCGCACGAACACATGCTCTGCCGTGGCGAGGTCCTTGAAAACGAAAACTCGTTTCGTCGAGTGATTGCTGCCAGGCGTTGGGGCGAGGGTCGCGAAATGCTTTCGTAATCCCGCGACAAAATCCCCTGGCAGCGGCAGCGACTCCGCTCTCTGTGGGACCAGGAATTCCCCTGGTAGGCGCAGTGTCTCGCCGTAGACCAGCTCAGCTGCGGTGGATTGTAAGTCCTCCCTCCAGGCTGCGCGGATGCCCAGCAAGATGGTGGGAAGAACCTTTGTCCAGCTGACGTTTTGCTGGCAACGGATTGCTGCCTTAAATTGGCGGTGGAATCTCTCCACCATTCCGTTTGCCGCCGGGTGATAGGCCGTTGTCCGCCAGTGGGCTGCACCTGTTAACTGTGACAATGCCTGAAACAAGCGCGACTCGAATTGTCGACCCTGGTCGGTCGTCACGCGCAACGGGGTTCCGAACCGTGAAATCCAACCCTCGTAAAAGGCGCGTGCCACGGTCGAAGCTTCTTGGTCCCGAATTGGGAAAGCCTCGGGCCAGCGCGTAAAACGGTCGACGCAGGTTAAACAGTACCTGAACCCCTCTGAGACCGGAAGAACTACAATGTCTATGTGCACGTGCTCGAATCTTCCGGTCGGCGCGTCGAAACTTCCCGGCGGCGCGAAAACGTGCTTGTTTATTTTGGCGCGCTGGCACGGAACGCAACCGCGAGCCCAACTCCGGCAATCGGCTTTGACGGACGGCCACACATATCGTTCCGTCACGAGTCTCACCGTTGCTTTAACGCCTGGATGCGCCAAGCGGTGCATCGAGTCGAATGCGGCTCGCCTGAATTCTCCCGTGACGAAAGGTCGCGCAATCCCGGTAGACACGTCACAGATCACTTCAGTGTTCGAATCGGGCGGGCGTATCCGTTTTAGACGTAAATTGTTTTTTATTCTCCCGCTCATGTACGCCTGAAGTTCCGCGTCGCGCTGCTGAGACTCCGCCAAATCGGTGTAGCTGAAAGACTCTACCACTTCTTCCAACCTGGATAGCGCGTCGGCGACGACGTTGTCCTTCCCGGCGATGTGGCGGATGTCGGTGGTGAACTGCCCGATGAAATCCAGGTATCTAAATTGCCTGGGAGAACATTTCTCGGGCTTTTGTTGGAAGGCGAATGTCAACGGTTTGTGGTCCGTGTAGATGGTGAATGTTCGCCCCTCCACCATGTGTCGGAAATGCTTGATTGCCGAGTAAATGGCCAACATTTCCCGGTCGTACGCGCCGTAATTCCGCTCGGCGGCGCTGAGCTTCCTGGAGAAGAAAGCCACCGGCTGCCAATCCTTTCCGACCCGCTGCTGCAGTGCCGCACCTGCAGCAAAATCGGACGCGTCGCAGAACAAGGCGAGTGGCGCGTCGTCCCTCGGATGCGACAATAACGCCGCCTGCCTCAAACTGTCCTTCGCCTCGGCGAAAGCCGCGGTAGCTTCCTCGGTCCACGCCAACTTGGCGTTACCCTTGATGCCGTCGTGCAGTAGGTTATTGAGGGGCGCTTGTACCTGCGCAGCCCTGGGCATGAAACGCCTATAGAAATTTAGCATACCCAGGAACTGCCTCAGCCGTTTTGCGGTGGTCGGTTGGGGGTAGTTGGTGATCGCCTCCACCTTTGATTCCAACGGGCTGGTGCCTTTGGACGATACGGTGAACCCCAGGAATTTAACCTGCGCCTGGCCGAAAATGCATTTCGCCCCGTTGACGGTCACGCCGTACTTGTCGAGGCGTGAAAAAACTTCCTCCAAGTGGCGCAAGTGCTCCTCTTCTGTCGACGATGCCACCAGTATGTCGTCGATGTACGCGTACACAAAATCCAAGCCGCGCAGCACCTCGTCGATGAAACGTTGAAACGTTTGTGCCGCGTTTCGCAATCCGAACGACATACAGGGGAACTCGAATAGTCCGAAAGGGGTGGTTATCGCGGTTTTGGCGATGTCCTCTGTGGCCACTGGAATCTGGTTATACGCGCGCGCCAGATCTATTGTGGAGAACACCGTCTTCCCGTGAAGCGCGTGAGAAAAGTCCTCGATGTGCTTCACGGGGTACCTATCCGGCACCGTGCGCGCATTTAAAGCTCGGTAATCCCCGCACGGTCGCCAAGCGTCCTGTTCTTTTTTGGGCACCATATGGAGAGGCGATGACCACGCACTTTCCGACGGTCGCGCGATGCCGAGACGCATCATCGTCTCGAATTCTTGTCGCGCGTGCCTCAAACGATCCGGCGCGAGACGCCGGGGCCTACAAGCCACAGGCGGACCCGGCGTTGTGCGGATGTAGTGCACCGTTTCATGTTGCACTTGCACGGGTGTCCCCACTGGTCGCGTAATGTTCGGGAAACGTTGCAGCAATTCGTGGAATTTCGAATCACCGAAAATTGTCTTCACCGAGGGCGCCGATGGCCCGCACTCGCGCACTGAGCGTCCCGGCACCGTCATCGACGTCACCTGGTCTAAAAGTTTGCACTTTCCGACGTCCACCAATAGTTCGTAATGCGCGAGGAAATCTACGCCTATAATCGGCTTTGACACGTCGGCCACCACGAAACGCCATACGAAAGCGCGACGGAGCCCGAAGTCGAGGCTCAGCGTAACCGTCCCGTACGTGGCAATTTCCGACCCGTTCGCCGCATATAAAGCGTAAGATGCGCGTTCGCGGAACCCGCGAGTTTTCGATCGAGGAAAAACGCAGAGATCGGCACCGGTGTCGATTAAAAACTGCGTTCTCGTTACTCGATCGGTGACGAACAAACGGCGCGATGGTGGGCAGTGGTCGCTGGCCGTCATTAACGACTGCCCATCTCGTTTCCCGACGCGGACCAATTGCATGGGTGTTCGCAACGGAACGCGTTCGCGCCGAACTTGTAGTGGTAAAAACACTTCCCGCCTCGTAGCGCGGTTCGTCGTTCTCGGGATAGCGATCGCGCTCGGCCCGGGGTGGATGGTCGCCGTTGGGAAAAACGCGGACCGGGGTTTATCTCGCGACGAATTGCTGCGAGCTCCTGCCGAAACGTCGCCGTGAGCTGTGCCATCTTCGAGCACAGTTGTTCCTCGACTTCGCACATATCCCTCGACGGCCGTGCGACGGCACCCGCAGAGGCCTCGGCTACCCGCGTGCGTGGGCCCATCGTGTCAGCGATGGTGTCGGCCAAGTCGGCCACTCGGTCGAGCTCGACGTCTCGCTGCGTCGCCAGGATGACCTGCATGCTCGCGGGGAGCCGGCCCAACCACAAGGTACGCAGTATCTCCTTCGACACGGCTGTTCCTCCCAAGGTCCGCAGGTGGCGTAAGAACTGCGACGGTTTGCGGTCGCCCATCTCCTCGTGCTCGAGGAGACGCCGAGTCTTCTGCTCCTGCGACGCCCCGATCCGCCTTATCAGCTCTGTCTTGAGCCTAGTGAACGGCTCAGCCGGGGGATTCAAGATGATTTCGCGGACCTCGGCCGCGTATTGTGGTTTGAGCGCGCCCAGGACGTACCCGAACTTCGTCTTTTCGGTCGTAACGCCGCTCGTCTCGAAACTCGCCTCGACCATCGCGAACCACAGCTCGGGGTCGGTCGGCGAAAATTCCGGTATTTTCACCGCGACGCGGCTGACTGTCGATGCGGGCGGGGATGCCATCGTACCGGATAAACGTGCGAATGTCCGTGTTCTCTTCCGAAAACTCCCGATCCACTGCCACGAAACCACGAACGAAATGCGACTGCAAAATTCGTGTCGTTCGCTTCCTTTAGATCACGTCGGTGTCACCAATGAGGAGGTGGGATCGGCGACGGGAAGAGAGAATTGAACCCGGTTACAATTAGACTATCTTTATTTACAATCGGAACTAAACCCGCGACGCTCGCGTACCGTTCCCGATGAGGGTTCTTACTGAACTAACCATTCGCTCACCGATGCATCCCATCCAGATCATTCTTTCTCATTCTCACGGTTCGCTTTCACTCTGTCCTGGCTAGACGCATTCATTCTACGCGACACTCAAACCAATCGTCTAGACATTCGCTCGACGCTAACGCACAGCATGCAGCCCGGCCCATTCGTCCAAACATTCTTACGCCTTAAAACTAAACACATGGCGGAGACGTGGCGCCGGCTTGTCGCCGCCACAATAGTAATAAACTATAATAATATAGTTACAGCTATATGATATAGCTATTATAATATAATATATAATATATGATAATAGAGCTATTTATATTATGTATTATTACTGTATATTATTACTATATAATATAACACTATATACTATACATAGTAATATACTATAATAATATAGTTATAGCTATTATATAGCTATTATAATATAATAAATAATATATAATAATATAGCTATTTATTATATATTATCACTGTATATTGTTACTATATAATATAACACTATATACTATACATAATAATATTCTATAATAATATAGTTATAGCTATATGATATAGCTATTATAATATAATATATAATAATATAGCTATTTATTATGTATTATTACTGTATATTATTATACTATGTAATATAACACTATATACTATACATACTAATATGCTATAATAATATAGTTATAGCTATTATAATATAATATATAATAATGTAGCTATTTATTATATATTATTACTGTATATTGTTACTATTGGATCGACAGGTTTCCATTCGCAGAGATGGGAATTTTTCATAACATTAAACATAGAGAATATTTCGTTCCATTACCGCGGGCTTTTCAATCGACTTGCTTCAACGTTGATTTACGAGATGCATATTCAGCTTGATCTGCCGCGGATTAATTCAGTTTGGCGCCTTCCATGCGACGCGATTATGAAAATTCGCGCGCAACCCCGTCACGTCGATTCGATTTATGTAATCCCCGCTATTATTGCATATAATTCGCCAGCCGCGATCGCCGTTCAACCGTCCGCGATCGATGCCGCGTGCGGCACCGAAAACACAGCGCTCGGGCGCGCCGAGATCGCGATCGCGATCGCAATCACCGGTGATTAACAGTTTCAAGTTGTCGGGAAGAGCGATCGCCGTCGTTGGTGTAACGCCGCCGCGAATGAAACCGTCCCGGATTCTCTGTGTTTTAAGCGCGAACGAAGATCTCAAGATCGGCCGTTGCCTCGTTCGTTTCTTGTTTTTCGTCCGCGATCTCCGTTCTATCGACCAGACTGAAAAGATAAACGAAACAGCGCGTTTTTGTTTATTTAATTAGCGACGGTTCGTGGAGAGTTCTATATCGACGGCAGAGATTTTAAGGATCGCGTATGCGACGCTTTGGAGATTTTTCTTTCGATGTCTTTGCGAGGAAGTTAAACTTTCTCGATTGCATCGATTGCAATGCAATGCAGTGATGTGTACGCATTAATATACAGGGTATCCTATAATTGTGGTATTTTCGGGAAATTATAGATTCCTGAGGTCATTCGAAGCAACTTTCTCCTTTACGAAAATTTTCCCCGAGGCTTCGTTCACGAGTTATTAACGAAAGAACATTGACTAATGAGAGATCGCGGACGGCTGACGCCCCGCCCACGCGACCACTACCGCTGCGTCAGAGGGCGGCGCGACGCGGAAGGGCGGAGCGCCCGCTGCGCTCGATCTCCCACTGGCCAGCGTTTTTCGTTAATAACTCGTAAACGAAGCGGCGGAGAAAATTTTTGTAAAGGAAAAAGTTGCTTCAAATCACCTCGCGAATCTGCCACTTCTCGCAAATACCATAATTTTTGGACACCCTGTATATGCTCGAATTGCGCTCGATCGAGTTTTTTTACCGACAAGGACCGGAAGTTTTATGAGCGCGGAATCACGTAGTCACCGGAAAGATGTTAAAAAGTCATCGAACGGAAATTATTTAATTGATTAAAAAAAAAATAATTTCCTGCCAAAGCAATACAATAAAATTAAGAAGTCGATCGAGGAAAAATGATCGAAGCTAAAAACAATAATTATGTAACATGTTCTTTGATCCCTTTGGCAATGAAAATAGCGTCGAATTGGACTTCCGAAAGGAGGCGCACGTTTCCTCCCCATTGGCGTGGAAACAGCGTTCGATTAAAATCGCAAAAGGTGTCATTTTAAAAGTCCGATAAGAACAGCGTCGAATGAAAATGGTAAAAAAGTCCCATAAACGAAAATAGCGTTGCACTAAAATCTTGAAAGATTTCCTACGACCAATTTGCCAATAGCACCGAATTAAAATCGGAAAAATCGTCTCCATCGGTAACATTAATAATCGGTATAAAATTCGTTGTGATTAAGTAAAAATTTCGCAGCACTAAATCCGAGAATTTTAGACAGCGGGATTTAATCCGCGCGGCAAAAATGGCGGCTAATAAGCGAGAAACAATTCCTGTAAGTTAAATTCGCCTAAATTCCGTCGACGAATATTCGCGATTTCGAACGCTTCGCGATTAAATCGGTTGGCTTTCTTCGCGCGGTCTAATAATTCCCGAATTTCGGAACGTTTTAACAGCGTTGAACGCAGCCTGCCGCGAGCATTCAAAGGGTCCTTCGCCCAGGAAATCAACGGAAGGTTAATAGGAGGAACCGGATCCGGAGTTCTTTTCTCCTTTTTTTTTTCGTCGTCGTTCCGGCAGCCGGGGTGTTTAAAACCCGTGAAATGGGCCATCCTCCCTTTGCGCTCGCCCCGAATTCCGAGGCCGGCCGATTGCTAGCAAGCCCGGCAAGCAGGCCATTTTGTCCCCGGGATTATTTTAGATAGCGTCGTGTCCTTGGGCCGGTGAAATAGGGTAATGATACGTGGCCGTGATCGCGGCAAGAATGGTGAATCCGATTGTCTGCCGAATATCTGTCTGGTCCGGTCTCGAGCACCGTGAATTGCTGACTTCGCGATCTTTTAGGTCGTGCTCGTTGCGCAACATCGACGAATCTTCCGCGGGAATACGGTGACGCTGATCAGATTCCGTGTGGAAGACGATGTTGCAAAAATAAGTCGGGGTTTTGAAGGTAAAAATGAGGTAATTTCGCGAGAATTTTTGTTCGAATTTTCTATGAATTTTTGTAGGGATTTTGTATGAATTTTTGTACGAATTTTCTATGAATTTTTTAATATATTAATATAATATATAAAATAATATATATTAATATAATACATAAAATAGTATACAATATAACCAAAATTAAATATATATTATTATAGTATATAAAATAGTATACAATATAACAACATTAAATATATATTAATAGGATATATAAAATAATATAGAATATATATAATATTGTATATATATTATACAATATCCTATTTATATAATACAATATATATACAATAATATATTATAACAATATATTATATAATATTGCATATATATAATACAATGTATATACAATAATATATTATAAGAATATATTATACAATATTGTATAATATACAATATAATAGTATATCATATATAAAATAGTATGCAATATAACAAAATTAAATATATGATAATATAATATAGAAAATAATATAGAAAATATATTAATATAATATACTGTAAAATAATATAGAATATATATTAATATAATATACTGTAAAATAATATAGAATATATATTAATATAATATATAAAATAGTATACACAATATAATAACATTAAATATATATTAATATACTACATAAAACAATACACAATATATATTAATACAATATACAAAATAGTAATAATACAATAACATACAATCCATATCAATAACACATAAAACAAAAAATCTATAAAAATATACACGTACAAAACGACAACAATAATCGACAAACGTCGTTTCAAACCTATCGATAGCAACAACTTCGTTACAATCCATCAACAAAAGCACCTTACACAAGCTCGACAACAACTCCGAGTACGCAGCACAACCGGAAGCGTTCGAAAGTTTCCAAAGATTCCGCCGCGCCGGTTTAATTGTAAGACAAGCAGAAGTTCCCGGGCGCGGCTAATATTTCTGTCTCCGGGCCACTTAGCCGGGAAACTATGTACTAGTTAGCTGCTCGCGGTGTATCAGTAGAGTGACGTAAGCGGAAAGCGGCGCTAAGGTAAGCCGGCGAAGGGGTGGCGGGTGGCGATGGGGGATGCGTCAGCATCAAGCCGGTGGATATGAACCTGGAGGGCTAACGGTGAACTGTTCAAAGGGCGATTTGTCGACAGTCAACATGACAAAGACATTAGCCGGTGCCGAGGTTCCCCCGGCATTCGACGAGAACCGACCGGCAGCACCCTCTCTTCTACCGCGACCCATTACGACGACGGAAAGGGCGACTCGGGGGTCGAAGGGGGACAGAGATCCCGTCCGTCTCGCGAAATTTCTGCTAAGCGATCTCAAAGGATGTCGCGTTAGGACAAATTGATTTTTTTTTCCGCCGGCGAACCCCGACCGCTCGAAACGCCACCCTCTCCGGCGCGGCGCCCACCCCTCAACCCTCCCCCCGCGCGCCTCTCGGCCGGACAAACAAGATTGCCGCGGCACGTGTCGCGGCGCTCTCTCGTCACGACGAATGAAAAATGAACAGCCTAAGTGCGTTACGCGGGAAACAGAGGCGCCGCACAGTGGGCTGATTCGAGAAATTCAGTGAGATTTTGTTATAACTTTTGAACCATCGAAGATATTGCAATGCAATTTTCACGAGAGATATTTAAAAAATAGTTATTTTCAGCTACAGATAATTAAATTTTGTTTACATTTGTTGAACAAGAATTTTTAATTAATTTCCATCGACATTTTTTGTGAAAAAGAAAATTGTTTAAATATAATATTACAAACTATTTGTAGTTTTCGGATTGCGAGACATTTTTGGGACACCCTGTATATAGGATACGATAATCTTAATTTAAGCTACCGTTTCCTAACGAGAAATATTGCCTCCTAATATTAACAAAGAAAGCAAAGGAAAAAGTTAATTAGGTTCGTCGGGACATCGCGAGGAAAAGAAGCATATTTTTTGGCGTCGAATCGTAGCGTTCGAAATGTTCAACTTTAAGTTGTCGTATCTGTTACAATTTACGATCATTTTTCTTAATATTTCCACTTTCGAGGGTAACGGATATTTAGCAAGCGATAAAAATTCACTGGACATCGATACGAGATAATTAGGTTTTTGTCAAAAAGTCACGAAAATCTTCGATCCGGCCCACTGTGCGCCGGGATGGCCTCGACGAATTGTCGTGGATCAATTTTGCGAGACGAGGACGCGCGGACGAAAGCGGATCCGAAGAGCCGTTCTCGGTTTTAAGGGATGAAAGCGCGGCCGGATAACGAAACCGGCCGCGCCGGTTACGCTCGTATTTTCGGAATTACCGGCGCATGAGTTTACCAGCTGCCGCGAAGATGATCGTGAAGACATCGAGTGTTGCTATTCGAACCATATGCTGTCTCGGGTGGTACAACTAAAACCAGCGGAACTCCCGTTTCGAGGGAGCGTACGGGTTATCTGGATCGTTGGATCCAACGCCGCGCGACGGGGGTGGATAAACGAAATTTTAGTAGTTTTGGCGATGGAAATGTTGAGAGTATTGTTTGGAATTGTTTATTGTGAGAGAAATTTGAAGTGGACTCAGAGATCGCTTATTTGTTTGGAGATGTCGGGGATGTTTCGATGTCCGATTAATTAACGCTTTGATTATTTTAATATAATGTAATAATGTAATAATTTATTATAATGTAATAATGTAATATAATGTAATAATGTAATACAATGTAATAATGTAATACAATGTAATAATGTAATATAATGTAATAATGTAATATAATGTAATAATGTAATATAATGTAATAATGTAATAACGTAATAATGTAATATAATGTAATAATGTAATAATGTAATATAATGTAATAATGTAATCTTTATGTATTTTATTCGATGAAATGTATACAAATTTCACAGCAAATTTATGCGACATACTTTTTTTTATCGACTTTTTTGCCATAATCATTAGAAAATGAATTCGCTTAATTGTCTAATAAAAATATCAGTAAACAAAATAGCGCCAAAAATTTCGAATCTCTTTCCTTCGTTAAATCCAGCCCATTTCTTGAGCGGAAAGCACACGTGTTCCTCCCGCCCTTCATCCCTGCTTCTGGTCGGAGCATTTCACCCCCGCCAGCCGATTCTTTTAGCCAGAGGGCTTGGGATGCCCTCTCGAGAACATGTTCTTCCTCTTCGCGTGCGAATGTCAGCCGCGTGCGTGCGTAGGCGCTCGAGCGGGGGAGATCACGGCCCGCAGGTATAATACGTCGTTTCGACTTCAGGGGGATGGGGTGAACGACGGGCGAACCGGGCCGTGCCGGGGCGGACGAAAATTCCTGCGCGTACGTGGAAATATATGCAAACAACCCTGGGAATTAGGACAAGAAATATACATCTTTTATTTGTGATCGAATTGTATTCGAATTGCATTCGAATTGCCTTCGAATTGTGATCGAATTATCATCGGATCGCGTCCGAATTGCCTGCGAATTGTATTCGAATTGCATTCGAATTGTGATCGAAATGTATTCGAATTGCCTTCGAATTGCATTCGAATTGTATTCGAATTGTATTCGAATTGTCTTCGAATTGCCTTCCAATTATGATCGAATTGTCATCGAATCGCATTCGAATTGCCTTCGAATTGTATTCGTATTGCTTTCGAATTGTCATCGGATTGCATTCGAATTGTGATCGAAATGTATTCGAATTGCCTTCGAAATTCATTCGAATTGTATTTGAATTGCCTTCGAATTGCTTTCGAATTGTGATCGAATTGTCATCGAATCGCATTCGAATTGGCTTCGAATTGTATTCGAATTATGATCGAATTGTATTCGAATTGCCTTCGAATTGCTTTCGAATTGTCATCGAATTGCATTCGAATTGTGATCGTAATATATTCGTACTGCCTTCGAATTGCATTCAAATTGTGATCGAATTGTATTCGAATTACCTTCGAATTGACTTCGAATTGTGATCGAATTGTCGTCGTATCGCATTCGAATTGCCTTCGAATTGTATTCGCATTGCCTTCGAATTGTCTTCCAATTATCATCGAATTGCATTCGAATTGTTATCGAAATATATTCGAATTGCATTCGAATTGTGATCGAATTGTGATCGAATTGTATTCGAATTGCCGTCGAATTGCATTCGAATTGTATTCGAATTGCATTCGAATTGTGATCGTATTGTCATTGAATTGCCTTCGAATTGTCATCGAATTGCATTCGAATTGTGTTCGAAACGTAATAATAACAGTAATAACCATAAACGTAAACGGCTCAGCGGCGTCGTTTCGACGCCGTTTTCGAAGCGTCTCGATAAAAAAGCCCGTCCAGTCTCGATTTATAGTTCGCCAAGTATAACCTACCTTCAGAATCGGATCAGCATCGGCGAACAGATTTATTTTAGCGTGGTTGTTCGATAAAATTCATGCCGGCGTCCGAATTAATTTGCAATTCGCGACGGTGGTACGCGGCCGGGTGCGCGACGTTAACACGACTGCCGGCGGATACTTTGCGGCGGAGAATTTACAGCGTTGCCGGCGCGACACGCAATGATAAGGGTCGAATTCCTTCGGAGGGAAGTGACTCCGCGTCTGACGCGGCCGTCTCGGAACCGGCCGGAACGAGGTGATTTCGCGGCTTGTTTATTTTTCCGCGCGGAAAAGGCCACCGGTCGTACGAATAAAACGCGAGTACAAGGTAAAATTTAGTGGCTATTACGATCCTTCGCTCTCGTCCGAACCGCGAGCGGGTGACACAGGGTGGCGGTGTGGTGGCGGTGGTGGGGGGAGGGGGGGATGGATCGGGTTCGAATTATTTTATCCCGCGTTCCATTTCTGACAGAGACTTTTTCCATCGTCCGCCGGCGCGGAAACTTTTATTTGGCTCACGTAACCTGTTACCGAGCAGCTTTAATAATTTAGGGGGATGGGAGGGGGTTGGTGGAAATAAAGTTCATATAATTTTATCGCCGAGGAATTTACAATTTACTGCGCGCCGCGTGAAACAGTTCCGTATTCTTTCGCGGTCGGGCCGATTCGATTCCATTTCGGCGTCTCTCTCTCTCTCTCTCTCTCGTTCTTTCTCTCTCTTTCCCTCTCTTTCTTTCTCTTTGTTTTTGTTTAATATCGATCCGCCAGTAAACTATCGCCCGTAAAAACTATTTGGTTGACAGGAAAGTAATTTTTGGTTTATGCACTTTACTCGTTTTTTTAGATAATTATGCATATATATTATTTGTTTTTTATTTATATGTATTATAAATGTTTCTGACAGAAGTGACACAGACAGGAACGAAAGTCCTTTCTTTAATGATTCTAGAGAATCGAGTTGTAATTTAATTGAATGTAGATGTGAATTACGAATTGTAATTTAATTGAACGTGAATGTGAATTAGGAGTTGTAATTTAATTGAATGTAGATATGAATTACTTCAAATTGCCATCGAATTGCATTCGAATTGTGATCGAATTGTGATCGTATTGCCTTCGAATTGTGATCGAATTGTATTCGAATTGGCTTCGAATTGCCTTTGAATTATCTTCGAATTGTTTTCGAATTGTGATCGAAATTGCATTCGAATTGTAATCGAATTCTATTCGAATTGGCTTCGAATTGCTTTCGAGTTGTCTTCGAAATATCATCGAATTGCATTCGAATTACATTCGAATTGTGATCGAATTGTGATCGAATTGTATTCGCATTGGCTTCGAATTGCCTCCGAATTGCCCTCGAATCATAATATCAGAAATAAACAACTATAAAAACCACAAATAAAATCGAATAATCGTATCTCCCCACAAATTAGAGACAAATTACTATACAAGCTTCCCACGTTCGACGCGATCACTATCAACCATCGTGCATCGTAACCCCATAAAAAGACTCTTATACACAAAACAAAAGAAAGAACGGACGCGCATATAAGAATAGGTTACAGTTACGGATAATCATTCCAAGTAATCCACAAGCACTTGAAAATTGCGCTGATAGAACCGCGGAAACGAGTAATCTGAAATCTGAATGAATATTCCAGAAAGGCTTTAACCGCGTTCGCTAACGCTTCTCCTTATTGACTTTTTAATGAGATCTCTTGGCCGACAGAAAGGCAGCTGTCTATACGTCCAACTCCACGCCGAAGAACGCGCGCGCGCGCGCGCGCTGAATCTTTCAACAGGCCTTAGCCTGAACGAGGAGGAGGACGCGTTATGGTTTGCCGGGTGATCGAGTTATACGATTATATATTAATAATAATATTGATTAATATATGTAATAATATAATATTTATACATATTTACATATATTAATATATATCAATATTAATGATAATACTGATTAATATTATGATTAACATAACCATAATATTAATAATAATATTGATTTATATTAATAACAATATTAATAATAATGCTAATTAATATAGATTGAATCAAGATCTAAATTACAAACTTAAGATTGCGTCCATTTATATAAACACATAAACGTCGATTATTCGAATAAAGTGTCGTATAAGTAATGAGGATAATCTGAGAAATAAAGGCACTGTTACCATATTAAAGATATCCCAAAATTATGGTACTTCCGAGAAATGGCAGATTCCTGAGATCATTCGAAGCAATTTTTTCCTTTACACAAAGTTTCTCCGCCGCTTCGTTTACGAGTTATTAACGAACAACACTGATCAATCGGTGAGCCATCACGGCCGGCCTCCCGCCCTTGCGGCCAATGCCGCGTCGCGCCGGCCGGCTGACGCAGCGGCAGTGGTCGCGAGGGCGGGAGGCCGGCCGTGATGGCTCACCGATTGGTCAGTATTTTTCGTTAATAACTCGTAAACGAAGCGGCGGAGAAACTTTGTGTAAAGGAAAAAGTTGCTCCAAATCACCTCAGGAATCCCTCGTTTCCCAAAAATGCTTTCGAAAAAGCAAAACCAAAAAAGTACTTTCGAAAAGTGGCAGATCCCTGAGGCAATCCGCCGCTTCGTTTACGAGTTATCAATGAATTAAAACTGACCAATCGGAGAGCCATCACGGCCGACGCCCCGCCCCTGCGGTCTCGCGTAGAATCCAAAAAACCGCCACCTTTCCAAGAGGAGAGATCGTGCGTAAAGTCGCCGTTGCGGACGGTTGTTCGTCTAATTTTCCATTAGGTTGTTCAATATGCAAATGCGCGCGGGCCGCGTTGTAAAGCGTCGTTATAGGAAAAATATAGCAACGGCCCGGTAATAATAGCGCGATATCGTAACGGCTGATGAAAAAACGCTTCCACGTGTCACGGGATCGTTACGGACGCCGGCTAAAAGCCTCGGCCGCGGGGGCGGGGCTTAAGCGAGTCCTCGGGCCGCCTTGCAATTCAAATAAGACGAGGCGCGCGAAGAAGAGGACGGCAGCGGAGGTCGCTCGCTCGCGCTCGCGCGCGCGGGTCAAGCAAGGTCGGCCGTGTGGTTGTTCTTGTTTACGCGTAAACAATCGGAACGACCGATGAGGATCGTCCCGAGGCACGGTCCGAGAGAGCCCTTTGCTCCGCGTCGAACGCCGGAGGACGCGCGTTGCGAGCTCCTCGGAAATGAGATTCCGCTCCTCCGGGGAAACGGCGGGCCCCTCCCGGGGGGACAATTAACGAGGCAAATCGAACCGCGCGGCCCGGCACAATGCGATCTCGAGCCGCGCGCAGAAATATTGGCTCGGCGGGAAAAGTGATTTGCGGGTGTTTCAGCGTCGAAGGAAACGGAGCTTCTTGTGTGCGAGAAATGAAGATTGTTTGGCCGAATATTTTTCATTCTTTAATAATAGAGATAATGTGAATTATATGAATAATGTGAAGTATGATGGAAATCGTGCGTCGTATTAGAAAATGTGACGATAGCGAAGTATAATGGTAATTGTTGTACGTGGAGATAACTGTGAGTAACTGTGGATAAGTATAACTGACTGTAACTAAATGTAATTAGATATATGTGTGAATATAACAGGCTACGACGAAGTGTAATTAACTGTATCTAACTGTAATTAACTGTGACAGACTATAAATATTACTATAATCGGCTATAAGTGACTATAATTGACTAGAACTGACTATAATTATAACTAAATATATCTAACTATATCTAACTATAACTATTTATAACTAAATATAACTATAACTAACTATATATAAACATATGTAACTATAACTATCTATAGCTAACTATAAATGACCAAAACTGACTATAACTAAATATAACTAAACTGTGACTACCTATATCTAAACGTAACTAACTATAAGTTGACTATAACTGACTATAACTAACTATATCCAACAATATTTAACTGTAACTAACTATAATTACCTATAACTAACTATAAATAACTATAATTGAGTAACTAAATATAACTAAACTATAAGTAACTACAAGTTGACTGTAACTGACTATAAGTAGCTATAATTATAACAATAACTAAGCGTAACAGACTATAACAAACTATAACAGACTATAACTAACCATAACTAACCATAACTGACTATAACTAGCTCTAACAACATACAACTATAACTGACTATAGCTAAGTATAACTGTCTATATCTCAGAATAACTAACTATAACTAAATACGAATAACAGTACCTAACTGTAACTAACTATAACTCACTATGACTAACAATAACCGACTATAACTAATTATAACCAACTACAACTAACTATAACTAACTATAACTAATTAATACCGGCCATTAATTAGACCAACGCCAAAATGATTTCGAAACGTGCTATAGAAATTTTTACCGGCGCCTCGGAGTCGCCGTTCGAGCGTAAAGGGTTAAAGCAGTCGCCGTACGAGCGAAAATACCCGCGTTCGAATCCCGATGGTCCCGATTTATCCGAGCAGTCAACTCATTTTCCCCGGCAAAAAGTTTCCAGCGCTGTTTCGAGCCCTGTCGATGACGCGTAACAACGAGCCGAAAATTGGCGGCCCGGGTAAAAGCAGCTTTCAAAGCAACCACGCGAGCGTGCACGGGGCTCTCGACTCCGGAAACGGTCTTCTGGAACGCGACCGTGCATCCGGGTGCACCGGTGAACAGCCGTGGGATCGGAAAACAATTTCGGCATCGACGATAAAGGTTGACCGTGGAACTCGGCGAAAGAACAACTCGTAATTAGCCGAGGAGACCGAACACTCGACGCCGCCCGTTAAGGCGCGCTCGAACTTCGCGCGAGGGAAAACCGCGGCGTCTCTTTCGCCGGGCGAAAGTAATCTCGGCATTTCAATGTGATATAATACTCAATTTTTTCCACGCAAGAAACGAACTCCAATCGGTCAAATATTTTCCATTCCGGTCGATGACCTTTCGCTATCTTTTCGGTAACTTCGCGATTCCGCGCTCGCAAAACTCCAGATCCTTGTCGCTGGAAAACACGATCGAGCGCGCGATTCGAGACTGTCGCCTATTAGGATAGTCGATCTAGATAGCGGATAGTGTAGTAAACAAATTCGACAGTTCGGATGATAGAAAAGTTTGGACGATCGGGCGGTTCGGATAATTGCATGGCTCGCATAATTGCGAAAATTTTTTTGCGAGCGAGACGAACGTGATCGAATCGTGTCTTGTGGCCTCCGAATTTTCTCCGAATTGTCATCGAATTGCATTCGAATAGCCTTCGAATTGCCTTTGAATCGTGTCACGTGATCTTCGAATTGCCTTCGACTTGTCTTCGAAATGTCATCGAATTCCATTTGAATTGCGATCGAATTGTATTCGAATTGTCTTCGAATTGCCTTTGAATCATCTTCGAATTGTCTTCGAATTGTAATCGAATTCTATTCGAATTGACTTCGAATTGCTTTAGAATTGTCTTCGAATTGTCATCGAATTGCATTCGAATTGTGATCGAATTCTATTCGAATTGCATTCGAATTGTGATCGAATTCTATTCGAATTGCATTCGAATTGTGATCGAATTCTATTCGAATTGTCTTCGAATTGCAATCGAAATTGCATTCAAATTGTAATCGAATTCTATTCGAATTGACTTCGAATTGCTTTAGAATTGTCTTCGAATTGTCATCGAATTGCATTCGAATTGTGATCGAATTCTATTCGAATTGCATTCGAATTGTGATCGAATTCTATTCGAATTGTGATCGAATTCTATTCGAATTGTCTTCGAATTGTGATCGAATTCTATTCGAATTGTGGTCGATAACTTTTTTGCCCGCGAGACGAACGTAATCGAACGGCGCCGCGTGGAAACGATGCGTCCAATCGGTTTTTCATAATGCGATTATGTCTGTAACGGACAGGAACGCCGGACGCTTAAACTATGGCCGATTTATTGGTATCGGTGGGACGAGGTAAAGGGGGGGGGGGTCAACGGCTAGCGTTTCTCGATGATTACGTATCGGGCGTGGCGGACGAAGGGAATTTCAGGTCGGGCAAATTTTTGTTTCGCCGGCGAATCGATCAGCCGGACAGCCGAGGTATTAAACGGAATTCGGAATATTCCACGCTGGTAATTTCTCGCCGATTATTTTCGAAATACGTGCTTGCGTGCGCGTTTCCATGTAATCGCGATCCTCCGGTCACGACAACTTCCTTTCGACCTGTTGACCGGCTAAAAAAACGAGTCAACTCGCTGCTTGCATTCGATTGGACGATAGAGAAGCGTTTAGGTAAACACCATTTACACGTGCTTGCAAAAGTTTTTACATATCGTGAAAGTTCTAGTAAAATATTGATTGATCGATACATAATATTGATTAATATTGATCATAATATTAATTACAATATTGATTAATATTGATCATAATATTAATTACAATATTGATTAATATTAATCACAATATTGATAATAATACTGATTAATAGTAATCACAATATTAATAATAATATTGGTTAATATTAATCATAATATTGATAATAATACTGATTAATATTAATCACAATATTAATAATAATATTGATTAATATATTAATCACAATATAAATAATAATAATAATTAATATAGATTGAATTAAGATCTTAATAACAAACGTAAGATTCCGACCACTTCTATAAACATAAACGCTGATTATTCGAATAAAGTGTCGTATAAGTAATGAAGATGATCTGAAAAATAAAGGCACTGTTACCATGTTAAAGATGTCCCAAAATTATGGTACTTCCGAGAAATGGCAGATTCCTGAGATCATTTGAAGCAACTTTTTCCTTTGCGAAAATTGTCTCCGCCGCTTCGTTTACGAGTTATTAACGAAAAACACTGACCAATCGGAGAGCCATCACGGCCGGCTGACGCAGCGGCAGTGGTCGCGAGGGCGTGGCACCAGCGATCTCTCATTGGTCACCGTTCTTTCGTTAATAACTCGTGAACGATGCCTCGGAGAAAATTTTCGTAAAGGAAAAAGTTGCTCGAAATCACCTCAGTAATCCCTCATTTCCTAAAAATGCCATAATTTAGAGACACCCTGTACAAACCGCTGGTCTCCCAATGAGATCGCATACACTGAATTCAACCGTGCGGTTCTACTTCTCGGATTGCTAAATTCGATGCTCCCCTTATTAATTTATTAAAACGAGGGAAAAACTTTTGGAATAATTACCGTGGAACAGTTCGTACGGTTTCGTTAATCTACGTCGAAAGCAGGCTGCAATTAATCATGCAACCGCCCCTTTTTCACGATCCGGAAATTCTGTACAGCAGAAGATGTAATTTTAATGAATCCAGAGCAACTTTTAGCAACTTTCTGCCGTACGAGCGGTCGAACGTTTTTATAGAAAAATATTCATGTTATTCGCAGATAACAAAAAAGTGATGCGGGATTGTTCGCTGTGCGAACATTGCGAAAATATTGACTCGATTTTCGAAAGACGACAATTCTGACATTTTCGAAAGACGACATTAATGATCGAAATGGCTGAGTCTTTAAATTTTTTATTACACTTGGTTTATGAAACGATTATTACTATTATTAGTAGTAGTATTTTTATTAGTATTATTAGTGTTATTTCTATTAGTATTATTAGTGTTATTTTTATTAGTATTATTAGTGTTATTTCTATTAGTATTATTAGTGTTATTTTTATTAGTATTATTAGTATTATTTTTATTATTATTCTTAGTATTATTTTTATTATTAGTATTAGTATTATTAGTATCAGAGTATTATTAGTATCAGTATTATTAGTATCGGTATTATTAGTATCAGTATTATTAGTATTAGTATTATTAGTATTAGTATTATTAGTATTATTAGTATCAGTATTATTAGTATTATGAGTATTATTAGTATTATTAGTATCAGTATTATTAGTATTAGTATTATTAGTATCAGTAATATTAGTATCAGTAATATTAGTATCAGTATTATTAGTATTAGTATTATTAGTATCAATATTATTAGTATTAGTGTTATTAGTATTAGTATTATTAGTATCAGTATTATTAGTATTATTAGTATTATTAGTATTATTAGTATCAGTATTATTAGTATTAGTATTATTAGTATCAGTAATATTAGTATCAGTATTATTAGTATTAGTATTATTAGTATCAGTATTATTAGTATTAGTGTTATTAGTATTAGTATTATTAGTATTAGTATTATTAGTATTACTAGTATTATTAGTATTATTAGTATTATTACTATTATTATTATTTTGTTATAATCGTTATCATTATCACAACCGTCTCGAATTTCCGTCTGATATTCCAGTATCGCAATCTTTCTCTCGAGTCTCTTTTCATTGATAATCCGCGCTCCGCCTCGAATATAGAATAAAAAGCGAGCTCCTCCGGCGATCGCGACGAGTAGATTCGAGCCGGCGGTAAAGAATTTCAATACGAGCAATCGATGGGGGACGACTGCGGGCGCCGCATCGTTCGCGAAACGGCGAAACGGAGATCGAAAAAAAAACAACGGCGACTATTAAGAACGAGAAGCGAAATTTCGAAAAATTCTCCGCGGACGTCTCGAACGTCGGCCGCCGCGCAAAACAGTTAAGAGGCTCCCATGAAAGAACCCGCGGGGCGAAAGAGGGGGAGGGGCGGCGCGGGGTGGGACAGGGTGAATCGAGTTCAAAGAAAATTCCCTGTATTATGTAAACGGTCCTCGAGTCCTTCGAAGAAATTCGCTGCGCTGGCCGATCGAAGTGGCTCGCTCGGTCCCGTTCCGCGTCGTTCCCCGTAATATACGTATTGAAACGAGACCGTCGAGTGTATTTATATATTTAAATCGAGTCCATTCATTTTTCATAACACGTATAGTTGCGACGGAGAGGGGGAGGAGGAGGCGGGACCACCGGCTGGGGGTGGAAGGGGTGGGGGTGGGTGGGAGGAGACCGCCTCGTGAATTTTTCAAGTCGTTTTAACGGACGGTCGATGGAATATTGACGACCTTTAAGTGCCCTTTCCGAGCGCCGGGCTACGCTGCGCGAGCCTATGAGCTTTAAAGGGTCGCTGAACGACCTTTAAGGGCCCTTTTCCAATTTTTACCTTCCACAGTCCCGCCCCGCGGACTGTCTCTGCGTGCAACCGAGCGGATCAAAACGGTTTTTCTAATTCGAAGCTTCGTTACTCGAACGATAATCCGGAAATCGAACTCTCTCTCTCTCTCTCTCTCTCTGCTTTGTTTTTCGTAGTTTTCGAACAAAATCGAGCTTTTGTAATAAAACCGAGATTTTTGGTAATAATGTAAAAATTACCTTGTAATCTGATAGTGCATTTCGAGGTCAATTAATTGACCGAAATAATTTGGTTTTTGAAGGTTGTTCAAGGTCATTTAGTCTCGATATTTTTAGAAACGCTATAACAATTATAATAAATATAGTACATAATTTTAATAATAATTTATCAATTTAACACATCGTACCATATTTCCCGCTGCATCGATTTAACCTAACCTCACATTCACACACGCGAGCATTCGCATCGTTCAGTGTCACCGATCCGTGAGATTTCTTAATTAGTATTCGACAGATTTTCTTTTATAATAATACATAAATAATTTTAATAATATATAAATAATATTAATAATATATAAATAATTTTAGTAATATATGAATAATATATGAATAATAAATAATTTTAATATGAATAATATTCATCACTCTGCACGAGATATCTTGTATTTCACGAAAGAATTAATTATTTCACGCTATAAATGCGTAAAGAGCCGCGATCTATTCATGATCATATCTCGAATGCATGGATCTCATTTGTTCTTTATGACGATGAATGTTCGTTTCGTATGGTAAATTTATAATAAGAAAATTTATAATATCGCTATAATCAGGACATTTAACGAAACCCCAACGAAACGAGCCGTTTGTTAATTATCGTTCTGCTCGTTTTCGTGTCATAGTTCACTGCGCGATAAATTTGTTATAATGATGCTTGTATTATTGCCGCGATTACGCTATTTAGTACAAATTAATAGTTCAAGTGATAATACGAATAATGTAATGATATGATAATAATACAATGATATAAATATTATAATACTATAATAATACAATAATATAAATATAATAATACAATAAAATAATACAATAATATAAATACAATGATATAAATAAAATAATACTATAATAGTACAATAATATAAATGTAATAATATAACAATATATAATATATAATAAAATATAATAACACAATAATATAAATATAATAATGTAGTAATAATACAATAATATAAATACAATGATATAACAATGATACAGTAATATAAATACAATAATATAGTAATGATAAAATGATATAAATAAAATAATACTATAATAGTACAATAATATAAATGTAATAATATAACAATATATAATATATAATAAAATATAATAAAACATCAATACAATAATAATACAATAGTAATACATTAATATAAATATAATAATACAATGATATAAATGTAATAATACAATATCAGTACAATAATAATTCAATAATATAAATGTAATAATATAATAGTAATACAATAATATAAATATAATACTACAATAATAAGACAACAAACAAACTAATTCAATACAATTCGACATATATTTTCATAGTCCTCCCAGTTGTCGTACGGCACGACACAGAGAACCACGAATTCTCAAAAATTACTAACAAGGCATCGCATTTTCAGAATGATGGTACTTTACTTAAAAAAAAAGGTTTCCTCGGCTGACCTAACGACGTATGCAACGTCATTCGCAGAATGCATATTTTAACGCGCGCGGCATAAAAATGGGGGAAACGCGACGGTAACGCGTTGTCAATGGCGCATAAAAATAGATCATTGTTTACAAGACGGTCGGGTCTCTTTTTTTACATTTTTCTTTTTTTTTCTATCTAGTTCGAGAAAATAACTACGCGCCGGCGGAGCATAAATATTTGTTAAACGTAACAAACCTCTCAGCCCCCGATCTGTGAATCTCCATTCAGCGCGCGGACACGTTTTTCCACCTTTCAGCGCGAGCGCGCGCGCGCGCGCGCCGCACTCCGCGGCCAACAGATACACGTTAGCAGCTTCATTGATATGTAGTTGTCGACCCCTGTACGCCGGCCACCCTGCTATTTCTACCACTTGTCGCCGTTTATGCGCGAAGACTGTGTTGCCGTCGCTGTCAGAATGTGCGCGGCGCGGCGACGTTGCTGCGTCGCGTGACGCAGTCGCGATTTCGATCGATTTAAATACAGAATTATCATCGGGTTGTGCGTATTTATAACTGTTTGCACGCTCGCGGCTAAATTGTACGTTGCGTAAAAGCATTGCTGAAGGGGTGACTCAACCCCACCCACCCTCTTGCACCGTTTAATGACTCGCGCACGAATCGTGGCACGCAACAATGGCTACGTTCTTTGGCCAAAATTCACTTTCTCAAGTTTACTATATTATCTTACTATATATACTATATAATATATACTATATACTATGTACTATATACTATGTACTATATACTATATACTATATACTATATATACTATATAAATACTATATAATACGTATACTAGTACTATACTATACACTTGTATACTATATACTATATATCCTATATTGTAGTTGTAGTATAGTATATAGTATATAGTGTATATTATATACTATATAGTAATATATACTATACTAAAAGTACAATATACATAGCATGTAGTATGTAATTGGTATTAAATTAATTACATTTATTAAATAGTAGAGTATTAATTAATAGTATAATGCTATAATAATAGTATAATAGTATAATACTATATTAATAGTACAATAGTATAATACTATAATACTATAATAATAGTATAATAGTATAGTACTATATTAATAGTATAATAGTATAATACTATAATACTATAATAATAGTATAATATTATAATAATAGTATAATGCTTTAATAATACTGATATAATAGTATAATAGTATAGTACTATATTAATAGTATAATAGTATAATACTATAATACTATAATAATAGTATAATACTTTAATAATACTGTAATAATAGTATAATAGTATAGTACTATATTAATAGTATAATAGTTTAATAGTATAATACACAACACACACACACTGTAATAATAGTATAATAGTATAATATACTATAATAATAGTATAATAGTAATTACTATTAAGTAACAGTATAGTATCAATATGTATATTTTGGTAAAATAGCGAGGAGTGTGGTATTTAATATATATTAAATATTATGCCACACTTCTCGCTATTTTAACAAAAATGATAAAAATAATAATTCAATAGTTACATAATTATAAAAATTATATCTTCATATATTAATTACCAAAATAACAATTATATAATCACATAATTATACAAATTATATATCGATTGATATCTTAAAAGTTGTATTAATCCGCGTCCGTGTCGCAGAGAACAAAATCGCCGAACAAAAATCACGGGGATAGCCTGTCATTTAATTCCGGCCTGTAATTACAGTACTTAAATTGGCCGAGCGATGAAAGGAATTCTTCACCGGCGAAGTTTCCCCGGGAAGCCGTTCAGGTGGGGCAGGCGAAAATTAAGGCGAATGCAACTTGGGTAATTAACGGCGGAACATGTTCCGCGAGCAGTTTCGCTTCTAGCTTTCGCAGGCGACTGTACGGCCTGGGCCGTTTTCTTTTCTTTTTTCTTTCTTTTTTCGAGAGAGCGCGAGAACATTTTCGAACATGTCCCCGGGCCCCGGAATCTGCTTCCTTTGTGAAAGAACGACATCCGAGGAGCACCGTGTCACAGCGAAACTTCTTATATTCCGTCTGCGCGCGAGAGAGGATATCATTTTCTTTGAACGCTATCCTCGATTGTAAACTCGATACCTCGAACTTCCCATCCGGTGGCAAGATTCTTCCTGGACGCGCAGCTACTTCTCCAGTGTACAATCGCAGCGAACCGGATGATAAACGAAATAATTCTCTTTAACGTCACGCATTTCTCTGCGTAAGCACCAAAAAGTTTGCCGAAAGTGTGAGAACACCTTTTGAAACGCGATGTCTTCGAAACTGGACTTTTGGGTCATTTGCATTTTCCTTTAAGTGCTGGAGATTATATCCCTATTTACACAATTATATTCTGGTGGTGTTAGTTTGCCCTATAATTACTGACATACAGTTTTTGGATTTAATTAATGCTATACTATTATTTAATAATATTATACTATTATTATGGTATTATACTATTATACTATTAGTATAGTATTATAGTATTATTCTATTATACTATTAGTATAGTATTATAGTATTATTCTATTATACTATTAGTATAGTATTATAGTATTATTCTATTATACTATTAGTATAGTATTATAGTATTATTCTATTATACTATTATTATAGTATTAAACTATTATATTACTATACTATTATACTATTGTTATAGTATTATTCTATTATACTATTATTATAGCATTATACTATTATATTATTATTTGATAAATGTAGGTTGATTTTAGAGCTTTAAAGTTTAAGGTATTGAAGTTGACTTGAAAATGTAAAGCATGAAACTTCAAACTTCGAAACGTTAAAGCTTGAAACTTGAAACTTGAAACTGTAAAGTTTGAAACTTGAAACTTGAAACTATAAAGTTTGAAACTTGAAACTTGCAACTATAAAGTTTGAAACTTGAAACTTGGAACTTGAAACTTGGAACTTGCAACTTGGAACTTTAAAACTTGAAACTGTAAAGCTTTAAATCTTGAAACTTTAAAACTCCAAACTTTAAAGCTTGAAACTTTAAAGCTTGAAACTTTAAAGCTTGGAACATTAAGACTGCAAACATTGAGGCTTCAAACTTTGAAGCTTGAAATATTAAAACTTGAAACTTTAAAGTTTAAAACTTGAAAACTTGAGAACTTGAAACTTTAAAGCTTGAGACTTTTAGGTTTCAAACTTTAAAGCTTGAAACGTTAAAACTTGAAACTTTAAAGCTTGAAATCATAAAACTTGAAACTTTAAAGTTTAGGACTTGAAAACTTGGAACTTTAAAGTTTAAAACTTGAAACTTTAAAGCTTGAGACTTTTAGGCTTCAAACTTTAAAGCCTGAAACGTTAAAACTTGAAACTTTAAAGCTTGAAACATTAAAACTTGAATCTTTAAAGCTTAAAAGTCAGAAACTTGAAACTTTAAAGCTGAAAACTTGAAACTTTAAAGCTTGAAACTTAAAAACTTGGAACTCTAAAGCTTGAAACTTTAAAAGCTTGAAACTTCAAAACCATAAACTTTAAACCTCTAAAGTCAACATATCCCAGAAAAAGACGCAATTCCAAATTAAAAACTATCCCAAACAACCTACATTTATCAAAGTTTACCCAAAAAATTCAAGCCACGCCAAAAATCTCCTAAATCCCCTCCGAAGTTGAAAGCTCGAATTTAGTCCGCGTTTTGGGCAAAAATTCGAACCACGGCGCGTCGTAAGTGCTCGGCCAGTCACGAGCTGTCACGCGTTTGCATTTTACCCTTGTTTCATTAAATCTCCGTTGTCCCCGGGATTTTCCCCTCTCGCTCATTCGCAATCTGGCAGAAAGGAACGACGATCCGGCCATCGAATATTATCGCTGTAGAATCGATCGGGGAAACCGTTCCGTAGCGCCGGGTAACTCGAAACTCGTGTTTTAGCCGGCTGACAGCGCAAGCCGATGAACGATCGACCGCGAAATTCAAGTTACCCGGTCGTCGAGCTAAGTAGAAATTTAATTAGCACGCCGTTTGCCGGTCGAATGTTGGGTACCTTTGCCGCAGCATTTTCCGCTGCGAGCTAATCTGGCACAAAGCTCCGTCGCCTCTCGAAGCTCTCCCCCGCCTCCCACCCCGACGATTCATAATTAACCGTATGGAACCGCGCGCGAGTCGAACTTCGAGCCCGGGCAAATACACACGGCTTTCGGGCCGCCGCGCGGCTTTCGGATAAACCTCTGTGCGCGGGACGCGCGGCCAGGCCCTCCAGGTAAAAAGGCCCCGGCGGCTCCCTTCTCGCTGCCGCGAATTATTTCTGCCACGCGTTAATTAATTTGGCAAGACGATGCCGCCGGCTGCGCGACCCACACGCGCCTCTCTCTTTCTCTCTCTCTCTCTCTTTCCTCTCGTGGTTCACGCGAGCCAATCAGACGGATTATCGTAATCGACGGGATTATCGTAATTTTTCCGTCCATTAACTCATTGAACGGCGAACACGGTATTTCTCGTCGAGGTTGGGGTAATTAAACTTTTCCATTAGGAACTATTTTATTGCGAAATCTATAACGTGCTTCCTAACCTGCAGTATTTTCGTTTTATGTGATGTAAATATTATGTTAAGTATAATTTAATTATTAAATTAAGTGTAGACTTAAATAAAGACTTAAATATGGACTTAAATATAGATTTAAATACAAAATTAAATATAGACTTAAATGTAGACTTAAATGTAGACTTAAACATAGACTTAAATAAATATAATAATAAATAAAATAATATAGACTTAAATATAAAATTAAATATAGATTTAATTAAATATAGACTGAAATTTAGACTTAAGTATAGACTTGAATATAGACTTAAATAAATATAATAATAAATAAAATAATATAGACTGAAATATAAAATTAAATATAGACTTAATTAAATATAGACTGAAATATAGACTTAAATATATAATTAAATATGGACTGAAATATAGACTTAAATATAGTCTTAAATATAAAATTAAATATAGACTTAAATATAAAATTAAATGTAGACTTAAATATAGACTGAAATATAGACTTAAATATAGCCTCAAATATAAAATTAAATATTGACTTAAATATAGACTTAAATATAGACTTAAATAAATATAATAATAAATAAAATAATATAGACTTAAATATAAAATTAAATATAGACTGAAATATAGACTTAAATATAAAATTAAATACAGACTGAAATATAGACTTAAATATAGACTTAAACATAGACTTAAATATAAGAATAAAAATAAGAATAAATATAAAATTAAATATCGAGTTAAGTATAAAATTGAATATACATTTGATATAACGTTATTTTATGATACATTATTGTATTCTGAATACATTATTATTTGCTATATTATTATTTATCGGCGTCTCAGAGTCGCCGCTCGATAGCAAAGGATTCTATCTAGTGCCTTCGATGAAGAAATTGTCGAGCTGCCAGGAGGTTAGCAGGGGGACAACAATAATCCTTCGCCGAGCATCGTGCAGCATCAGGAGTCGATGTCTCGTTAACGAATGATAACAGTGGTTAATGTTCATTGGGCAATCAGCCGTTACGCGTCGCTCTCCTCCTAATTACGACAGCGATATTCAACTACGTGGTCCGATGCCGAGCACAACGAAATTAGCGTAATTAGTGTAAGATCATTCGCGAGCGTTCTGAATCTGCGACGAATGCGCCCGAATGCAGCGGAACTCGCATTATCGACGTGAACAAGTCTGCAATTATTGGACTGCGGATTTTACGGATTTATGGGAGCGACGAAGCAGGGTGCGCATGGGTGCGATTCGATGCAGTGAAAAATAAAATTAAAAAAATGAAAAGGAAAGGAACTAAGAATATTGATGACGTTTTATTATCATTAATTTGTAAAATGAAATGAAAATTCGACGGTATTCGATTGGACATGACTGAAACAATGTGAGAGATAGAAGAGTGTAGGATATATAGGGATATTTTTTAAAATTGACTATTTTCCGATTTTTTCTTTGGAAACAGAACAATATGCGACGTGATTAGAAGGATTTTTTATGATTATATAGCTAGCTAATATATTTATTATATAATTAGCAAGCTAATAAAGCTTTGCTAATATTATAATAATATAATAACACATTATAATATTAATATAAAATAATTATATATATAAAAAAAAAATTTATATTATATTATATTATAATTATAATTAGCAAGCTAATATAGCTTTAGCTAATATTATAATAACATAATAATATAATATAATATAATATATTAATGTAAAATAATTATATATATAAATTTATATTATATTACATAATATTACAAATATAATTAACAAGTTAATATTGTTTTAGCTAATATTATAATAATATAATAATATAATACAATATTAATATAAAATAATTATATATATATAAATATATATTATATTATATAATATTATAAATATAAAATCAATTAAATAAAATTAATACTAATAATATAATAATAATAATAATAATAATAATAATATTCTGATACTAATTCATTACTAAGAATTCAAGAAACGCAAGATTCTGACGCCATTTTCGTACGTGCTTTAATTCGCAGAAGAAAAAGTCATCCTGTGCGCTTCGAACACACCGACACGCCTCGTATAAATTTGTCATTCCGTGGCCCATTGCGATCGATTCCGCCGGCACGGCACAAAAGCGGCGATCCGAGGATTCATGAATTTGCGTTGCTGCTCGTTTCACGTTCGACGAACCCTTAAACGCCGTTCCGCCGCCCGATCGATCTATAAATACCTGTCCGGGGATCGTGGCACTTCTTAACGACCGTCCGAAAAAAAAAAAAATGATGCGAGACGGATTAGGCCGCCGACGACGGACGGGACTTCCTGTTCGCGGCGAACGACACCGGGGTGGACGCGGCTCGATACTAATTGATGGGCGGAGAAGAAGTTAGGCGTGTTTCGTTTGCATCCTGTTTCGTCGTTAACCCGACCGGGGTTTTGTTGGCTGTCGCCGTCTGAAAACAAAATAAATAGGGAAGAACGCGTCGCGGCGTGTATATACGGGGTGTCCCGAAAATGTCTCGCAATCCGGAAACGGCGGGTTCCTCGGATCATTTGAAGCAACTTCTTCCTTTACAAAAATGTTCTCCGACGCACCGTTAACGAGTTATCAACGAAAAAGCAGCGGCCAATAAGAATCGAGTACGGCCGACGCGAGGCGGCCCAGCCAACCGGCGCGCGAAGCCCAGTTCCGCGCATTGGCTCGGTCGCCTCGCGCCAGCCGAGCTCGCCTCTCATTGGTCACTGCTTTTTCGTTAATAACTCGTTAACGGCGCCTCGGAGAACATTTTTGTAAAGGAAAAAGTTGCTTTGAATGACCCGAGGAACCCGCCACTTTCGGATTGCGAGAGATTTTTGGGACACCCTGTATGTATATACGTATATCGAGCGACCCGGTTCGCGGTGATCGTGAGTCAACGAGAACGAGCACGAAGGACTTAATTTCCGGACGTTCGCTTAACCGAGGGGGGCCCTTCGCCCTTCCGTCCACGGCATTCTCCTCGGCCGACCCGCGCGCTCTTCGCGTCGATCAGCATAAATAGGAGCAATGAATTAATTGATCCGTGGCCCGACCAGAGAGACCCTTCGCCGGTTGTTGCCGCGACGCACGCTGATCGCCGATCTCAATTTCGATTTAAAGAGGAAGCTGCGACGCTGGAATCGGAACGAGAAACACGGGTCAATCGTGCTAGCTTGAAAGTGGACTTGAAACGTGGCTTTGTTTTCAAATTGTTGCAAATATATATAGTCGCTCAATATTTTTTAAATTATGAAAAATAATGTTTGAACGATTTTAATTGAATCGAATAAAAGTGTTAGATTCAATTTTAATTGAAACGGATAAAAGTATTCTATTCAATTTGAATTGAATCGAACGAAAGTATTGTATTCAATTTTAATTGAATTGAATAAAAGTATTGCATTCAATTTCAATTGAATTGAATAAAAGTATTAGATTCAATTTCAATTGAATTGAATAAAAGTATTAGATTCAATTTCAATTGAATTGAATAAAAGTATTAGATTCAATTTCAATTGAATTGAATAAAAGTATTAGATTCAATTTTAATTGAATCGAGTAAAGGTATTAGATTCAATTTTAATTGAATTGAATATAATACTAAATAAAATAAAGTAAAATAAAGTAAAATAAAGTAAAATAAAGTAAAATAAAGTAAAATAAAGTAAAATGAAGTAAAATAAAGTAAAATAAAGTAAAATAAAGTAAAATAAAGTAAAATAAAGTAAAATAAAGTAAAATAAAGTAAAATAAAGTAAAATAAAGTAAAATAAAGTAAAATAAAGTAAAATAAAGTAAAATAAAGTAAAATAAAGTAAAATAAAGTAAAATAAAGTAAAATAAAGTAAAATAAAGTAAAATAAAGTAAAATAATAAATAATTTCTTATTCATAATCGAAAATAAAATTCGCCGAACTCAGTCCATCCGGGACAAAAAACGTCCGCGTAATTCTCGTTCGCGTGCGTTAAAAACCGCGAAAGTTTCGAATTTGTATCATGTACACAGAACGTGTGAATAAAAACAAACGGTATCCATGACTAATGGGAAGAGATCTGACCGGGCACGGCGAAACAGGTAGTCTCGATCAAGATGAAGGAGCAGCCGCTCGACGTGTAGCCGGGTTCTCCGGGTGCTGGTGGAGGAAGACGAGGTGTAGGAGGAGTAGGAGGTGGAGGAGGAGGAAGAAGAAAGAGAATTAAAGTCGCCTTTTTGCCTTTCGTTCCGTTCAACAGGAATAAATCGCGTATCGCGAGCACCGGCATTGATCGCTTTTCTCATTTCGGAAATGGAATACATCTGAAACAGGAAAAGTGTACAATCGGAATAAATTCCGAAAGAATGGAGCCGGCTTTTGTTAACGCCCCGTGCGCGGCGTCGTTTCTCTTCGATTTCCACCACCGACACCGCCTCCCCCCCCACGAGCCCGCGCCCGCAACCTGACTATTTATTAAAGTGAAAGCGGAAATCGATGCAGTTACCACCGGTCGAGATTAATTGCTGCCCGATACCGTTATTTCCGGCAGAATTTTTCCACGAAGAAGCGACTTATCGATCACTGTCTTCGCTGGTTAATTTTCTTTCGCAGCCCCCGCTGAATTGCGCTCCCTCTCCGCGCTCCCCGCAACCGTGCTGTCTCGTTCGCGAGCAAAGTTGTGCGTCGTGTTAGAAAATATAACAATAACGAAGTATAATAATAACTAGAATGCATGAAAAAAATTGTGACTAATTATAAATAGCTATAACTGTATGTAACTATAACTAACTGTAAGTTAATTATAACAAACTATAACTAACTGTAAGTTAATTATAACAAACTATAACTAACTATAAATAACAATAATTGACTATAACTAAATATCATTATTACTATATGTAATCGTAAGTACTTATAACAATCTATAACTAATTATATGTAACTATAATTGACTATAACTAAATATAAATACACTATAACTAACTATAAGTTGACTATAACTGACTAATTTTCTCCGAATTGTCATCGAATTGCATTCGAATAGCCTTCGAATTGCCTTTGAATCGTGTCACGTGATCTTCGAATTGCCTTCGACTTGTCTTCGAAATGTCATCGAATTCCATTTGTATTGCGATCGAATTGTATTCGAATTGCCTTCGAATTGCCTTTGAATCATCTTCGAATTGTCTTCGAATTGTAATCGAAATTGCATTCAAATTGTAATCGAATTCTATTCGAATTGACTTCGAATTGCTTTAGAATTGTCTTCGAATTGTCATCGAATTGCATTCGAATTGTGATCGAATTCTATTCGAATTGTCTTCGAATTGTGATCGAATTCTATTCGAATTGTCTTCGAATTGTGATCGAATTGTATTCGAATTCTATTCGAATTGACTTCGAATTGCTTTAGAATTGTCTTCGAATTGTCATCGAATTGCATTCGAATTGTGATCGAATTCTATTTGAATTGCATTCGAATTGTGATCGAATTCTATTCGAATTGCATTCGAATTCTATTCGAATTGCATTCGAATTCTATTCGAATTGCATTCGAATTGTGATCGAATTCTATTCGAATTGACTTCGAATTGCTTTAGAATTGTCTTCGAATTGTCATCGAATTGCATTCGAATTGTGATCGAATTCTATTCGAATTGCATTCGAATTATGATCGAATTCTATTCGAATTGTCTTCGAATTGTGATCGAATTGTATTCGAATTGTGGTCGAATTGTCTTCGAATTGCCTTCGAATAGCCTTCGAGTTGCCTTCGAATTTCTTTCGAATTGCCTCCCAATTGCCTCCGAATCGTATCGCGTAGCCTCCGAATTGCCCTCGAATCATAAAATCAGAAATAAGCAACTATAAAAACCACAATCTCGCGGCCCGATCAATCGTATCTCCTCTTCCCAAATTGTCCACTTTCGTGCGCGATCTGAGCGTGAATTAGAGAGACATTACATTCTACATTGTCGCCACCTCGATAGATCGCCGCGAGGCGCTACAGCTCGTCGTGTATCGATCTCTGTCCCTGTTTATTAAAGCATTCTAATAGAATCGGTCCTCGAAGTTTCGGGCTACATTGTGTAAGGGCCAGGAACTTAGTGCCTTAATAACGGTCTCTCCCGGTCCTCGAGCACCGGGGTTAATGAACATATTTTAACCACCGGTTAAATGAGCCGGTAGTTGAAGTTATCCCGTAATTACGCGCGGAACCGGGCGGGAAGGGGGGGGGGAGGAAAATCCGCGAGATAATAGTCAGCTCAGCTAGAAGTTCGCGGATTTTCCGCTCGGATCGCGGTGTGCCGTGGCACCGGTTCTCGGTGCGGCTGCGGCTGCGGCTGCGGCGCGGCGCGGCGTCGGGACGCCGGACGTAGGAGCGGAGTTTTTGAATTCACGGCGGTTTGAATGGCGGCCGCAATCCACCGGGAACAATGAAGGAAACGCAAAGGAGTATTTGATAAGGCCGCGTGCCAGTTAATTACCGGTCTCAGAGGTGACAGCGCGGGCGCGCGCGCGCGCTCGTTCCATATACGACAATAATTTCGCAGGGTGCAACGGGGCTAATCCACTTCATCCGATCCCTGAATAAGCCAGACCGAAGTAATTAACTCGCCGTGTTCGTTGTAACGAATAAACAACGTCGTCGTCGGGGCCGCGACGTCGTCGGCGTCGTCGGCGTCGGGGGCCGAGTTTTATTCGCCGTGTCGTTAAATTCTGACGTCGATAATCGCGGCTTGTTTCCACGGCAAGGTTATGTCGAGGAACAGAGGAGGAGCGGCTGAGAGTTCTTCGTGGTGTTACGGGCACGCTTTAAGCTGTTTCCCGCGATCCGAAAGCTGCCGGCGGCACGTCTTTCGCGCCGATAAATCTGGGGATATCGAGGTTTTTAGGAGACGAAATTCGTTCTCCTTTGG
The DNA here is from genome assembly GCF_051020955.1 of Megalopta genalis. Lineage (NCBI taxonomy): Eukaryota > Metazoa > Arthropoda > Insecta > Hymenoptera > Halictidae > Megalopta > Megalopta genalis. Next base: position 7,290,400 of record NC_135028.1, on the reverse strand, counting down.
AATTCGTACTGTGAATTCTTTCTAATTCGCGTTTAGATTGCGCGTGAAGAGGGACATTTTGGGGAGATGCGAGGTGTAACGAATGATAGATATATTTGTAAAATAATAATAATAATAATAATAATAATAATAATAATAATAATAATAATAGTGAGTTAGTTTAGTAGACGATGGCTATAAAGAGTTTTTCTTTTAATTTTGTTATTATGTATTCCTCCGGTGGAAAGAATAATTTTGTTCAAGCTTTAAATTATATATTTATATATGAAACATAGTATATAATATAATTTAATAATATATATTCTATATATATTTATATTATTATTAATATTAATTATTAATAATATATTTAAGATATAATTCAATAATATTATATATTTAAATTAACATTAAATAATATAAAAATATAATATTGAGTATAATATTAAAATGTACTATTAAATATAATATTATTAAATTATAGTTTAATAATATCATATATTTAAACCATATTATTAAATTATAATATAATTTATATATTAATATAAATTATATTATATTTTGTTAAGGTTATGTCAAGCTCGGAGGAAATTATTCTAGAGATTAATTGACAAACCACAGATGCCACACAAAATAAATAAATGTATAATAGATTATATTATAATAAATTATTATTATATATTATAAATTATACAGTAATTATATTAATAATATTATATTATATTGATATATTATATATATTATAATAGTGATATTATATATAATGAATAAATATATTATATTAATAATATTCTATATAATACATATTATAACTATTGATATATTAATATTAATGTTTATTATATATTATTAATATATTAATGTTAATAATATATATCAATATTGATTATAACTGCACTGTAATTGGGATCTTGTATATCACCAGAATTTTGTAGAACGAAATTGCTATATATTATATTATACTAATTATATTGCTATATATTGCTATATATTATATACTATATTAATTATATTGCTATATATTGCTATATATTATATACTATATTAATTATATTGCTATATATTATTAATATTAGTATATAAATTTCATATTGTAAATTACTATACTGCAATAAATTATACAACTAAAAATAAACAAACAGTATTAATCCTTCGTCCGCGCCAAATTAACAAAATAACTCTGTTAAAAATATCGCCTACGTAAAGGAATAATCCTTCAGCGTTTCGAATGATTTTCCGGTACGTCGGAACGACGGTATTTCGAACAGCGAGCGATCTTAATTCGCGACGAAAAAAGAAGAAAGAGCCGAACAAACGGAAGCTATTCCGGGGTCGAGTTTCAAGTACGGAAAAGTGAACGGACGTGCCGGACTAAGAAGACCGACGAGTATCCGGACGGTGGAAGACGAAAAAGCCAATTTTCACGGCTGTCGTATCAACGGGGAATAGATCGCAATTACGTTTAATTAACTCCGGATCTCGCCGACAACGTGTCAGCTGATCGCCGCCGCGCGCCGCGCGCCGGTTTATCGATATCGCGATAACGGCCGTCGGTGGGCGGGGTGGCGAGGGGAGGGGGAGGGGTGGGCGGGCCGGCGAGGGGTGGGGGCGTCGATCGGCGAGACCGCGCTGCCGTTTCATTTTTAAAACGCGGACCGGAAACCGTGATTTCGCGAGCAGCCGGCGATGGATCGGCGTTTATTTAAAACGCCGGTTAATAACGGTTGCGCCGCGGCACGCTCGAAAGAATATTTATAACGATAACATAAATCGTGGAAAGTAATTAAGAAGCCGCGGTGTTTTATGGGCCCGAGCGGCGGCGGCGGCGGCGGGCGGCGACCGCACTAAACGAACTTTTCAACAAATTTCAGTTCAATTTATTCTTGAAGAGCGCGCGCATCGCGAAGTTTCTTCTTCGTCGAACTACCATCGTTTCATTCTGGAAACGGCTGTGTCCTCGCGCGGGCGAACAATTTTTCAGAGAATTATCCCCGGGGTGGGGATGGAATTAGAAATTTTTAGGGGTAGTTTCGGGAGTTGAAGCGATCACCTTTGCATTATTGCGGTGCTCTCGTCGTGGCCGAACAAATTTCTCGAGACTAAACGATTCGCATTCTTGCGAGTTTAGAATTGACGGTAATTTTATGCTGATTAAGGGGGGGAGGGGGGTGCATTCGACTGAAAATCAAATACTTAGCAATTTTCTGAAATTTTGTAGCAATATGTTTCTATAGCGTTTTGTTCGGTGCATCGAATTGTGTAGAAATTAATTTTGCAACATCCATTTTTCAGAAATGAAAAAGTTTTTTATAATAATATATATCATAAATATTAATATATTAATATTAATAACATATATTAATATTAACTATAACTGTTCTGTAATTGGGATCCTGTATGTCACCAGAATTTTGTGGAACGAAATTGCTATATATTGCTATATATTATACTATACTAATTATATTGCTATATATTGCTATATATTATATACTATATTCATTATATTTCTATACATTTCTATATATTATATATTATATTAATTATATTGCTATATATTGTTAATATTAATATATTAATATTAATAATATATATCAATATTAATTATAGCTGCACTCTAATTGGGATCTTGTATATCATCAGAATTTTGTGGAACGAAATTGCTATAAATTATATACTGTATTAATTATATTGCTATATATTATACTACAATAATATATATTATAAATATTAATATATTAATATTAATAATACATATATCAATATTAATTATAACTTTACTGTAATAGGGATCTCGTATATCACCAGAATTTTGTTGGACGAAATTGCTATATATTATATATTGCTATATATTGTACTATAGTAATTATATTGCTCTATATTGCTGTATATTATATACTATATTATTTATATTGCTATATATTATACTATAGTAATATATTACAAATATTTATATATCAATATTAATTATAACTGCACTGTAATTGGGATCTTATATATCACCAGAATTTTGTGGAACGAAATTGCTATATATTATATATTGCTATATATTGCCATATATTATACTATATTAATTATATAAATTATATAATTATATTAATCTTATATTAATTATGTAACTATATTATATTATTAATATTATTGCTACTATATTGTTGCTATAATATTCCCATCGTGTCCACAGTTTCACAAAAAAGTGTCTTCACTACTCAAAAGTAAAAGTTGCTAAATTAATTTTCAGATAATTTACATAACCTTGTAAAAAATACTATATAAATATATTTCTTCAAAATCTTATTCATCATACATTATCAATAACATTATTTGCACAATTATTTTTCATAAAGGTTCGCAGCCTAGACATTTCTATAAAATAATTCATTATAGTATAACGTAGGTATCGCGGTTAGCCGGAGGGGGGGGGGAGAGGTCATGGTTTTATATTTCACCGGGTAAGCATCATTTCGCGATCGGCTAAGGTTGTAAACCGTGGTGACCGTTCGAAATGCACATTAAATTGTTAGGAGGTGGGGGGTGGAGTGAATATCGTGAACTTATTCAGAGGAGGTTTCAGTCGGTATCCTGCAAATTTCATCGTGCCGCCGGTTTATTTTCCTTTCGACAGTCGGTCTGTTGCAAAAATAGTTGGTTTCGGTGGCTAAACGTTCTCACGGTCCGCCGGCGCCGGTATTAAACTTTCATAATTCGACATCGACCGCAACAGTTTCACCCAAGTGTTCAAAGATTCATGGCCCCGTTCCCCTGCGTTCGCCGGCGACCCGGCTGTCATCGCCCTCCGCACCGGAAACCGTACCGGCCGATCACGCAACGCTGATCGCCGACGATCGTCCGTGTCTACCTTGCCCCCCGTTCCTTTTTTCCCTTTCGCGTTTGATCCCGGCCGTGTTATTTTGCATGGAAACTGCTCCCGGTACTTTCATAAATTCTAGGCGCAACTCTTCGGTTATATTCTATTCGCGTGAGGAGACCGTCGTGTTACCCTCGAGGCAGAATGTTCGTAACAGCTTTGAGTATCCGGGGCACGAATTGATTTTCGGAGCGCGCTCTGGACAATTAAGGATCGCGAGAATCGCAGCACGCGTCGAGCTGGTTTACTGCGCGACTTGATTAAGCCGCTAATAAAACAATTGAATGACGAAAGATAGAAAAGCACGAAGTGATGGACCTAGTTTAATACGAGCCTAAGTAGTTATGTTTATATTTGGCCCGACTGACGCACCACGACTGACCACGTCTCTCGAACGTGATAACCATTTGTGGTACGATTTTTTGACCACGCCTGAGAGACGTGATAACCATTTCTGGTACGATCTTTTGACCACGTCTGGGAGACGTGATAATCATTTCTGACCCGAATTTTTGAATACGTCTCTTAGACGTGACAATAATTTATGGCCCGACTGTTTTTACCACGCCTCTTAGACGTGATAATCAATTCTAGTTCAATTATCTGACCACGTCTCTCAGACGTGATAATCACTTCTACCTCGATCTTTTGACCACGTTTCTCAGACGTAATAATCACATCTAGCTCGATTTTTTGACCACGTCTCTCAGTCGTGATAATCACTTCTAGGTCGATCTTTTGACCACGTCTGGGAGACGTGATAATCATTTCTGACTACTATCATTTGATTACGTCTCCCAGACGTAATAATCACATCTAGCTCGATCTTTTGACCACGTTTCTCAGACGTGATAATCATTTCTAGCTCAATTATCTGACCACGTCTCTCAGACGTGATAATCATTTCTAACCTGACTTGGACCACGTCTTTTAGACTTGATATAATCATTTCTAGCACGATTTTGACCACGTCTCTCGGACGTGATAATCATTTCTAACCCGATCTTGACCACGTCTCTCAGACGTGATATAATGATTTCTAACCCGATTTTGACCACATCTCTCAGACGTAATATAATCACTTCTAGCCTGATTTTGACCACGTCTCTCGGACGTGATAATCATTTCTAACCCGATTTTGGCCACGTCTCTCAGACGTGATGATCCTTTTCAGCCCGATTATCTGACCACGTTTTCCAAACGTGATTCTGCAAAGGTTTAAAATGCTTCTTGTGCGTGCTCTGTCACAGCTCCGTCACTTTGTTCATGAAAATTCACGTAAACGTTGTGAACAAACTATCTTGGAAATCGATTTGCCTATAGCCATTTGTTCGCAGACACGCGGCGGTCTCCAGAAGCCGATTGTTTTTCTTCGAATCACATGACGCATCAGCAATTAGAACTATGTTCTTTCCCCCCCCCCCCCATCGCGGTTCTCCTAGCGGCGACCGCTCTCCGTTTTCCCTTCTTCTTTTTTCTCCTCCCCTCGAAAGTTTCGAACTTCTCAAACTGTTGCCATTTCGAACGCGCGAAACTTTTCCATAGCTGCCGTCCCCTTCCGCCCCCCCCCCATTGTCCATAAATTATCATTCGTCTGCAGCCGCGAGATAGTTTTCGCCCGTAGATCAACAGTTTTCTTGCGGTGCCTTGCGCGCGCGTAGGGACCTGACGATCTGTAACCTTGTTCCCACGTTTTCGTACGACGTCGAAATTGAAACCGTCTCCGACATCTTTCCCTACGCTACTTTCGCGATTTCAGTGCCTTCGGATTGTTGAAACGAACTTTCTGCTTGGAAATTGTTACGAATTACTATTAATATTAATAATATTAATGTAATAATTTACTATATTAATAATTTACTAATATTACTATTACTATTATTATTACTATTATTACTATTACTATTATTACTATTACTATTATTATTACTATTATTACTATTACTATTATTATTACTATTACTATTATTACTATTACTATTATTATTACTATTATTACTATTACTATTATTATTACCATTACTATTATTATTACTATTATTACTATTATTACTATTATTACTATTACTATTATTATTACTATTATTATTACTATTATTACTATTACTATTATTATTACTATTATTACTATTACTATTATTATTACTATTACTATTATTACTATTACTATTATTATTACTATTATTACCATTACTATTATTATTACTATTATTACTATTACTATTATTATTACTATTATTACTATTACTATTATTATTACCATTACTATTATTATTACTATTATTACTATTATTACTATTACTATTATTATTACTATTATTATTACTATTATTACTATTACTATTATTATTACTATTATTACTATTACTATTATTATTACTATTATTACTATTACTATTATTATTACTATTATTACTATTACTATTATTATTACTATTATTACTATTATTACTATTATTACTATTATTATTACTATTACTATTATTATTACTATTATTACTATTATTACTATTATTACTATTATTACTATTATTACTATTATTACTATTACTATTATTATTCTATTCTACTGTATTACTGTTATTATTATTATAACTATTATCCTATCCTACTTTATCCTTATTTAAATCACTTTGAGCCTCTCTCCGCCTCTCCCTATTTCTATGCAGCTCGCTTTATCATCGTCCTGCAGCGATAATTGCCCGCGAAACGCGAATTCCATCGGGCGAAGAGGAGAGAAAGACGATCACGGCTAACCGTGAAAGGAAGCTCATCGTCCCCCCGCAGAGAAAGATAATCTCTGCTCGATCCTATCTCGAGCCGCTCAAAAATCAAAGCCGACGGACAAGGACACTCGAGCGTTAATATTTGAGGCCAGAACTTTGAGGCATCCGAGAGACCAGCGCAGCCGGGGGCGGATCGGCGTGCGCCGGATCGCGGGCATTACGCTTGAATTATGCAAAAACATTGATTCGAAGATACGCCGGGTGAGCTCCGCTCCGGCTGGAAGCTCGCGGTTTTCTAGCCGTTGTTTGCGAGGCTCCGGCCAAACCGTTGTAACGTATTCGCGAACGGGATTTGTAATTGCGCCGCCTGCCACTTCGGTCTAATGAAATGGTGGCTCGTTGAAATGCTCGCATTAAACTTGGAGAACGTTTCGGTAAGTGGCCCGGCACACTTCAACTCTATTTTCCCATAGATTTCGAAGAATCCGTCGGGCGTGGATTTTCGGGAATTAGTGTCTTGACTCGCGCACGTTTGCCGGATCAAAGTCTCGGTTCCGCGGTTCGAGATAGTCGAGAGAGAGAGAGAGAGAGAGAGAGAGAGAAAGAGAGAGAGAGAGAGAGAGATATTTGATTTCGTTTCAGTTCGCGGTAACGTTCGAATTGCATTCCAATTGTGATAATATTGTATTCGAATTGTCTTCGAATTGCATTCCAATTGTGATCGAATTGTATTTGAATTGCCTTCGAATTCCTTTCGAATTGTACTCGAATTGCCCGAATTCCTTTCGAATTGTGATCGAATTGTATTCGAATTGCCTTCGAATTGCTTTCTAATTGCCTTCAAATTGTCTTCAAATTGCCTTCGCTTTGCCTTCGAATTGCCTTCGAATTGCATTCCAATTGTGATAGTATTGTATTCGAATTGTCTTCGAATTGCATTCCAATTGTGATCGAATTGTATTTGAATTGCCTTCGAGAATTCCTTTCGAATTGTACTCGAATTGCCTTCGAATTCCTTTCGAATTGTGATCGAATTGTACTCGAATTGCCTTCGAATTCCTTTCGAATTGTGATCGAATTGTATTTGAATTGCCTTCGAATTCCTTTCGAATTGTGATCGAATTGTACTCGAATTGCCTTCGAATTCCTTTCGAATTGTGATCGAATTGTACTCGAATTGCCTTCGAATTCCTTTCGAATTGTGATCGAATTGTACTCGAATTGCCTTCGAATTCCTTTCGAATTGTGATCGAATTGTACTCGAATTGCCTTCGAATTCCTTTCGAATTGTGATCGAATTGTACTCGAATTGCCTTCGAATTCCTTTCGAATTGTGATCGAATTGTACTCGAATTGCCTTCGAATTCCTTTCGAATTGTGATCGAATTGTATTCGAATTGCCTTCGAATTGCTTTCTAATTGCCTTCAAATTGTCTTCAAATTGTCTTCGAATTGTCTCCGAATAGCCTCCACCGGTGCCGAAACCGATTCGCAAATTTCTTTCTCGAGCTTCCGCCGGAACCTCGACCGGACAAATCGAGCGACACCGTGAAACGGAAAACGTTTGGAATCGATCGACAGAGAAGTCGCAGCGTTTCGCCATAATAATACCGGACCTCGTGCAAGTTCGATAACCCGACGGAAGTTATCGCAGCTCGGATGTGCCGTGCGCTACCAGACCCGTCAAATTCGCCGGGTCCAGCACCCTCGGATCGTCGCTTGTTCCGGTCCCCGCAAGATTCTTTAAACGGCGAAACATTCGCTTCGAACGAGGATGTCGACGGTCGCTCGGATCAATTTCTCGCGGGCGAACGCGAAAGGTTTTACGAGCGCGGAGTCGCGCCGCTGCCAGAAAAACGGCGAAAGTTGCCGGACCGAAATGCTCGATATACAATTCAATAAAATATTCATCTATTACAAGAAAATCGTACTTTCCACGATGAGAAAAACGAAATTCCTTTCCGGAACGACGCGACGCACGACGCGCAATCGTTTAGGACGTTCGACCGCGTTCGAAGCGATTCGCATCCGTCCGAGTCGGGTCGAACAATTTCCCCTAAAAAATTTCCCCTGTCGCCCGGCGTGCAATATTCCGAGAGACCGGGGCTCTCTTAACACGGCAGACGTGGAGAATTCGTGAGAACGGGGGCGCGTCCGAGATTCCCCTCTAAATCGGGAACGGGAGAGCGCTGCACTTTTTCCAGGAGTTTTAAGAAGTTCGTTCGCCGGACCGTTGCAAAATAGTTCGGGATCGCAAATAATACGGGCTACCCCGGCTCTGCCGAGCGGCGGCGTCCTTTTTCCAGCGGGCGCCCTTCTGCGTCCCTGCGTCCCTCCTCGTTTTCGAGATCCACGTGAACCGGAGAAAACGCCGACCGATTTACGGTCCGCCGAGCAGAATTGTTCGTTCCCGCGCCCGGAACGTTTCCGCGCCGGCGAGCTAATAATATCTTATTGCATGCTCTTTCTTCGGCGAACCGACCAAGAAATCTCAACAACCGATGTTCCCGTCTCTGATGGACGGTCGGTCGTCGTTCGTAATTCAGCTCGATGACGAATATTCGATTTTTATGAGTCTAGTATAAGTCGCCGAGAATGTCGAGAGGACACGAAACGTTGCGATTGTGCGTCGATAGGGGTGCAATCTGCGACGGGAAACGGAGGGAAAATGAAGTTTTGTATCGAATGTAAAATTAGAATGACATTTTATAATTGATTGTATAATAATATATAATGTTATAATATATGTAATATATTTGTATATATTATATTATTATATTATTATATTTATATATATTTAAATACTAATAATGTTATAATATATATAATATAATTATAATATTGTAATATATTTATATCTTCGGAGCACGAAAATACAGAGCACAAAAATACGGGGCACAGAAATTCGGAGCACAGAAATTCGGGGCACAGAAATTCGGGGCACAGAAATTCGGGGCACAGAAATTCGGGGCACAGAAATACAGAGCACGGAAATTCGGGCCACGGAAATTCAGGGCACGGAAATTCTGGGCACAGAAATTGGGGGTACAGAAATTTGAGGCACGGAATTTCGGGGCACAGAAATTCGGGCCACAGAAATTGGGGGCACGAAAATACAGGGCACGGAATTTCGGGGCACAGAAATTCGGAGCACAAGAATACGGGGCACAGAAATTCGGAGCACAGAAATTCGGGGCACAGAAATACAGTGCACGGAAATACAGAGCCCAGAAATTCGGGCCACGGAAATTCAGGGCACGGAAATTCTGGGCACAGAAATTGGGGGTACAGAAATTTGAGGCACGGAATTTCGGGGCACAGAAATTCGGGCCACAGAAATTGGGGGCACGAAAATACAGGGCACGGAATTTCGGGGCACAGAAATTCGAAGCACGAAAATACAGAGCACAAAAATACGGGGCACAGAAATTCGGAGCACAGAAATTCGGGGCACAGAAATACAGAGCACGGAAATACGGGACCCGAAAATACAGAGCACAGAAACACAGAGCACAGAAATTCGGGGCACCGAAATACACATTATAAAAACATAATTCGAACGCTCTCGCGTCACTCTTCCAACCTCCATTTACCTTTCGCACGGCCAGCGAAATGCAGCTGTTGCGTTTATCGCGTGTCACCGTGTACAGTAGCAAATTTCGCCGCGCTGAATGACGAAACGGCTGGCAAACGGCACCATTTTCCGTGTCGGAACCGCGCGACTACGCCCGGAAATAAATAGGAAAAGAGAAGTAAGGTTGGTTGGCCGTGCAGCTTCGGCTTTAAACCGGCGAGCACAGACGGACGCTTAATTATCAGTCTTATCGCGCTCTGTCTCTTCGCTCGTGTAACTTCCTTGAGATCAACGACTTCCCAGGGAATCGCGCTCGGAGTTAATCGCGGCCCGATCTAATTAGTGACGTGACGACGACGACGTCGACGACGACGACGGTGCATAACCAGGAGCGGTACGGCTCGTCAACACCAACGAACGCCGGTATTTCGGTCCCCCGACCGCAGGCACGCGTGCGATGGACACCGCGCCAGCTGACCAATCGTTTTTCCACCCCAAATACAGTACCGAATCCGAATAATCCCCGTGAATTCACTCGCGAATTTCTATCGAGCGGCTTCGGCACGAAGAATGCGAGATATTTCCCGGGGGGAGGTTTCACCCTCGTCCGGCCCTCATTTCGCCAACTTAGAGTGTCCCTCGTGTGTCAAAATGTCGGAACCGTGCGAAATCATGTGATGTAATGATAACAAGCGGGGCGATTTGTTTGACTGAATATTTAAGAAATTGTAAATTATATATAAAGGAGAACATGTTTATGCGATGTTCTTCTTCGCATTTTTTCATGTTAAATTGAACGATTTGCAGGGTAAATTGATTTTTTATTCTTGACTGATTATTTATTTTGACTGATTGTTTATTCTTGACTGATTATTTAAACTGATTATTTATTTTGACTGATTATTTGAACTGATTGTTTATTCTTGACTGATTATTTAAACTGATTATTTATTTTGACTGATTGTTTAATCGGATTATTTATTCTTGACTGATTATTTAAACTGATTATTTATTTTGTCTGATTATTTGAACTGATTATTTATTCTTGACTGATTATTTAAACTGATTATTTATTCTGACTGATTATTTATTTTGACTGATAATTTGAACTGATTATTTATTCTCACTGATTATTTGAACTGATTATTTAAACTGATTATTTATTTTGACCGATTATTTAAACTGATTATTCGAACCGTTGTAAGTATCATTCATACGTTACGATTCGCCCCCTTCCCCCCGCGAAAATAATAATGACCCGTGATCGGTGGCTGTAAATATTTTTCAAGGCGCGTGCCTATTGGTCAATTAGCTGCGGGAAGGTCTAACCAACGGTCCACGCTTGGGCGTAACAAAATAGCAGCGACAACATTGCCAACATTTAACCACGCAATCCGTTTCATTAAAAGTATTTGCCCGCTAACACCGGGCGTGATTAATTAGCTCGTAGAGCGTGTCGAGAGGAACGACAAGCAGAAATAAAATCAGCAGTTGCTGAATTGATTTTCAATTCGCTGGTATAGGGAGAGAGAGAGAGAGAGAGAGAGTGAGGAGGGATGGGTGGGGGGCCGCCTGGGCAACGACGGATCGACAGCCGATGCCGGAATAGATTCTCATATTATTTCAATCGGTTGCTTCCGCCTCCTCGTAAACGAATCGGAAATAGAGGTAAAGGGAAATACGAGTCTCTGGGGAGGGGGGGGGTGGCGTCTTTGCCGACCGGCACGAAGAAAACGCGTGGTCTTGTTTTCAGCGCCTTTGCGAATATTTCTGAGCCATTTTGAAATTAACCACGCGTCGCCGGAAAAGACGCTCCCTCCGTATTCGAATGCAATGCAAACGTTTCTCAAAGGATTTCTATAGCAGTTAAAAGATTCGAATATTGGAGCACTGGTACGCGGCTTTTTAAATCGCCCACGCGTTCATTTCTATAAATTTATTTGTTATATATTAACAATTTTCTAAAAATTATGACACTTCCGGGAAATGAGGGGTTCCTGAGGTGATTCGAAGCAACTTTTTCCTTTAGAAAAATGTTCTCCGAGGCGTCGTTCACGAGTTATCGACGAAAAACACTGACCAATCGGAGAGCGAGAGCGTCCGGCGCTCCGCCCTTCCGCGTCGCGCCGGCCCTCTGACGCAGCGGCAGTGGTGGCGAGGGCGTGGCGTCAGCCGCGCGCGATCACTCATTGGTCAGCGTTCTTCGTGAATAACTCGCAAACGAGGCCGCGGATCGCATTTTCGCTGAGGAAAAAGTTGCTTGAAATGACCTCGGGAACCCGTCATTTCTCGCTTGTACCATAATTTTGGGATATAATAAATAGTCTGTATAAAATATAAAGTAGAAAATAAATTGACAAATTACAAAAATTTATCAAAATAAAATTATGATATATAATCAAATGACGTGTCGTCCTTGAGAGAGAGAGAGAGAGAGAGAGAGAGAGAGAGAGAGAAAGAGAGAGAGAGAGAGAGAGAGAGAGTGCAATCCGTTCCGTGTAACAAATGCATTTAAAGTCGACAGTAGGAGAATCTGGAGGAAAATGGCCCGGAAACTGGTTTTGTTGCGCAATAACCACATTTCATGGTTTATACCCTTGATCCGCGGACATTATATCTACGTCTTATAAAGCATTAAGCTCATTTCCACGAAAATAAATCGCTCTCGAATGGGATCGTTGCAAACACAATTTATAATCGTGCTCTCTGCGGAACGCTGAGGCACCGTCTAATGGAAACATAATCGGCCTCTTAGAACCCCATAAAATCCAATTAAATTCTAATCAATGGGGAAGACCGCGCGCAGCAAGGTACATACCTGGGTTAGCTGGCGCGTCAGGTGTGCAAAAGTAACGCGGGATGATCGAGGGCAACGCGAAATGCAAAATATACGTGGTCTAACAAAATGGTTGGAAGCAAACTATATGTATACATATGTATTATATGTTATCGAGGTAAAATGCGAGAGAAAAGTTTATATAACGTCTGAATGTCTGAAAATGCTTTAATGAAAAGATACAGGCTTCGAAATTAATTAACTTTTGTATCAAATGATATACGAGTTGAAATACTTAAGTGATTATATGAATATAAGTACTTGATATTAAGTAGTTAATATCAATTTAGATTAAGTACTTGATATCGAGTGACTACTTAACATCAAGTACTTACTTAATATCAAGTAACAACTTAACATCAGTACATAATATCGTTAAGTACTTAATATCAATTAACATCAAGTACATACTTAACATCAAGTACTTAATATCGTTGAGTACTTAACCTAAATTAACATCAAGTACTTGACTACTTAATATTAAGTGCTGGATATAATATTCGTAAAATCAATTAAGTATTTCAACTAGTATTTCAACTGAATTGATTTTGCGAGTATATAATAAGTACTTAATATTAAGAATTTTGTATATACATTCGTAAAATCAATTAATATTGAGTACTTAAGTACTTGAGCACTTAATATTAAGTACTGAATATTAAGTAACTCAGTACTGAATATCAAGTACTTGAGTCACTAAAGTACTGAATATTAAGTAACTCAGTACTGAATATCAAGTACTTGAGTCACTAAAGTACTGAATATTAAGTACTTGAGTCACTTGATTACTCAATATTAAGTACTTGAATCACTTGAGTACTCGATATCAAGTACTTGAGTCACTTAAGTACTGAATGTTAAGTACTTGACATAGTATTCGTAAAATCAATGAAGTATTGCAATTAGTATTTCAACTCAATTGATTTTTCAAGTATATAATAAGCACTTAATATTAAGTACCTGATATATATTCGTAAAATTAATTAAGTACCCGAACTAGTATTTCATTTAATACAAAAATTACTTACCACACATCGCATGTATTATAAGTTGGAAAAAAATGCGAACCGGATAACCGGCCGCGAAGACCGACGGCCGGCGTTCAATTAATTCCACGGCCCCGGGATCCGTGCTCATTAACGGAATCTAACGTGTCGCGTAACGTTCCGAATGTTTATGCTTCTGTCAAACGTCAGCTAATCGTTCCCGAGTGTATGTCCGCGTATTCGGGGGCCGAGTTGCATGTTTGCACGGAAAATACTCCGATGCCCGATGTATCCGGAGGGAAAATATTTTTCGACCGGGGTCCGGACGACCGGAGTTTCGCGAACAGTTGGCCGGCGTATAACGCGGCCCCGACTCGATACGTTGTTTCAATGGAAACCCGGATAAAGAATCACAGAGGGACAGGGAGAGAGAGAGCCGGCCGGCGAATGGTCCTCGAGTCCGAGCCTTTTTCTCAGAATCGTCCTTCGACTCGACATATTTTCAGCGCGATATTATTCTTCGAAAAATGTAAAACCGTTTCCGTCCGGCTAAACGGTTCTGTTGCTCGCTCCGCGGGATGCTTGCAACCGTTTCTTTTTGGGGAAAAACTGAATTGCAGGATATACGAAAACCGATTTCTCTCGTTCCGCGAACGCGATTGAACGAGTACCGCATGTCAAAACACGTGTACAGACGTACCAAAAAATCGGGTACGCATGCGGACACTTTTCATTGTTACGTCATTCTTCGAAGCTATTCGAAGCTATTCGAAGCTATTCGAAGCTATTCGAAGCTATACGAAGCTATTCGAAGCTATTGGAAGCTATTCGATGCTATTCGAATCTATTCGAATCTATTCGAAGCTATTCGAAGCTATTCGAAGCTATTAAGATCTATTCAGATCTATTAAGATCTATTCAGATCTATTCAGATCTATTCAGATCTATTCAGATCTATTTATATCTATTCGAATCTATTCGAATCTACTCAGATCTATTCAGATCTATTTAAATCTATTTGAATCTATTCAGATCTATTCAAATCTAGACAAATCTATTTAAATCTATTCGAATCTATTTAGATCTATTCAAATCTATTTAAATCTGTGCGAATCTATTCAGATCTATTCAGATCTATTTATAATCTATTCGAATCTATTCGAATCTATACGAATCTATTCGAATCTATCCAAATCTATTCGAATTTATTCAAATCTATACGAATCTATTCGAATCTATTCAAATCTATTCAAATCTATTCGAATCTATTCGAATCTATTCAAATCTATTCAATTATAACAAAAAACTGTTTAAAAATTCTATAAATCCTTATAAAAAAGAATGTTGTCTCTTTTTAGACGCAAAGGAGCCATAAAATGTTAAGCATTAAATATCATTCATTGATTTATTGCCACACATAATCTTTATTTAAATATCATAAAAATCATTTAGTTTCATTATATTGTATTAAAAATTCTTCTCTTCTCAATTAACATTGTTTAGATTGACGGAATTCAATTTTACTCCATTTGCATATGTTTATACTGGTATTTTGCAAATTACAATAACACTAACAATAATAATAATAAAACAATAAAAACAAAATCCTGGCTACAACGTTGAATAAACAAAAACTACGTTAACTTGATAGTAGACTACCTAGACGTCGCAGTCAATAAATAAATACATTTTTAATAGTGTACATATTTTTAAACGCTATTTTCGTAAACGCCGGCACATTTCCAAATGTCCTCGCTTTTCGCGAAAGATTCGACGAAGCGAAATTACAAATTCTCGCGAAAAATCGCTAAAAATCGTTCGCTTTACAACCGGCCCGCGGGGGTTCCCCCCTGCCCCCTACTCCCCGCCGTTAATTACGGTTGTTTAAATTTATGCCACGCTGTGTCTCAAGTTTCGTCGTTATTCGACACAAAGCTGCCTACATTGTGCGTCGCGAAAGTTCGCAGAACGCGTGCACCACCGCCGGTTCCGCGGGGAACAGCAACGAGTGGGGGGGGAGGAGGGCAAAGGGGGTTCGTTCGTACGTACGACGGCAGAGAAACCCGGCCGGAAAAATACGGGATTTACTACTGGTTGTGGTAAATACGAAGGAAGGTTACACGTAACGAGAGTCGTGTTGTGCTTCGCAACAAAAGAAATGTGCGCCCGTGAACGGACGGAATACAAACGGAAACGTTAAAACAACGGCCGCGGGAACAGAAGATCGTAAGTATAATCGTCCTGGCTCGCGTTACTAACATCAAACAGCCACTCCCCCCACCCCCACTCCCAATTATGTATGTACAAAACGCGGTGCCTCCGTTCGAGTAACATTTAACGTTCGCTTCTAAATAATTATCGCCTCGGAAATTCCGGTTCATCGGCAACACCGGGCCCGCTAATAACGGGTTTGTCGAACACCGTGGAAACTTTCCTTTGGCCGGCTGCAAACGTTGGCCGACGGGTCCGCGAAATTATGAGCGCAGGATCCTGTGTATCAGTCGGTAGTTTCGGCCGGCGAACAGCCGAAGACTTACGACGCGATCACAGTTTTGCTGCGGCGTCGTTGCGCGTTCCTGAGGTGATTTGAAGCAACTTTTTCCTTAGCGGAAATTCAATCCGCGGCTTCGTTTACGAGTTATTAACGAGAAACGCTGACCAATAAGAGGCGCGCTCGGTCGGCGCTCCGCCCTGCGGCCAGTACCGCGTCGCGCCGGCCGTCTGACGCGGCGGTGGTGGTAGCGAGGGCGGGGCGTCAGCCGTACGTGATCTTTCATTCGTTAGCGTTTTTCGTTAATAGCTCGTAAACGAGACCGCGGATTGCATTTTCGCTAAGGAAAAAGTTACTTGAAATGATCTCAGCTAGCGATTTGCGTTCGTCTGTTTCGTATTCATTTAATTTATTATATTTTGCAACAAGGAATAATATGTGATAGGTCATTGTATTCGTCTCGACAAACGCTGTTATATTATGGATAAAAAAAGTGCAGGATTCCATTTAAAAATATTGATCTCCTGATCGACTCTAGCTTAAGAGAGGGGCAAAAAATGTTCACAGAGTTTTGAATTTGTATTTTTATTCCAACAATGATAGTTTATAAATTTCTTATACTTTGTTCTTGCTCTAATGGACACCTAAATATATAATTTAACAATATTCTATATATAGATATAGCTCTAACAAAAAAAAAGGAAAAGCTAACAATAGCATTATTAAGTTATTATAATTGTTCTATATAAATTTACATAATGTATATAAACGTTATTATAATTGAAATATTGTACATTATAATTAAATAATATTAAGTAATAAATAATTAATATATAAATAAATAGTGAAATATAAAATACATTATATAAATATTAGATAAATATATTATATAAATAATGAATAAATAATTATACAATATTAAATAATAAAAATATTATACAATTAATAACACTTTTTCTTATAAACAAAATGATCCCCCTTCAACCAGATCTCAAACTAATCTCAACCACCTCATCCTATCTCCTCATTCGAATTGGTCCATTTCCATGCTCGCGCACCAATTAGGCCAAACTCCCCGTACATTTCGCTTCCGCGTGAACCGACGTCGACGGTGTTTTCATCGCGCCTGCCCGTTATTCAATCGTCGCGCGTTGTTCGCGCGCAACGGCCGAGATCTCGCGATCCCAATCATCGAGCACGATCGAAAGACATTCAGGATCGCAACGAAGCTCAAAGACTGTCGGAACCGGCGCGCCGATAATATCGCCGGCGAAACATGCTCGGAAAAGCCCGGCCAGGATTCTCGAAGTCTCTAAATGGCGCGGTCCACATTGAAACGCGCATAACCAGCCGGGCATCCATTTAATTAGCGCAGCGAGCGGAGGCGCGCGCGCGCGCGCTACCCGAGTGCGCCTCTTAATGCGCCAACGGCTCGCTTCGATTTCGGCGCGGAGCGCGCGCGCGCGCGTCCTGCGGACGGCCAGAGGCCAAACGCAATCTCGTTCGGCAATTCATCAGGATTAATCCTGCGTTGATAGTCCGGCGGCGGCGGCCGGCCGGTCGGCAGGCGGCTGGCGCCGGCGCCCCCGTTATTACGTGGCAACGTCGCCGACGCAATCCGAAGCTTCCAATGCGGCCTCCGTAAATGAGGACTCAAAATGGATAAACTGATTCCTCGCCCCCTCTCCCCCCTCCCCGTCGTATATAGACGGTACTTAATTTGATTCATCAGCTCGACAGCGTCGCCCTTTAATTAAACCGGACGGAACACCTCGCGGGCCACCTCCGCGCTTCCGTACGATTAATCGTTTCGCGGATTATTTAACAATTGTTGCCGTAACGATTTCACTCCGGCACGTTCGGTTAATCGACGTTTGTTTGTAATGAATCACTGTGCTCGGGTTTTGGTGAATGTGAATTTGTTGCGTTGACGTGTGAAATATTGTTGCCGCTGGGATTTTGTTTCGATTTAATGTTTAATTTCATTCTAGTGTTACGTGTGGTTTTGTTTAACGATATTTGAGATTGATTTTCGTGAATGAACTATTAATTTTTTGCAGGCGCTTCTGTTTAGGTTACATAAAATTGTTGCAAACAATTGTTTAACTACTCTTGCTCCGTGGTGACGCTGAGATTTTCCGGTAATATCAAAAAAACGCGGTCCTCCACGAAGATCGAACGTCGCCCGAATAAGATAAAACGTGAGCAAGCTAATACGGTTAATGGTGTTCGCGATAAAAAACGCCGCGGAAACTTTTCACCGGGTTGAAGCGCGAAAGATCACGGATAAACGGAGAAATCTGCTTTATCGCTGGCGAGGGACTCGGCAGTTGATCTCGCGGCGTGACAACGTGCCGCCGCGCGAAAATACGCGGCGAACGTTGACGTGACGCACGGCTGGCTGGGCTGGGCTTGCGGGGCTGGAACATGCCTGAAGAACACTTTCGAAATGGAAAAATAAATTATAATCATACGTTGACGACGCGTTCCGCAAAAATAATTCTCGATGCTCGAGAAAACTTCTCGAAAATTTCTCGAACGAAATGACAATAAATACGCGTGTCGCGCGTACCGCGATGTTTACTCTCAAATAAATAACCCCATCGTGTTGTACGCGTTACCATTGTTGGGGACAGCAAACTTTTAATGAACAGCACTTATTAAACCGCGGATGCCGCGCAATTATGTATCGCGGGAACGAGCAAATGGAAAACAGAATTATTGAATTTTGTTTCATTTTCTCCTAGAATTATTCTACAATGATGATAATATAATCTTATATTACAATGTGATATTTATCGTCTATTTTAATGTATTATAATTTTATTTTTTCCATATTTGTTTTATTTATATTCTAATTTTATTTTCTTGTAACAATATTTATTAATATATTTTTATTCTCGTGTAGACAATAATTTTATCCCAGAATTATTCTATAATAATAATAATAATAATAATAATAATAATAATAATAATAATAATAATAATAATAATAATAATAATAATATAATCTCTCTCTCTTATACTATAATGATATTTATCGTCTATTTTAATATATTATAATTTTATTTTATACATATTGATTTTACTTATATTTTAATTTAATTTTTTTTTAACAATATTTATTAATATATTCTTATTTTCGTGTGGACAATTTTTATTTTTCATGAAGATCAGCAGTCTGGTAATTTATAAAGTTAAGTTTTCTTTAAAAAAAGGGATTTCTTGTCCATTTACAAAGCGCTTAGGGCATACAAGAAAATTTGAGGGTACAAAGAGACGGTGTTAAATCTGAAAATGGATAGCTAGCTAATAATTTAGCATTACGGCGTTGGGGTGGGGGGTGGGGGCGTAAGAAGTGCCGCGTCTACTTAACAAGTGCTTAAGGTATCATGATTCCGCTCTGTAAATATCTCCTAGTAAACTTAATTACGTATTTACAGTGACGTGGAACTAATTGCCAAATCGTTTAAGATGACTTATAAAATTGCTGAAACAGTACTAAGATGCTTTCCTAAATAAAAATGCCAAAAAAATTGCACTGCTTACAGGAGAGTAACAATTTAAATTAGAATAATGATAATAAACCCCTCCTTAAGTCGATATCAGATAATTAATAGTGTAATTTTATTAATACTGTCTCTCACATATATTATCGTTCTAACATTTTCCTAAAAATTGTGAATTATTAATGTCTTTTAATCAATTCGTTTTTAGGGAAAAATTAAACAAACAGTTTGTTCAACAATTAAAACATACTGTTAATTATATCCATTCGCGTATTTTCCTTTCTTCGAAAGGGTGATTCGAAGTATGTATCTTCTTCTATTTCTCTCTTTCTCTCTCTCTCTCTCTCTCTCTCTCTCACTCTGAATCTCTCTCTATGTCTCTGTCTCTGTCTCTCTCTCTCACTCTCAATCTCTCTCTCTCTCTCACTCTCAATCTCTCTCTGTCTCTCTCTCTCTCTCTCTCTCTCTCAATCTCTCTCAGTCTCAATTTCTCTCTTTTTCTCAATCTCTCTCTTAATCTCTCTCTCTCAGTCTCTCTCTCTATCTCTCTGAATCTCAATCTCTCTCTCTCAATCACTCTCTCTCCTTCTCTCTCCCTTTAACTCTCTCCTCCCTTTTTCATTCTCCCTCTCCTTCTCCCTCCCTCCTTCTCTCTTCCGTTCTTTCTCTTTCTCTCCTCTCTTTCCTCTCTCTCTCCTTCTTTCCTTCTTACTCTCTTTCGCCTCCTCCTCTCTCTTTCTCTCTCTCTCTCTCTCTCTCTCTCTTTATATACTGTTACTAGGATACTAGCAAATAACGACAACGCTATATAATAATGAGTTCCTGATATCATTTGAAGCAACTTTTTCCTTAGCGAAAATTCAATCCGCGGCTTAGTTCACGAGTTATCAACGAAAAACCCTGACCAATCAGCGAGCGAGGGCAACCGGCGCCCCGACAGCGCGGCCAATGCCGCGTCGCGCCGGCCGTCCGACGCAGCGGCAGTGGTCGCGAGGGCGGAGCGTCAGCCGTCCGCGATCTCTCATCGGCCACCGTTTTTCGTTGATAACTCGCGAACGATGCGTCGGAGAAAATTTTCGTAAAGGAAAAAGTTGCTTCAAACGACCTCAGGAACCCCTTGTTCCACGCTCAACAATATCGACACACCCTGTACATCCGCAATCGTGGAAAACGTTGAACCAGACACTCGGCAATAAATACCGCAGTAATAAATTCCACGAAATCAAGAATACTCGCCGCATTATGCTCGTCCCGATGCGCAAAGCAAACGCGCGATTTTTAATTATCTTTCCGGCAATTTTCTCCATAACGAACGGAACCGGCACACGGACAATTCACACAGCCGTTTCGTTGCTTATTCAACGGTCCCGGAATTGATTTAAGCGACGATCGCGTCTACTCGAAGGAATATTTATCGAGTCCGAAGTGGATCGGTGCCGGTGCCGGTTCAAACGAGAAGCGGCTCGAACGCCGCTCTCGCTCGCCGGCTCGCCGGTGAAAAATCAACGGCACGGCGAGCGTAAATAATTCGCCAATTTTTCCGTCGGTTAATTCGACGAAAGTTCGACGTACGAGCGCCGTAATCCACGGTGAAAATGCTGGCGGGACGAAAGCTACGCGCGACGAGCTTTCCGTTCGCGGTCGGGCGCCGCGTAACGCGCGAGTAATCGGCGACGGCGGGGCCAATCAGCGGAACCGGCGCGATTTTATTTTATCGCGCGTCATTTGTTATCGCATTGTTGCTTATCCCGCATCGACGGGGCGCGTATGCAGATGCGCGTCGCGGGGAACGAAAGCGACGCGACGGTGTTCCGCGCTCGACAAACCGTAAATCGAAACGGTTCGCTGCCGCCGCGCCGGAAAGGATACGCTTTTTATAAGAGACATATCGATAGCACAATGCGGCGCATAAATTTTCTATGGAAGGTTACTTTCCCCTCGGATAAAACGGGTAACAGGTACTCGTTCCTCGCCGTTGCTGCCACCTTTTTTAGACGGATATTTCACGTCGGAGACCGCGGCAGAAAGTATTTGCTTTACTAACTTCGCGGACACGTACCGGGTGTCCTGAACGTTTTTACAAAGGCTAGAAAGCTCCGAGAATTTTTGCTAAATTATTTGCCCCGCTAAACGTTCCAATATTATTTACAAAGCGATATTGAGTTTCAAAATAAACCTGTGCACCTGCAGTTTCACTCTCTAGAATCTACAGGGTGGAAATTATTGTACGAGCGGCGAATGAGAGATTCCTGAGGTCATTTGAAGCAATTTTTTCCTTTACGAAAACGTTCTACGAGGCTTCGTTTACGAGTTATCGACGAAAAACGATGATCAGTGAGAGATTGCGAGCGGCTGACGCCCCGCCCTCACGACCACCGCCGCTGCGTCATACGACCGGCGCGACGCGGCATTGGCCGCTGGGCGGGGCGCCAGCCGCGCTCGCACTCCGGTTGGTCAGTGTTTTTCGTTTATAACTCGTGAACGAAGCCTCGGATTGAATTTTCGCTAAGGAAAAAGTTGCTCCAAATGACCTCAAGAACCCTTTACTTCTCGGAGCCACCATGATTTCGGGAAAAACGCGGTATATTTTGGATTTAAAAGACATTTAAAGTGGTTTAATAGACATCTCTCAATAATATTTAATAAATATTATTTCCTATACATAAACATTTAATATTATACAAATATTGAACAAAAACATATTTCCTATAAACATTATTTTCTACGTTTTCTATGTAACCTCTCGACTTTTGCTACGATCGTCGCAAAATGAATTCAACGAATCGCATAATTGAAAGTATCGGTAAAAATAGCGTTGAAACCCGCGTTAAACAGAGCAAATAATTTCTCCTTCGATCTCACGGTCGAATTACGTTTACGTGATAGATTCGTAAGTACGGTCGTCTCGGCGGATGATAAATTGCGGAATTTGTATGCGGCGTATTTTTAAAATTCAAGTCTGCACCCTTTCCTGCGCTGATTAATGTATCCGCGATGATGAGAGATTAAATCGCGTTTCCGCGGGACTAGATACGGTATTCCGGTGTTAAATCTCGAGTGTCTTCAGCGACGCGCCACGGTGAGACCCGCGGGCGTTGATAAATGCACGATATACGCAATTATGACGAGACATCCATTCAAAGATTCAACGAATCTTAATCTCTTCAAGGATGAATTCTTCAACGCAACCAGCACCTTCGAGTTTCCCGGTATATATTATACTTTAATATTATAATTCAAGATATAATATTATGTAACATTATATATTATTATTATTATATATTATATTATTATTTATTTATAATATATTATTATTATATATTATTATTATATATATTATATTATATTATTATTTATTTATATATTATTATTATTATTATCATTATTATATATACAATATTATATGTCTATACAATAGAATGAGTCACAAATTAGTGCTCTAAATAACGTGATCAAATAATTCGATATGAATCATCGAAAATACAGGAATCACACTTTTCTCGCGCGACTATATTTTTTATCGTGTTTGCCTACAAAAGGGTGTTCTCTCTTCAGCCTCAAAGTGTTCATCAACCATATTGGGGTAAATCTGCATGGAAAAATACACCGCGTAGAAATCTGTATTTCGCACACAGCCGGCGCCGTTCAAATAACAGAGCCAAAAGAGTGTTTGAAAGTGTATTTGAACAGGCTGTCCGATCAGATAAAATATAAAACGAAGGGTTGCTTCGAATAAATTTCATTGCAACGAAATCTTTTCGAAATCAATCAATGATGTTCACGCGTCGACTTTACTTTCCAAATGCTTTATTTGTTTGAATACTCGAATCTGGCATCGTACGGAATTTTTAATACATTTTTTGTGGTCGGAAATTCTCGACAAACTTTTACGGTTTCTTTTTATTTAAAAAAATTGTTGTATTGGTATGTATTAGTATATATCAGTATATATTAGTATGTACTATTTACTATAATATATATACTAATACATATTAGTATTATATATATTATATATTATATGTTATATTAGTCATAATATATATTGTATACATTAGTATATACTATATTATAGGCCAACTATAATATATAATATATATATTAATATATACTATATGCCACATAATATGTACTAATATATATCAGTATAAATTAGTAGGTATTAGTACGCATTTGTATGTATTAATATATATTAGTATATAGTAGTATATATTAATATGTATTAATATATAATATATTATTATCTATTAGTATCTATTAGTATGTATTAGTATATATTGGTATATATTTGTATGTATTAATATATATTAGTATCTACTAGTATATATTAGTATGTAATACTGTATATTAGTATATAGTAGTATCTACTAGTATATATTAGTATATAGTAGTATATATTAGAATATATTAGTATGTATTAGTATATATTAGTATCTATTAGCATATATTAGTATGTATTAGTATATATTAGTATCTATTAGCATATATTAGTATCTATTAATATGTATTAGTATGTGTTAGTATATATATTACTATATATATAATATTAATATATATTGGTATGTATTAGTATATATTAGTATATATTAATATATATTAGTATTTATTAGTATACACTAGTACATATATATCTATATTAGTATACTATATATACTATATATATAATATTTGTATATATTAGTATATGTAATATTAATATATATTGGTATGTATTAGTATATATTAGTATATATTAGTATCTCTATTCGTATATATTACTATATATTAATATATATTATATAGTCCAAAATATAATTATCTCGTCTCATTTATGGCAATGCCCCTCCCCCCCTTTTCTTCAGTTAGCAAATAACGTATCCCCTAATACCGTAGGGATGAATTTGAAACGATCCGCCGCGGCAGAATACAAAATCGCTCAGAATTTGTTTCAATTCGCTCGCGAATAATTCATTGTAGCGAAACGTTACGAACAGGTGCATAGAGAGCCCCGGCGCTTTCATTTGACGGGCGCGCAGGGAAGACGATCGGCGGAGGGGTGGAGTGGGCACGCTCTGCTTTGAATTATTCGGTCCGCGCGATGATCGTGTTTCATCGAGAACCGTGTTCGACGGTTCTTCTCTCGGCCGTGGATTTTCCGCGGCTCGAAAAATTTCTGTTTCCGCGGGCAAGTAATGATTATTAAAAAAAGAAAAAAGAAATTCTCGGCGGCGCGCACAATGGGTCTCGTATTTTATTCACGTGAACCCCGCGTTAATATAATAACGCGATGAATGCCGAGAGAGAGAGAGAGAGAGAGAGAGAGAGAGAGAGAGAGAGAGAGAGGGAGATTAATTCCGAGGGCGATCCGTCCACGGCCATAAATTCGGCGTTCTCGCTCGTCAAACGTTGCCTTCGCATCGATCAGCAGCAGTTGTTTCACGCAGGAAGGATCGACGGCCCGATTACTGTCGGTGTCTCCACTGTCACTTTAATTGTTTCACTTTCAACGATTTCGCGATGCGAAATAATGCGAGGAAAATCGTGAAGGAACAAGTGTTAACGTTGAACTTCTTGCGCTTCGTTTTTCTTCTTTTTTCTCTCTTCGGACTTCGCGGACATTGGCGTAGAAACAATGGCAGTAGAAAATTCGAAACTAAAGTCGTCGTGCGATCAGAGTGGTAATTTTGCTGCTTATTGATGAATTATACTGATATATTATATATTTTATTATAATATATATTAATATAATAATATATATATATTATAATTATAATATAATAATTTAAGTAATATAATATAATATTATATATTATAATTATAATATATATTACATAAAAATAAATATATAATATATATATTATTATATTTTTATTATATATATTTTATTATATATTTTAATAACGTAAACGAGAGAAATTTTTATCCGTTGTTTAGAATAATTAATGGTGGCTGCGTTAGGCGACAATGTACATTACTGTCCACGGTAATCGCTACGACAACGTGTCGTGCACGCCTAACTGCCTCAGCGTACTCAGCAAACATAACCTTAATCTGTGACCACCGTTTGAAATTTGTTTGTTACGATGAAATCATTTTTGGCACGTTGCTTGTACTTATTTTTTATTGCTTATGTTATTTGTCATGGAGGTGCGAAGCATTATGTTTATTTTATGTTATATTATATTATATTGTATTACATTACATTGCATTACATTTACAGTTGCATTACATTATATTACACTTGAAATTGCATTGTATTACATTTACAATTGTATTACATTTGCAATTGCATTACATTACATTTACAATTACATTGCAATTACATTACATTGACAATTACATTACAATTACATTACAATTACATTACAATTACATTACAATTACATTATATTTACAATTACATTACATTTACAATTACATTGCAATTATATTACATTTACAATTACATTACAATTACATTACAATTACATTGCAATTATATTACAGTTACATTACAATTACATTACAATTACATTACAATTACATTACAATTACATTGCATTTACAATTAGATTACATTTACAATTATATTACATTTAGAATCACATTACATTTACAATTTGCATTTACATTACATTTACATTTACATTTACATTCATATTACATTATATTACATTTACATTACGTTACATTATATTTTATATTTTACATATTTTGATCACAGTTATCTAGCAATGATCTTTAACAGACGAAATCTTAGTCATTATTATGCCGCAAATTGGAACGGTTTCTAGGTTAAGCAACGTCCGAAATAATTGCGACAGTTACGCGACCAGCTCGGGGTGGCAGTAATTGGGGCACACCCACTGCCGAGCAAATATTTCAAACCCGAATATCGCCGATAAATATTTGCTCCCTTCGTGCGGCGAACAAAGCAAAAAAATGTATTTAACTGCTCGCGAAGTTCCGGGCGAAGTATTAATATCGGCTCTCCACCCCACCCCATCCCCACTCCCTTCCCCGCCACCTCGCCGCCAGATCGAAATTCCGAAGTAACAGTCGACGGGGTTTTGTTGGCGCGGCGAGCAGAATTTTTCCGCGATCCTAAGGGTGCACTACGATCCCACTTAGCCGAGAAAATTAGCAAAGTACGGCGGTGACCCCGCCGTATTCTCGGGCGCCGCGGCGAAAGATCAGAGACGTTTCCCGTGCAACCGAGCCCGGTCGAATTACGATGCTGAAATTTTATTTAACTTTCTTCATTTTTACACGGGACCCGGGTGACCCGGGGACACCGTCCCCGGCCGGCTAAGTCTTCCGGACTACTTAGGAGTTGGCGACGCCGCGCGGCCGATTTATGGCCGAGCGGCTCCACTTTCGCGAGAGAGCAGGGGTGGGGGAAAGCTCTTTCCCCGCGAATCTCGGGCGTCTCGTTGCGCGGTTGATCGAGAAAAACGAAGACTCCCCCCTCCCCCGGGCGAAATGAAAATATGCTGGCTCGTGGCTCACCGAGCAACGTGTTCGTCGACCCGTCGCCCCCACCACTGCTTCTTCCCCCACCGCGCGGCGGCCGCCCGTCTTCCGCCAGATTTTCCCCGGCCGTTCTCGGGCTGGAATTTCGAAATTCACACGGCCCTCAGGAATACCCGGCATGCACATCCGGCCGGAGACACGACGCTCTCTCTCCCTCGCGCGCGCGCGCGCGCGCTCGCGTCGGATGCTCGCGCAACGTCCACTCTCCCGTTCAGGGATCGCGTACGCCTAAATAGGTCGAATCAATCGATTTTTCGGACGCGCAGGTTCCCGTGTACCCGGTGGCGCGAAAAACTGACGCGGATACGGGATATGCAGTTCGCATTCGGGAACGACTTAAAGCGGTTTGGAGGCGGTGAAAATATTCGGGCAGCTTTTGCTAGGTTGTAAAATAAAGTTTTTTTTTTTAATTGGACCGAAGGGCTTGGATTTTTGTTTATTTTTGAAGCAACTTGTTTTCTGCGCATTGAATAAAATACTACTTTTTAATTCTGGTTGGAATTGCATGAAAAAAAAGAAATAGAATAATAATCGGTTTTTCACATTTTTAGCCGGGAAGGAGAATTTAAACAATGTAGATTTTTGTAGATTTTAATAAATAAATTTTATTGGAATCGGGATGCAGTGAAATATGTTGAAATGAGCTGCTTTTGGTCGAAATTTGTAAAAAAAGCTGCGGTTAAAATACGATCTTTAATTGTTTGTAATTTATACAAATGTTTTTCTTTTGTTATAAAATTGTTCTGATTTTATCAAGATTTATGATTATAGAATTAAGGTGCATAATCGAGTAGTTCTGATAATGAAATATGCATTAGTTTATGCTAGCTTATGCTAGTTCGTGACTATGAAAATTTAAAAAAATTGCCCAACGTCAATTATTAATAACAAAAGGGTGTAATCGATCTGACTTAAAATTTAGGGTACATTAATCGAAATGCTAATTCATTCTTTAAAAAATATTTTGAAGTAACAATATATTATTGTTACATGTACATATATATATTTATTATTTTATATAATTAAAGAGGCAAATTCGTATGTGCAATACAGAATAATAATTAATACTACGAATGATTGTTTCCTAAACAAATAACTCTTTTTCTAGGAATAATTAACATAATAAAAAATATATATAATTACTTTGTTAGTAATTACATATAACACTAATATAAATAATAATATTATATAGATTATTATAATATTATGCTAATATAAATAAAAGTCTCGAGGCCGTCATCTCGTTGGTGGCTACACAGCTCGGCGAACTTTTTGGCTCGACCGTCCTTGTCTCAGACTTTGTACAAACATTAAAAGCCGCGAACTTCTGTAACCAGCCCGCCGCGGCGGTACGTTCCGGCGGGTATTCCGTAACGAGGAGAATTTTTCATCGGATCCGTCCAGCCGCGAGGAATGACTGATTTGCAAAGCATCGACCGCGAAATTTTCGGAGCAAAGTTCCGGCCCGTTCTCTCGTTGACACGTCGGGAACCCTAGATCAATACCGCCCGAAGTTAGCCGGGCGAGACGGGGTAAACAGAATTAACTAGAAAAGTTCAGAATTCGAAGGAGCTTCTGTCAGGTTCATGCGCGTCCGCGGTAATTAACGCGAGCCCCTAATAAAACTGGCATCGTGGCCTTGCGAACGATTCTATTGGGCCTTCCGACGCGGATTTTTCCTGCGGAGCGCATTGTAATTAGCCATCGCCATTAAATACGGAGCCTCGTAGACGCCTTGAAACGAGTCTACGTCCTTTCTTGGTCAGGGAAAATGTACAGAGTGTCCGAAAATTTCGAGCGAGAAATGGGGGATTCCTGAGGTCATTTGAAGCAACTTTTTCCTTTGCGAAAATGTCCTACGAGGCTTCGTTTACGAGTTATTAGCGAAAAACACTCACCAACCGGAGAGCGAGCGCGGCCGGCGCCCCGCCCTGCGGCCAATGCCGCGTCGCGCCGGCCGGCGGTGGTCGCGAGGGCGGGGCGTCTGACGCAGCGGCGGTGGTCGCGTGGGCGGAGCGCCGGCCGTCCGCAATCTCTCACTGGTCAGCATTTTTCGTTGATAACTCGTAAACGAAGCCTCGGAGAAAATTTTCGTAAAGAAAAAAATTGCTTCGAATCACCTCAGGAACCTCCTGTTTCCGGATTGCGAGACATTTTCTGGACACCCTGTATATATGCGTACACACGTGTGTGTATGTCTATAGGAGACGGTTTTTTCATCGCCAGGAGAGAACGAGAGTCTTCGAGTTCGCGGAGCGACGAAAGTCGATCTAGATAATGGTCCGTGAAAATGTCCAAGGAACGAATTTTTCCCGCCTGTTCGACGCTCGATGATAAATCGCGCGGACGGGGATGCCCGTCGCGGAACAGACATCGCTCCGCGATAAATTACACGCGAGATCGCGTCCTCGATCGATCCATCGGGCTCCGCGAAAACTAGTTTATCGGCTGCTCGCCTATCGGCATAAACGCGTTTCCGATAACCGTCGAAAAATTAATAGAAATCGATGGATAAACTCGCGTACCTTCTTCCGCGAGCCTGTCTTTAAACAGAGAGAACAAAATCCTCGAAATTGTACCGGACTTGGCCGCGGGCTTCGATTCTCTTGACATAACCTCTTCGTGATCGTCACCGAGCTCGCTTGGAATTGCATTGTCGCCGAAAACGAACTTCTTTGTACGAACACTGAAAAATAAAAAAAAATGAAAACTAGGAAGTTTCTTTGTCGTCGAGCTATGCGTTCGACGTGTACCATTTCTGCTGCTAATATTTGCGTTGGAAGGGCGGTGACTCCCTTCGAAGTTGCAGTAGAATAATATTATATTTCTGGATCTACGGATCTTCACGCGAAATCAGAATTTGACGATGTTTGTTGTAAGAATCGCAAGTTCGGTGAAAATTCCCTTTTTTTAAGAATTTATTATATTGAAAAAAGATCGCAATTTTATTATTACACGTCTTAACTAGAAAGTTGAAAAAACACAGTAGAAAAAATAATATTATTTAAGAATAATATAAAGTAGAAAGAATAATATAATTCAAGAATAATATAAAATAGAAAAAAATAATATAATTTAAGAATAACTAGTAAAAATAACATGATTTAAGAATAATATAAAGTAGAAAAAATAATATAATTCATGAATAATATAAAATAGAAAAAAATAATATAATTTAAGAATAATACAAACTAGCAAAAATAATATAATTGAAGAATAATATATAAAGTAGAAAAAATACTATAATTCTTCTAACAAATTATCAGACAATTTATGTAGACGTCAACAATATTTTTCGATCGTTTTGCCGGCAATTAAATCACGTGTAAATAATGTATAACGAAATATTAAAATATTAAACGTATCAGCGTTCTTTATCAGTTTCATAATCGTACAAAAGCATAGGTAACGGGACATTTTCCATTTTCCATAACGACGATAATTTAACTGTGTATTGTATTTATAACGTATGAAGATAATGACATATATGTATATATATACGTATAATGCAAATATAATTAAAATTTAATACGGTTTCATTTTATTTCGTCGCAGACGGGGAATCCTTTATAAAATGCAATTTTACTGAAGTAATTGGTTTTTAAAAGGGTTTATAATGTCGCTTGTTTACACAGAGCTCTGCAATCTAAAGGCAGACGAAAAAAAGACAATGATATCAATTATAATATTGAAGTTTCACCTTTGGCAATTAAAGACGAAACCTTGTGCTTCGCGAATTATAATTTCTGCAATGAATGTAGTATTGATTGTACGAATATTTAAATCTCGAGAATTTCGTCCAGTTCTAATTAATAGTAATCGTCAGATAACGTACTAAAAAGTATTTTTCTAGAATATATTTTTTTTATTATATATATAATATTATTTTTATTTATAATATTAAATTTTAATATTATATAATAATATTTCTACTTATAATATTAAATTTTATTATTATATAATAATATTTCTATTTATAATATTAAATATTAATACTAAATGAAAATATTTCTATATAATGTATAATATTAAATATTAATATTAAATGAATCAACTCAGTTCAATCCAGTTCAATTCAATTCAACCCAATTCAACTCAATTAAATTCAACTCAATTCAACTCAATTCAACTCAGTTCAATTCAATTCAGTGCAATTCAGTTCAATTCAATTCAGTTCAATTCAATTCAACCAATTCAACTCAATTTAACTCAAGTCAACTCAATTCAACTAAATTCAACTCAGTTCAATTCAACTCAATTCAATTCAATCCAATTCAGTCCATTTCTATATATAATAATATTTCTACTTACAATATTAAATATTAATATTAAATGAAAGTATTTCTGTATATAATAATATTTCTATTTATAATATTAAGTATTAATATCAAATGAAAATATTTTTATTTACAGTATTAAATATTAATATTAAATGAAAATGTATCTATATATAATAATATTTCTATTCATAATATTGAGTATTAATATCAAATGAAAATATTTCTCCATATAATATTAAATATTAATATCAAACGAAAAAATATATTTCTTATAACATTAAATATTAATATCAAACACAAATATTCCTATATATAATAATATTTCTATTTCTTACATATTTATAAATTCGGTAAAAATTGAGAATTAACAATTTCTCCGCACTTCCTAGGAAACAATGGCAACGCTTAACATCGCCCAAACAAATTAATTAACTAATTGCCACTAAATATCGCCCAGTCACGTGACAGTACATCTCGCTCGAAAACAGCATTAAAACGGGAAACAAATCGTGAAATATTGGGTCAGATCCCAGCATGTCGCGGGGGTGCATAAAAATCGTGACACTTACCCCCTGATTGCCCTCGACGGACTCGTAACGGTTCGGCGCGCGGCCCGACCCGACCCGCGCCGCCGTGTATCGGCGGGCGCCAAAGGGTTTGATATTCGACGAAGGAGATTCGCCGGCGAAAAATTCAGCCGTGGAAACGGCCGGCCGTAGAGATGTCTCGGCAGGCGAAATGCTGGAAAATCGAGGACGTTTCCGGGTGAGTGACCCCCATCTCATTTGACATTCAATGGATGGCGCGCGCCATAAAGGGTTGGAATGTCGTGTACTCGAGCGGCGTAAATTACGGCCGGCCGGGAAATTCGTTGTAATTTCCCGGCGTGACGATTAGACGCGTGCTCGACGAAACACGGGCGAATTCTCGCAGAAGGGATCGCGGTGAATCTCTATTACCTTCGAGCCGGTAGAACCGGATCACGAGATAACGCGGGACGACCCCGTGCGCACGTGTTCCGAAGAAGATCCGGATCGAAAAGGGTTCTCGCTTTCCGAGCGCGGAATTTTTGCGCGCCGAACGGAGGCGAAGGCGAACGCGGCCGATATCCGGGCCTGATTAATTGCCTGTAATCGATCGTCGCGTGTCGACTTAGCCGGCTATAATTTCACCGATCGTGGAACTCTGATCGATCGTTATTACGGGAACGACGCGGCGACTTTTTAATCGGGGGCTAATTAAATGCTCGACGATTCATAAAAATCAGCTGGTCCCCCCTGTTAGGAGAAGTTGTCGAACGCGAACTAATCGTATGAATTACGCGAGTTGGTGATTTATCGTTCTTTGGGGATGAATGATCGAACGCAGGGAATTCGTCATTTTTTGTAATCGTAATTTTCAATCGAAAATACATTTGATAAATTGAGAAGTTCGAGTTGAATGGAGGTTAAGATTTAGTAGTTATCATTATAGATCGAAGATAAAATATATATAGATATTTTTTATAATATTTTATAATAGTATGAATAATAATAGTATATCATAGTTATAGATAATATTTTATAATATTATTTTATAATATAATATATACTAACGCTTTGATGACAGTGTCAATGAATTGAATTGAATTGAATTGAGTCGAATTGAGTTGAATTGAGTTGAATTGAACTGAATTGAATTGAATTGAGATTGAATTTAATTGTATTGAATTGAGTTGAATTGGCTGAATTGAATTGAATTGAATTGAATTGAATTGAATTGGATTGAGTTGAATTGAATTAAGTTGAATTGAAATGAATTGGATTGAATTTAATTGTGTTGAATTGAGTTGAATTGAACTGAATTAAATTGAATTGAATTGAGTTGAGTTAAGATGAATTGAGTTGAATATATCAGTTTATAAAAGTAACAATAAGACATTTATTCCGATTCTAAACAAGCATTATTGCAACATTTACCGCGAGCAACGTATAAATTGAATAAATAACTCATAAATGTATCTTGACTCTATGAATAATCGTAAATGAAAAAATTAGTCAGCCGTCATTTCGACGAATTTCGTAAATCCAGTGTTAATGACACGCACCTGGGGAGATCGTTGGATATTAAAAATCTTGATGACAACCACTACACGCTTAAACGCGCATTTACGAGGCCGTGAAACTTGTAAAGACGTTCGTTTTTATCCGGCCAATGGCGGGGCACAATAAAATCCACAATCGCTCGAAAGCCGGGTAAACTCACTTACTGCGGGGCGTTTTCTGTAAAGCTTCGGGGATCGACGCGCAAACGAGCCGTTTTGCGAGCGAGTTTACGCGCGGATTACCCGATGGTTTTCCGTTTCCTTTGATACTTCCGGCATTTTCGGAATTGTTACGGAAGTTTAACGACGCTCTGTCCGTAGCGCCGCGCCGCCCCGCGACGCCTCGGGCCTGTTAATCCCGTGGCCCGATGCCGAATGCGCGACTGTTCTACGCCAACAAACGGAAACTTTCCGCGCTGTCCTGCAATTACACACTTATTCTCGGCTCCTGGTTAATTAGCGCGTCAGCCACGTCAGCGAGGAGTCGACCGGATTAGTGATTCGATTTAAGTTAATTTAATTCATTTTAATCTAATTTATTTCAAGTTATTTTATGTTAATACCATTCAATTCAATGCGATTCAAATCGATTTAATTCAACTCGATTCAATTCAATTCAATTCAGTGCAATTCAACTCAACTCAACTCAACTCAATTCAATTCAATTCAATTCAGTTCAATTCAACTCAATTCAATTCAATTCAGTGCAATTCAACTCAATTCAATTCAGTGCAATTCAACTCAATTCAGTTCAATTCAATCCAATTCAGTTCAATTCAACTCAATTCAATTCAATTCATTACCACTGTCATCAAAGCGAGAATATATCGGCAAAACCGGGAGCCTCGCCCAAAAGACATAAACGATCACGAGAAAATACTCGAACTTCAGCAAACAGCCAATATAATCGTGCGCAAACAACGTTCCGCGCCTTCGAAGCAATTTCCCCCCTCGGTAATCGTCCGCCACTTGACGTTCCGCCCCTCTCCGTGTGCCATTCGTCACGCAGAGGGCTCCCGTTGCACCAGAATATATCAATTACTCGTCCGGAGCATAGGTGAACAGGCGGACGACACCGCGGAAACGCGAGGCGACCTTGCGCGGCCGCGACGGATCCGCTGCGGCGCGGCGCGAGCCGATTAAAAGTAGGTTCGCTCCTTAAGCCGATTAGAGGCGTGTTCCGCGCGATCGATCGATCTTCGTCCTAAGTAGCCAACAACGGGCCAGTCATTTCCGTTTTTGCAGTAATTACGCGGGCCGTGACGGCATCGCGCTTTTAATTTCAGCCGCGCGTCATTACGGTTCCCTTTGTGCGGCGGAGAGACGCGCCCGCGCGCGCGGTTGTTTGGCGGCCGCGGGCCGATTGAATTTTTCATAAGACTGTAATAAGAAGCATTACAGGCTGCTGCGGCGCGACATAATGTATACGGCGCTATTAGTTACTCGGGCGGTGAGGCCGTGAGCAGAACGAAAAGGAACGAAATAAAAATAAAAAAGAAAGAAAAGGAAAACCGAGTGAAACGAAGAAATGCAAAATACCGCGGATAATGGCAGCCATATTTTACCGGGCATAATGGTCTCGATGCGACTAATGCTTTCGAGAAGCTTTTTATTCGAGGCTTAACGCCCCGATAAATTACTCAACGGTAAACACAATGCTCTCCTGTGCGTGCGCGCGGTGCCGCGGCCCGCGATCCCGATTTCAGATTCTTGGGAATGTTATTCAATCCGTACCCGCGATTTCCGACGGTTATTTATTGTATAGAAGGCTTTCATCGCGATCTGTGTTCGGTTTTTTACGACGCGGCCTAAATTCAATTCAAATCAACTCGATTCAACTCAATTTGACTCAATTTAACTCAATTCGATTCAATTTAGTTCAATTCAATTCAACTCAATTCAACTCAATTCAATTCAATTCAAATTGAGTTCAATTCAACTCAATTCAACTCAGTTTAACTCAATTCAATTCAATTTCAAATTTAAATCAACTCAATTTAACTGAATTTAACTCAATTTAACTGAATTTAACTCAATTCAATTCAATGCAACTCAATTCAACTCAATGCACCTCAATTCAACTCAATTCTATTCAATCCAATTCAATCCAATTCAATCCAATTCAGTTCAATTGAATTGAATTCAACTCAATTCAATCCAATTCAGTTCAATTCAATTCAACTCAATGTAACCCAATTCAATTCAACTGAATTCAACTCAATTCTACTCAATGTAACTCAATTCAATTCAATTTAGTTCAATTTAACTCAACTCAATTCAACTTAATCCAATTCAATTCATTAGCACTGTGTTATCAAAGCATCAATATACCGGTAACCGGGAGCCTCGCCCAAAAGCGCCTCGCGGTTTTTTACCTCTCCGTGATTTATATGCGTATGCACGCGTACGGGCGAGCATCGATCGGTCCTTTGTAGGGCACGTCGCGGAAAGAATGCGTTTTTTTTTCTTTTCTTTTTTCGTTCGCGTTGCTGCACGGCGCCACGATCGAAGTAGCTCCGCATTGATGTAAGAGATAACAGGGCTAAAATTACAGTAATGTCTCCCTAACTGGCGCTCAGATCGTGCAGAAAAATGGACAATTTGGGAAGCGGAGATACGATTATTCGGGCCTCGCAGCACGTTTTTTATAGTTGTTGAATAATTCGTAACTATAAAAACGGACCGCAAGAATCAAATAATCGTATCGAGAGACATTATACTATAGTTTGAACCAGTGCACGATTCCATTGCGCCGTGTTCGGTGCTTCTATCGGTGGAACGTTATTAAAACGTTCGTCGAAACGCAATGTTACAGAAATACTAAATAACGAGCGGGATTCAATTTTACAGGACGGCGACGATCGAACAGTTTACATTTTTGCGCGGGGATACATGTTCGCCCTAATACGTGATTTCGTCCGTTATCGATGAGTTATTTCAAATTGATACGAAATAGTGTAATACCGGCGCGTTTTTTTATTATCACTTTTTCTTTTTAATCAAAAAATTGGCGTGTAATGTAATAAATTAAAAAAAAGGTAATAACAGCTCGCTGTTTTACGGCGGATTCGTGAAATATAATCGTTCGATGCGATTTTCGATTGGCTCGCGTCAGATTGCAAAATGAAGCAAAACCCTAAATTTACATTCTGATTCTATGCGGTGATTTCGTTTACAATTTTTCGCCGATTGTCAGATTCGAAACTTGATTTATTTTATCTATTGTATTGATCTATTAATCTATTATTATTGCTCTATTAATCTATTATTATTGCTCTATTATTCTACTATTATTGCTCTATTATTCTATTATTACTGCTTTATTAATCTATTATTATTGCTCTATTATTCTATTATTATTGCTCTATTATTCTATTATTATTGCTCTATTAATCTATTATTATTGCTCTATTATTCTATTATTATTGCTCTATTAATATATTATTATTGCTCTATTATTGTACTATTATTGCTCTATTAATCTATTATTACTGCTCTATTAATCTATTATTACTGCTCTATTAATCTATTATTACTGCTCTATTATTCTATAATTATTGCTCTATTATTCTATTATTATTGCTCTATTAATCTACTATTATTGCACTATTAATCTATAATTATTGCTCTATTATTCTATTATTATTGCTCTATTAATCTACTATTATTGCTCTATTATTCTATTATTATTGCTCTATTATTCTATTATTATTACTCCATTAATCTACTATTATTGCTCTGTTAATCTATTATTATTGCTCTATTAATCTATTATTATTGCTCTACTAATCTATTATTATTTCTCTATTAATCTATTATTATTGCTCTATTAATTGATGTATCACATCTTCCCAATATAATTATACCCCAAAAACCTGGTAACATCGGGCAAAAAAATTTTAATCCCCGTCATGCAACATTTCAACGTTAATCCGACCAAAATCGACCACCCTAATTTCTCAAAAATTGTCCGAGATCGATCGCCGACGTGTCAAGCATCGGCGACGATTGTATACCGAAAGATTCGTGGCTCAGAATTCTGTTACGAACGGTACGAAAATTACCGAACAATAATCGGCCGGGCCGATTATTATTGTCGCGTTACTCGGCGCGTTCGCAGCGGAAAAAAAATGCGCTTCGCGCGTCCGCGCGAGCGCAAACACGCGGGGCTACCGGGACGGGTTCCGTCATTAGGTCACATTAATCACGGCCGCAACCCAGATTCGTGCGCAGTGTACACGAAGTATTATAATATAATAGTTGCACGGGCTCGGGTTGCGGCCGTGTTTGCGCTGGCCCGCCATTTGAATCTCATCGGGGATGCAAATTGTCGTGGCCCCGGCTGCAATTGATACGTATATCCATCCAGTCTGTTACTCGATAAACTATTTCCCATGCGCCATAACCGGTACGCCGACCGAATACGACGGGCCCCGTGTTCCCCGTTCTTCGACGAACGATTCCCTTCTATTCGGCCGAAAGGAAACGCATAAAGCATCACGCAATCAATAATAACGGGCTCTCGATTAATGCAGACTCGTGCGGGCTCGACTGTGAATTCTGACTTCGTTTTCGCTGTTGTTCTGTTCGAGTTGCAACGTCGATTCGAATCGTAAGGGAAATTATGTGCGATACTTTCGCACGAATTTTTGATTAATAGTTCGTGGAATGTTATTTATGTGTATTATGTATTATGTATTATGTGTTACAATTAATAGAGCAATAACTAGAGATCAATAATAATAGATCGATAATAATAGATTAATAGAGCAATAATAATAGAGCAATAGCAATAGATTAATAGAGCAATAATAATAGAATAATAGAGCAGTAATAATAGGTTAATAGAGCAATAATAATAGATTAATAGAGCAATAATAATAGATTAATAGAGCAATAATAATAGATTAATAGAGCAATAATAATAGAATAATAGATCAATAATAATAGATTAATAGAGCAATAATAATAGATTGATAGAGCAATAATAATAGATTGATAGAGCAATAATAATAGATTGATAGAGCAATAATAATAGATTACTAGAGCAATAATAATAGATTAATAGATCAATAATAATAAAATAATAGAGCAGTAATAATAGATTAATGGAGCAATAATAATAGATTAATAGAGCATTAATAATAGATTAATAGGGAAATAATAATAGATTAATAGAGCAATAATAATAGATTGCTAGAGCAATAATAATAGATTAATAGATCAATAATAATAAAATAATAGAGCAGTAATAATAGATTAATAGAGCAATAATAATAGGTTAATAGAGCAATAATAATAGAATAATAGAGCAATAATAATATATTAATAAAGCAATAATAATAGAATAATAGAGCAGTAATAATAGATTAATAGAGCAATAATAATACATTAATAGAGCAATAATAATACATTAATAGAGCAATAATAATAGATTAATAGAGCAATAATAGTAGAATAATAGAGCAATAATAATAGATTAATAGAGCAATAACAATAGAATAATGGAGCAATAATAATAGATTAATAGAGCAGTAACAATAGATTAATAGAGCATTAATAATAGATTAATAGAGCAATAATAATACATTAATGGAGCAATAATAATAGATTAATAGAGCAATAATAATAGAATAATAGAGCAGTAATAATAGATTAATAGAGCAATAATAATAGATTATTAGAGCAACAATAGTAGATTAATAGAACAATATAATACATTAATAGAGCAATAATAATAGATTAATAGCGCAAAAATAATAGATTAATAGAGCAATAACTATAGATCAATAGTAATAGATTAATAATGATTAATGCTATATTATATTATATTGTAATGTGTAATATTTAATACCATATTATATTATATTATTATATTATAATATATAATATAATATATTATATATAATACAGTGTATAATGTATAATATATTATAAATAATAGAATACATAATTAATTTAACACAACACACAATTCACATGACACAATCCGTAGAAATTACCGTATCCCGAATGCTTCATAAATTCCATTCGCGTCGCGGTCGCTTCTTATCATCGTTTTTCCGCAGCTTTTCTCCCGCCGTCGCGTCGAAACTTTCGAACGGTCTTGAATAACGTCCGTGCCGGCAACATCGCGATGCATTGCGGGTATGATAATTCACGTCGGATAATTAGATGCGACCGGACTACGTACATATAGTTTGGACCCCGAAAGTTTCTCCTCGCTTAAAAAAAAAGTAACCGCGACATATCCGAGCGGCACGCAACCCCGTCCGAAAATCCGGGCCCCCGCAAAAAAGCCGAATATCAAGAACGTTTCGAAGCGGAAGGGGGAGCAGCGGGGACCATCCCGCGCGCGCGCGCGCGCAGACTCATTTGTCACGCGTTTCGTGTATTTGTCTTCGTACCGGTTATTAATTACCCGCGCCGAGTGGAGCACGTACAAATATTGGCTTGCACGGAATACGGCTCGCGAAAGTCATTATACAGTGCGCCGGGGACACGCGGGGTGGGTGGTATGGCGCGGGGTGGTTTTCCCGATGTAACGATCCAGCGGACCAAACTTTATTTCGATTTTAACGATCGATGCGCGCCGCGCTTTATTCGCGAATCCTGTTGTTTCGCGACCGACCGCTAATCGGACCTCTCTCTTTCTCCTTTTGTTTCAGGTAAGTTGGCAGTTTTGTTCTCTCTTGCGGAGCAGAAGCGCAGCACCGGTTTTTGGGCCGAGTAAGTCGATATATATATATTATATATTGTTGCGAATCACTCTGTTTCTGTCGCGTCGCTGCATTTTATATATATTTACAATATAGGATAGAAACTATAATGCAACTCAATACGATTATATTTCAGATCTTCCAATTTGAAATGTTACGAAAAATCTACAGGGTTGCTTGTTAAAATGATTTGTTTTGTCGCCTAATTGTTTTATCAACGTTATAGCGATTCAAGAAAATCTTAAATGTAACAGACACATTGTTTGTGAAACAACTGAATTGTTTTTAATAAGATTTTTTTCTAGGTTAAATCATAAATCTGATTCTGTATTGAATTATTAATTTAATATTGTTATTGTGAAACAATACTGTAATTTATTTTTATTAAAAATTCATACATTTTTATAACGCATGTTTTTTAAATCTTACGGACTGAAGCAACTAATTTGTGACTAGTTAATTATAATGGATCTTTAGAGATTTTAATTACAATAAATTTCTAATAGAAACATTACAATTCGTTTTTAAATAAAACCTTCAATTACAACAGATTACTTTAAATATATAAAATATAAATTATAAATCTAAAATATAATAATAAATATAAAATATAAATATAAGATATAAATAATATATATAATATAAAATATAATAATAAATTTCATTTACAATGGACATTATTAATAGAAATTCGTATTCTAATCGGTTTTAAATAAATCATCCGATTATAACAGCTTCTCAATGTAATTTTAAATTGCCGACAGATTCTTTTTAACTTTAACGCGCGCGTCTTTTACAATGAGCAAATAGAAAAAAATTGAATCTCGTTCCAAATACTAACAACAACAAAAAAACACACAGGGCAACTTCGACCGTGCAAACGAAAAGCGAGGCAAACTTTTGCACGTTTTCCGCGGACCTTATTAAACTGAGTAACTTCTGTTTGGAACTGTTTTCTTTTTTTCGCCGAAACTTTTATTATATTTACCGAAAGTTATGGCAGCTTTAAATTTCCATATTAACGCACCGTGTAACACGTGCCAGGTACGTAAGCGTGTCAGGTGTCACCGCAGCAGAACCGTTCCTACCGCCGTGGACAATTCGAATATGTAGCGTTTATTATAACCGGACTGCGGTTCTCCGCGAGAACGTTCCGTCTACATACGTGGACTGCTTTAACCCTTTCCACCCGAATGGCGACTCTAAGGCACCATTAAAAATTGTTATGTCACGTTTCGAAATCATTTTATTAATCAAATTTGTTCACATTTGAAGAACTGTTATAATATAATAATATTATAATAATATGTATATAATATATATACAAATAATATTATAGCTAATATTAATATATTATTATATTAATATAGTATTATAGTATTATAGCATTATATTAATATAGTATTATAGTATTTTTTATATAGTATTATATAGCTATATAATAGCCAATATTATATAGCTAATATTATAGAGTTATATAATAGCTAATATTATAGAGCTATATAATAGCTAATATTTTATACATAATATTAGAGAGGTAAATAATAGCTAATATTATAGAGCTATATAATAACCAATATTATATAGCAAATATTATAAAGCTAATATTATATGGCTAATATTATAGAGCTATTATTGTATAGCTAATATTATATAGCTATTGTTGTATAACTAATATTATATAGTTAATATTATATAGCTAATATTGTATAGCTATTATTGTATAGCTAATATTATATAGCTAATATTATAGAGCTATATAATAGCTAATATTATATAGCGCTAATATTATATAGTTATTATTGTATAGCTAATATTATAAAGCTAATATTATAGAGCGCTATATAATAGCTAATATTATATATAGAGCTATATAATAGATAATATTATAGAGCTATATAATAGCCAATATTATATAGCTAATATTATATAGCAAATATTATAAAGCTAATATTATATAGCTAGTATTATAGAGCTATTATTGTGTAGCTAATATTATGTAGCTACTGTTGTATAGCTATTATTATATAGTTAATATTATAGAGTTAATTTGTATAGCTAATATTATATAGTTAATATTATAGAGTTAATTTGTACAGCTAATATTATATAGTTAATATTATAGAGTTAATTTGTATAACTAATATTATATAGCTAATATTATAGAGCTATATAACAGCTAATATTATATAGCCCTTATATAGCTAATATTATACATACAGCTATTACACAGTTAAATCTAACGATACGATCTCTCTGTATAAGCTACAAAAAAAGCTCCGTCATTGTACACTTCTGACGATCCGGGAAGATACGAAAGTCACAATAATATCCGTCCCATAATAGAACGGTGTAAAATCGGTAACCGGATCGTGGGGAGAGCCGAGATCAAGGTAACATCCTGCGAGCATTAATCCGGGTGAAATGTTACCCCGTCACGGTTCGATGTGCCCTTAAGTGAACATCTGACGGCTATCGAGTGGCGGATAAAGGAAAAGGCAGAGCTGCTTCGCGTGGGGGAACGCGACACACCTGGCGGTTGGTCGAGCCGCTCGGGTCGCGCGCCGAGCACGGCCGAGTCGAGCCGAGCCACGGTTCGATTATTTTCCTTGGCGGTGGTTCCCGCGCGAATTTATGTTCTAAACCAGTTGCCAAGACATCCATCCGGC
This sequence comes from Megalopta genalis, assembly GCF_051020955.1. Lineage (NCBI taxonomy): Eukaryota > Metazoa > Arthropoda > Insecta > Hymenoptera > Halictidae > Megalopta > Megalopta genalis. Next base: position 7,247,195 of record NC_135028.1, on the reverse strand, counting down.
GCCTTATGCCGTGCAAACGGTCGAACAAGGGCCCGATATGTTTCAATCTTCCGAAATTCAGTTATCAGTTATTTGTGTAATATTGTTGTTATTTATGGTTCTATGGTCTTGGAGTTAATGCTTTAGTTAAAAAAAACGTCGAAAAATATTTCTAAAATAAAAAATAATTGTATTTTTTTTGTAGTTTAGAAATATTGATGGATATTTAGTGGCTGTATTTGATGATTTAATAAGACAATAATTTAATGTTTAAAATAATTTAATAAATTAATGTTTAGTGTATCGTATTTAATGGAAAATCATATTGTTGAGCAGTAATAAAATTCGTATATTTTCAGAAGCAAGACACAAAGCTCATTATTAATTATCTAAGACTTTGTGTTTTAGTAAAAAACGTTTAATAATATTTCTAAAATAAAAAAAATGATTGTATTTTTCCATTTTAGAAATATTGTTGATAAAGTTTATTAAGAAATATTATTGTGAAGTTTATTACCGTTTAACAATATGATTTGCCATTAAATACAGCACATTAAATATTAAATTATTGAATTATTAAATCATTAAATACAGCCAGTAAATATTTGACAATACTTAATATTATAATAATTATATTATAATACAATAATAAATAATAACTATGACATAGTAATTATATTATATTATCATAATATAATATAATAACTATGACATAGTAATTATATTATATTATCATAATATAATAAATAATAACAATAACATAGTAATTATATTATATTACAATAATATAATAAATAATAACAATAACATAGTAATTATATTATATTACAATAATATAATAAATATTTAACAATTCTTAAATATTTAAGAATATAAATTATAGGATTTCGACCTTATAAATATTCTTTCCGAATTGTTTGAATAATACATAATTTTAAAGAGCAATAAACGACGTTTCATAGAAAAATTAATACTTTTACGCAATTTCTGCCTAATTAACTCAGACAGGACACTTCGAAGTCGCATACAGACGGTGTCCGAATACTTCAGAGCGTGTAAATGTTGATCCTCGTTCGAGGTTTCCAATCATTTAGCGCGCTCGTGCACCGTCGTAAAAGATCCCGACGAGTCGGACGACGCGCGAAACTTATTACTTCGACGGACAACGGAGAAACGAAGCCGGCTCGAGTCGGCGGACGAGACGCGAACGCATTTTTGGCGACATAGTTCTCGGAGGTAGTGGAACACGACGTGGCTCGCGTTGACGAACTATTCGCTCCTTCGCTCGGGCGAAATCGTCGGAGCGCATTCTTCGATGCATTCTCGGATCGTCGAAGGATCTCGTGGATCGTACTTCTCCCGAGGATTATTGCTTCGTGCGGGATTAGATCGAGGGCGCCGCGGAGCTCCGGCGCGTGCAAGATATTGGTACCACGTGACCGGTAGTTCGGCGCAGCTACTTATTTATCGAACTTCCGGTAATATGGGCATCGACCCCAAGACCCGAGACTTTGGACAGCTGCTAAAGCTTCGGAAATTATGGTCCCGCGGCCACGGACAGTATACAAGGTATCCGAAAAATGTCTCGCAATCCGGAAATGGCGGGTTCCTCGGATCATTTGAAGCAACTTCTTCCTTTAAAAAAATGTTCTCCGAGGCACCGTTAACGAGTTATTAACGAAAAAGCAGCGACCAATAAGAATCGAGCACGGCCGACGCGAGGCGGCCCAGCCAACCGGCGCGCGAAGCCCAGTTCCGCTCATTGGCTCGGTCGCCTCGCGCCAGCCGAGCTCGCCTCTCATTGGTCACTGTTTTTCGTTGATAACTCGTTAACGGTGCCTCGGAGAAAATTTTTGTAAAGGAAAGAGTTGCTTCGAATGACCCGAGGAACCCGCCACTTTCGGATTGCGAGACATTTTTGGGACACCGTGTAGATTTTTCGTAATATTTCGGACGCAATTTCGAAAAATATACACTCGACAAGAGCGAAAGTGTCTGACCTTTGAACTTGACGGCAGGTTGCCATCTGGAGCTATTAATTTAGCTATTAATTAATATCGCGTCGTATTTCGGAGAATGTTGTCTTTTTATTTGACTCGATTTGGGAGAAAAATTAGTTAGAACTGTTGACACGTTGTTAAGTAATATAGTAAAATATTTTAAGAATAGTCATTTTTAACTACAGATCTTTTTGTTAAAAGTTAGTTCAAATGACCCTAAGAAGCCTTGTTTCTTCGCTTCATTTCTCGCTTGTACGATAATTTTGGGACACCCTATATAATTTTGAGGCACTCTGAATAGTGAGTTGCATTAATATTCGAGCAAAATTTGAAACAGAATAACTTTTTTAAAGCTGGAAGAAATTACAATATTCTGGGACACCCTATATAATTTTGAAGCACTCTGTACAACTACTCGCATTAACCCTTTGCACTCGAGTGGCGACTTTGAGGCGTTGATAAAAATTGCTGCACTATTTTCAAAAGAATGATTGTATTATTAAGTTTGTTCTGGGACACCCTGTACAATTCTGAAGCACTTTGTACAGCAATTCGCATTAATATTCATCCAAAATTTAAAACCAAATAACCTTTTTAATACTGGAAGAAATCACTCGTATTGCAACATTCTGGGACACCCTGTATAATTACTATTATATTATTAATATTTCGAAGCACTCTGTACAACGATTTACATTAATATTCGAACAGCTTTCGAAACAGAATTACTTGTTCAACACCGAAAGAGATCCCTTTTATTACAACATTCTGGGACACCCTGTATAATTCTGAATCACTCTGTACATCATCGACTCGCGTTAACATTCGTCCAAAATTAAAAACCGTATAACTTGTTCACAACACCGAAAGAGATCCCTTTTATTACAACATTCTGGGACACCCTTTGCAACGGAGAGGTTATCGAACACCCTACGGGCGTGTTTGGGTCGCAGAGAGCGACGCTGCAGCGGTAGAAATAGAACAGCGTTTCAGGAAGGTGCTGCAGCACTTTCGTAGCAGGCGCCGCGGACCGGGCGATGGGAGTGATTGTTCACGGTCCTAGATTTCGGACCAGTTTTATCTGTCGGCAATAATGCGAGGTCCGGGCGGCGGGGTCTCGGGCGTCGTGTCATGGTTCGGTTGCCGGGTCTCGTCGGTAATGACTACGGAAGTTCCCGCGGAAACGGTACAACACTTGGGGAAACCGGCTTCTGGGAAATTGAGTTGAAAGTTGAACTTCAAGGATCGACCGCTTAACGGCGTTCGGTTCGCCCGCGGAAACCCCCTTTCATGATTCGGCGAACAATCCGAACCGAGCGTTGTCTTAATAATTGTCCGCTTAGCAGGTTATTCCGTTACGAACGCTACGGAAACAAGGAGAAGTGCCCCGGCACTTTACTCGGGACTCGTTCTCTTTGGCGACGATGCTCCTGGGCGACCGTTTTCTTTTCGGCTCGAACTGCCCCCCCCTCCACCCGTCGGGAGACTTCATCGTGTATGCATTGGGTCTTTATGCTTGATCCGTCCCCGATAGCATTGACCCGCGCTCGCAGTTTCATTCGAAACTTCTATAGAGTGATTATCCGAGGAGTTTATTGAATTTATGGAGTACGCGGCTATTGTAGGAGACAGAGATCCCGGAAGTACGCTAGTACGCAATTCGATGTGTGTGTGTGTAGTAGTAGTAGTAGTAGTAGTAGTAGTAGTAGTAGTAGTAGTAGTAGTAGTAGTAGTAGTAGTAGTAGTAGTAGTAGTAGTGTGTATATGTATGTGGTATAGTATAGTATTACTATTTAAATAGTATAATATAGTATAGTATTATTATTTAAATAACACATTTAAATAGTATAGTATAGTATTACTATTTCAATAGTACATTTAAATAGTATAGTATAGTATTACTATTTCAATAGTACATTTAAATAGTATAGTATAGTATTACTATTTCAATAGTACATTTAAATAGTATAGTATAGTATGGTATTGCTACTTAAATAGCATATTTAAATAGTATAGTATAGTATTACTATTTAAATAGTACGTTTAAATAGTATAGTATAGTATAGTATAGTATAGTATAGTATAGTATAGTATAGTATAGTATAGTATAGTATAGTATAGTATAGTATAGCATAGTATTGCTATTTAAATAGCACATTTAAATAGTATAGTATAGTGGGACTTGTGTCATTTACTTGGGACTTTAATGGGACTTACTTCATTTATTTGGGACTTTAATGGGACTAACTTCATTTATTTGGAACTTTAATGGGACTTACCTCATTTACTTGGGACTTAAATGGGACTCACTTCATTTACTTGGGACTTTAATGGGACTTACCTCATTTACTTGGGACTTTAATGGGACTTACTTCATTTACTTGAGACTTTAATGGGACTTACTTCATTTATTTGGGACTTTAATGGGACTAACTTCATTTATTTGGAACTTTAATGGGACTTACCTCGTTTACTTGGGACTTAAATGGGACTTACTTCATTTACTTGGGACTTTAATGGGACTTACTTCATTTAATTGGGACTTTAACGGGACTTACTTCATTTACTTGGGACTTTAACGGGTCTTACTTCATTTAATTAAGACTTTAATGGGACTTACTTCCCTTGCGCGAATTTTACACGAAAAAATTCGCTATAGATTGAAAACATAAGTGAACGAAAATAAATAAAAGTGCAACCATAAGAGCTCAGAATTCGATGTACATATTACGATATTAAATTGGGGCGCAAAGGGACGACAGAAATCAATGTTCAAAGTTGTCGGCGGGAGGGGGGAGGGGCAGCAAGATATCGAGGAGAGCACCGTTTCAGGAATCTAAATACGATAAGTCATGTTCCCGTGCATATCGCTCAAGCTGAAAGCCGACGAACAAACAATCCCCGGTGTTTGAAGTGCTATTAAAGGGATCCAGATGGTATGCTTCAACGAAAGAGACAATTGATATTCGAGAGATCCGAGATTGGATGCTCTCCAGATGCAGGCTAGAACAACAAGTAAGGCTCGATGGCTTGCGTCTACTTATGCGGAAGAGAAGTAGGGATGCTCGTGATTATTAATGGCCAGCGTGGGGCCCTCCAACCTTGTCGGATCAGACAAATTGCCCCGCGAGGATTTCTTCGGAAAATTTCGTGAACGATGTCTATTGATAATAAGCGTTTGATTTGTTCGATCATTAGAACGTTTGCATCGTGATAACGTAAATTAGAGATTCATCGGTGTAAACAGAGATTTTATCGTCTCTTTTACATTACAATTACATTACATTACATTACATTACAATTACATTACATTACAATTACATTACATTGCAATTGCATTACATAACAATTGCATTACATTACATTGCATTACATTATATTATGTTACAATTACATTATAATTACATTACAATTACATTACAATTACATTACAATTACATTACAATTACATTACAATTACATTACAATACATTACATTACAATTACATTACAATATATTACATTACATTACAATTATATTACGTTACAATTACATTACATTACAATTACATTACATTGCAATTGCATTACATAACAATTGCATTAGATTACAATTACATTACATTACATTGCAATTGCATTACATGACAATTGCATTACATTACATTGCATTATATTATATTTCGTTACAATTCGTTTGTAATTACATTACAATTACATTACAATTACATTACAATTCATTACATTACATTACAATTATATTACAGTACAATACATTACATTACATTACAATTATATTACATTACAATTACATTACATTACATTACAATTACGTTACATTACATTTACGTTACATTACAATTACATTACATTACATTACAATTACGTTACATTACATTTACGTTACATTACAATTACATTACATATCATATAATGTAATGTTATGTAATTGTAATGTAATGTATATAAATATTAAGTGAACCTATATTTATTTCGCACAGAATTTCCCAATTTTGTATTATTGACATAATAAACGTATTAACAAATATTATTAATATATATAATCATTATAACAACATTTGTTAATAAATATGAAAAAATATTATACATGCACTAGTAATATTCGCAATTTTTAGCACGGCTCCGACACGTTGTTGGAACGGCAGCGGGAAACCAAGACGTAGGAGGGTCGCGGCAACGTGAAAGGCTTTCGCTCGCGCGCAGATAAACCAGTGCGTGGTCCATTAAGTCTAAGGAACTGTTGGTCGCGGCGCGCCGTGGCGAAACGAACGGGGCGTAGAAACGTTGCGCGGACCTGTAAATTCAGGCATTAAAATTTCACTCTAATTCTATCGCGGCCGCGGGAACAGAAATTACGAACAGCGGTTTCGGGGAAAGTCGGGCAACTTACACGCTGGAATGAATTCTTTTTACTAAGAAAACCAGGTCCACCTAACGAAGAGGAATTTTCCCCGCGAGAGAAGCCAAGTATCCTCGTGTGTTCCGCCGGCGCGGACACCGCGCAACGTCTATCCCCCGGGCTGTGCGTGCACTCGCGAAAAGTAGGAGCACACACCGTGTTCGTTCGTCGCGGCTTCCGCGATGCTACCCATTTCCGGTTTTAATTATTCAAAGAACCGCGCCGGGGAATTGGGCCGTTCCATTGGCTCGTTAAAACAACATCTTGCTCCAGAAGTTCTTTTCATCCGGAAGAAAAATAGCGAAGTGGCTTTAATCGCTGCGCCGATCCCCCACCCCACCCCCACCCCTTCGTACTGCAGCGGAGGTCGCGTTGGAGTGGGGGACTCGCCCGACGGAAGGAAACGCGAGCAAAACGGAATATTCGATACGCTTTACGCAGCTTCTTGGTAAACATTGTTTACATTGTTGCCACTTTCGCGGAATTTTCCGTTGCACAGTCTCGGAAATATTAATATTTAAATTCACCCAATTTGTTAATATTCTTTAACTTTGCTTAATACCCATTTTTTGCAAAAATTATATTACTTTACATTACATTACGTTATTATTATTACATTGCATTACAATTACATTACAATTACATTACAATTACAATTACAATTACAATAATAATTACAATTACAATTACAATAATAATTACAATTACAATTACAATAATAATTACAATTACAATTACATTACTATTACGATTCCATTTACAATGCCATTACATTATAATTACGATTACCTTACATCATATTACAATTACATTACAATTACATTACAATTACATTACAATTACATTACAATTACATTACAATTGCATTACAATCACATTACAATTGCATTACAATTACATTACAATTATTTTACAATTACATTACAATTACAGGTACATTTACAATTACAGTTACAATTACGTTACAATTACATTACAATCACATTACAATTACACTACACTTACATTACATTACAATTACATTACAATGCATTGCATTACATTACAATTACGTTACAATTACAATTACATTACAATTACAATTACGTTACAATTACAATTACGTTACAATTACATTAAGCAATTATCCGAGTTTTCGAACTAGAATTAAGACATTCTCGAGTGTTTTCTGCTTGCACGTTCCAAAGAGATACTCTCGATGCCAACCATCATCGGCAATACACCGGGAACCGCTAGTTCAACTTAATAGTTACGCTGTGACATTCAAGCTTCCACGGTCCTACAGCAACATTCGAACAATTGAGCATATTGCGTGTACCCGTCGCGGCCAACTATTGTATTCCAGCCGTCAAAGCAATTGTACGGTATTGTACGTTGCCGCAAATTCGATATTGTTAGTCCATATTATGGATCTCTGTAATTTGTTGCGCTATAATACAGAGGGCATCATTCAATATCGTCGCTTTGAGCAATCGATCTTCGGGCACGTCAAATACCATTAATTCATTGGATACTCTACGGTGTTTTGGTATTAGATACACCGCGACGAGCCACCGGATCACTGAATCACTGTCGCTGTTATTTTTCTGTATATTTTACTATAACATTAATATAATGTAATATAATATAATTTAATTGTAAAATACCACGACATAGCAATGCATTGATTGGGTTATCTACGTCGGACAAATACAATGACCGATTTTGTCGGCGCCGTATGGGATACTGTTTCACATAAATCATTTTAAATAACAAGTAAAGAAATAATTATGCATAATTTCAAAATTAATTGTTATTATTTTTAGATAATAGCAGTAGTATAATAATATAATAATAATGTAACAATATTCGTAATCAATATATATATATTTTTATATATATTTTGATTACGAATATTGTACTATTATTTAAAAATTAATTATTATTATTTTTAAATAATAATAATGTAATAATATAACAATACAGTAATGTAACAATAATGTAGTAATATAACAATATAATAATATAATAATATAATAATATAATAATATAATAATATAATAATATAATAATATAATAATATAATAATATAATAATATAATAATATAATAATATAATAATATAATAATATAATAATATAATAATATAATAATATAATAATATAATAATATAATAATATAATAATATAGTAATATAATAATATAATAATATAATAATATAATAATATAATAATATAATAATATAATAATATAATAATATAATAATATAATAATATAATAATATAATAATATAATAATATAATAATATAATAATATAATAATATAATAATATAATAATATAATAATATAATAATATAATAATATAGTAATATAATAATATAATAATATAATAATATAATAATATAATAATATAATAATATAATAATATAATAATATAATAATATAATAATATAATAATATAATAATATAATAATATAATAATATAATAATATAATAATATAATAATATAATAATATAATAATATAAAAATATAAAAATGTAATAATATAACAGTGTCCGTAATCAATATATATATCTTTTATTACGAATATTGCAATATTATCTAAAAATGAAAGGTAACGATCGATCTTCGATTTCCCAACAATGAATGACACGGATATTAGCCGATATTTTTCTGCGGTTCGCGTCCGCGAACCGTAAGTTAGTACAGCAACGAAATGCATTGTCACGATCGATCTTTGTAAACGGCAGCATCGACACTCGTAAATTGACAATACGTACGTACCTGGGATCCCGTCGTGTTCTTCACGTGCGACCGCGCGGCACGAAGGTTACATGCTCGTCGTCCGCGGCCCGTTCTTCTTTTCCACCTTGAGGAAAATCTTGCGGAACATATTCCTGAAATATGAAGTTAACACATATATCGGACAGGGCGCATTTGCAAGATGGAGACTCTGAAGAATGAACGGAGGACCACTGAGCTGTCTCGCGACACGTGAACATTAATCAACGGTGAAAAATGGCGCGCGGGCCGCGCCGGAATTTTCATAAACAACGCGCGCAAGTCGACGTGACATATACATATACAATATATACATATACATACAGGGTGTCCCAAAAATGTCTCGCAATCCGGAAACAGCGGGTTCCTCGGATCATTCGAAGCAACTTCTTCCTTTACGAAAATGTTCTCCGATCAAAACCAAGAGAAGATTATCCGTTTATTTTCATCGGCTCGCGACATAATCGTTAACCCTTTCGCTACGGGCGGATTCTCCGTCGCGGTACTTTTGCTGGACAGAGCGCTGCGACATCACTGCACGCTACGCGACGGCGATCGTCAGCGGAAGTCGGTACTCCGCGGCGGTCGGCGGAGAACCTAAGCTGTTTGAATTGAATGAATTTTTCGAACGAAACAATTTTTCTCCAAAGGGTATTTATAAATAAAGGGTATTCCAGGGTATTTTATAACGTCTTAGCATGCGCTCTTTAATTTACAGTATGAGAGGAAATAACATTATGCAATATAATGCATCTTATGGAAAGCCACTATAGTGGCCCATAGTACCTCAGTGGCACCATATGGAAGGCCACTATAGTGGTCCGTAGTACCTCAGTGGCACCAAATGGAAAGCCACTATAGTGGTCCGTAGTACCTCAGTGGCACCATATGGAAAGCCACTATAGTGGTCCGTAGTACCTCAGTGGCACCATATGGAAGGCCACTATAGTTGTCCGTAGTACCTCAGTGGCACCATATGGAAGGCCACTATAGTGATCCGTAGTACCTCAGTGGCACCATATGGAAGGCCACTATAGTGGTCCGTAGTACCTCAGTGGCACCAAATGGAAAGCCACTATAGTGGTCCGTAGTACCTCAGTGGCACCATATGGAAGGCCACTATAGTGATCCGTAGTACCTCAGTGGCACCATATGGAAGGCCACTATAGTGGTCCGTAGTACCTCAGTGGTACCAAATGGAAAGCCACTATAGTGGTCCGTAGTACCTCAGTGGCACCAAATGGAAAGCCACTATAGTGGTCCGTAGTACCTCAGTGGCACCAAATGGAAAGCCACTATAGTGGTCCGTAGTACCTCAGTGGCACCATATGGAAGGCCACTATAGTGGTCCGTAGTACCTCAGTGGCACCATATGGAAGGCCACTATAGTGGTCCGTAGTACCTCAGTGGCACCATATGGAAGGCCACTATAGTTGTCCGTAGTAGCGAAAGGGTTAAACATAACACAAACATCCCAGCCGATCGTACCACTGAAATCAGCAGATTCATTATTTCTTCAGATGTTTTCATCGTTTCGCGTAACTCGATTGCAGGGAGACCGTTCCCCTAACTTCCTTCCGAACCGCCGGCCGTCCGGTAAGAGTGCGACCATAGATTGTCGAATTAAAATTGCACGGGGCACCACTTGTTGATCCACATTACCGGAAGTACCTGGCTCATTGTTTCTATCGGCGAAGCCGGGGCCGCAGCCTGCGAACGCAAGAAGGAGCGCGACGCTTTAATCCTCCGTCGATTGTGTGGTCGCGCGCGCGCGCGGTGTCCGCGCCGCCGTTGAAATCTGCGGCGGTGCCGGAAGGACTTCGAAAACACCGGGACGAGTTTGTTGACCGGGCGGAACAGGTGGGAGGAGTCGCGGGGCTCTCCCTCCCCCCACTCTCTCTCTATTCAGCTGGCACCGCTTGCTTTCGTCACCGGCTCGTTGCCCCGGTTCCGCTCTCTCCGTACAGAAAAGAGACGCGAATGACCACCGGCTGTCCATTGAATCGCCCGGCGGGACAGGTGTCGCCAATGACCCGTGTTCCCGCGTCAATCTCTCGTAATCCTCGGCTCGTTATTACATCCCAAAAAATGGAGCGTGCTCGCACCGCGCGCTTCACGCAATTTTCGGATCGTTCCGTGACTGCGATCTAAATAGAGAAGTCCTCGAGTCCTGTTTCGTACAGTTTTTGCTATACAGGGTGTCCCAGAAATGTCTCGCAATCCGGGAATGGCGGGTTCCTCGGATCATTTGAAGCGACTATAAAAATTTGAGAAGTTAGAATCGGCAATTTTTTTGTATAGTAGATACGAAAACACATTATAGACAAATTCAACTTTCTTTTGGACAAGCTAGGCTTAAAAGGTATGACGGAAAAATGCACGAGAATAATATGATGCGACTAGCAATTGTTTACCACTGCATATACTGTGCAAATATTAGAAATTATATAATTGAGGTACACCATGAGATTCCTGAGGTCATTCTGAGCAACTTTTTCCTTTACAAAAATCTTCTCCGATGCGTCGTTTACGAGTTATTAACGAAAAAAGACTGACCAATCACAGGCGAGCGCGGCCGACGCGAGGCGGCCCAGCCAACCAGCGCGCGAGGCCCAGTTCCGCTCATTGGCTCGATCGCCACGCGCCAGCCGAGCTCGCCTCTCATTGGTCACTGTTTTTCGTTGATAACTCGTTAACGGTGCCTCGAAGGAAATTTTTGTAAAGGAAAAAGTTGCTTCGAATGACACGAGGAACCCGCCACTTTCGGATTGCGAGGCATTTTTGGGACACCTTGTAGACGGTGAAGCATCTTGCGGAGCTGATGGAACGAGCATCGATTCGTTGCAGCTGAAACGCGGTTCGAATTATTCGAGACGCTGATGCGTCTGATGATAATATATAAATATATAATATAATATAAATATATAATAAATATATCGCTTTACAACAATTCGTCGAACGCAACCTGATAACTAGCCTGAACAATTGCTGCATTTGTGGCAAAATTCAGTGATTGCAATTTGAATCAATCAATATACTAATTTCGAAATATCAGCTTACCTTTAATATTAATTATTAAATAAAATAAAAGAACGTTCTATTCAGCTTCCGTTCCTCTCAGCGATCGCAAAAACAATGTTCACTTGCTCCAAAAAATCGACGGTGTACCATAAACCGTGACACGATCCAAAAATTGGGACATCCGGCAGATATGAAAAATTCGGCGCTTCTAAAAAAAGAAAAAATACGAGCACTTTTCACAGAGAAGAGAAATTCTCGTTTCAGCGTCGCGCAGTAAGATAATCGGGGAGAAACTGACAAACTCGCCGGAACCAAAGACATCCAATTAAAGAATGGCAAGATGGCGCGCGCGACCCCTCGTTCCTCCCTTAAAACGGGAGGAGGGGTGGGGGGGATTGTCGGAGGGCCGGGTCTGCGCGTAATTTTCGCAAAAATTAGCCAGAAGCCGGGGGTTCGCCATCTTTGCTCCGACGGCGGAGGGGCCATTTTGACGGAGGGTCGCCGGGGAACGGTTTCACGCTCCGATTGGCCTAACGAAATTTCCACGTCCCCCCTCCCCCACTCCTCTGTCCCGGCCACTGGCTTAATTGTATAAATATTGAGTTATGGGCCGCGTACAAGCCACCGATTCCGGCTGTCGTCGCGTGACTGCATAATTTACAAATCGACCTTAAAGCTTGACCCCGCGGTGTGGCCTATGGGTCGGCCAATCGGCCTTAACGTGTTCGCCGGGCTCGGCCAGGGGTGGAACGGTTTATCTAATTACATTTTCCATCAGCACTCGTAACGCCAAAAATCCAATAGCTGCGCGGCGAATTCTCCCCGATCGACGCGCCGATTCAGTAGAAAAATGGACAATTTTTTTAAGAGGGGATGCGTTTGAAGCAACAAAAATTATTATGCTTATTTTATTATATTAAATGATGATATATAAATATTATATATTGCATGCTTAATTAATATTATTATTATATATATTATATTAATATTATTATTACAGATATTATAACATTGTTATATGTATTATATTAATATTATAATTACACATATTATAACATTGTTGTATATATTATATTAATATTATTATTACATATATTATAACATTGTTATACATATTATATTAATATTATTATTACAGATATTATAATATTGTTATATATGTATATTATATTAATATTATAATTACACATATTATAACATTGTTATATATATATGTATATATATATATATATATATATATATATATATATATATATATATATTATGTTAATATTATTATTATATATATTATATTAATGTTATTATTACACATATTATAAACACTGTTATATATATTATATTAATATTATTAATAATATATATATTATATAATGTAATATAATATAATAATTAATTTATTATTTATAATATCCTCGACCACTAATTTTGGTAGCAGCACAAGTAATTTACAGCTTCTAGAATATGCCATAACCTCGCCGCATGAATGCACCGTGATCGCAAAAAAAGAAGTACAAATATTTCTCCATTAAACCGAAATAAAATTCTGATTAATCGCAATCAACGCATAATTCTGGCTATCCGTAATATTTATTCATAATGAAAGAGAAAAATCGTCGTCCCCAATCGCAACGACGATCAATAACGAATTAAAATTCCCATCATCGATTAATTATTATTTCTAATAAATCAAGAAACGCTTATATCAGCAACCAAAATTATTTAAACCCGGAATTTAACGATCGCACTCAAATTTCTTCTCATTTCGTTTATCACAGTTACGGTCTGCGCAATAAACGATCGCCGAATAAATGTAGCTATTCGTAAATCGCGCGAACATCGGCCAGCCACGGCCGATCATCAAAGATACATACAGGGTGTGTCCCGAAAATGTCTCACAATCCGGAAATGGGAGGTTCCTGCGGTCATTTGAAGCAACTTTTTCCTTTGCGAAAATTTTCGCCGAGGCTTCGTTCACGAGTTATTAACGAAGAAACACTGACCAATAAGAGGCGAGCTCGGCTGGCGCGCGGCGGCCCAGCCAACGAGCGCGCGGAGCCCAGTTCCGCTCACTGGCTCGGCCGTCTCGCGCCGAATGATCTCGCCTCTGATTGGTCACCGTTTTTCGTTAATAACTCGTAAACGAAGCCTCGGATCGCATTTTCGCTAAGGGAAAAGTTGCTCCAAATCACCTCAGGAATCCCCTACTTTCGTATCATACAAAATGTATGTATAATATAATATAATATAATGTATGTATAATACATACATGCCTGGCGAACATGTTCGCCACGCATGTTCGGGCCACTCGACGGAATCATTCGTCAGAGGAGAATCGTGAGACCCCGACACAGCCAGTCAAGATTGTTTCTCCTTAACGTCAATCCGCGTAACTTCGTTCCGCTTATTCCATCATCCCTGATCAGTACCGGCGCGGCTTTTGCTGGATGTTAGGGGTGCGTAGGCCGCGACGGATGCCGGTGGAATGGGGCGGAGAGGGTCGACTCGGTTTCCGGCGGCCCAACCCCCTAGGCCGCCACGCGTCTTTTTCCCCGCGTCGTTTCGCGAAGAATCGAATCTCGTTCGAAACTAATTTCGTGCCTTTGTGGATCCACGTCATTACCGCCGCCAGACGTCGGCCGACGAGGGGCGGGGAGAGGGTGGGGACAGAAGGATGCCTAGATTTCCGATACTATTGAAATTCGGCGGAGCGAAAAGTAAATTATACGGGCGCTTTCTATCTTTCTTTCTTTGTCTTTGGATCTCTCTCTCTCTCTCTCTCTCTCTCTCTCTCTCTTTCGATCTTTCTGTTTGGATCTCGCTCTCATACTCATTCTATCTTTCTCTTTGGATCTCCCTTTCTTTGTTCCACTTTGGATCTCATTCTTTTTTCTTTCTTTTTTTCTTTCTTTCACTATGGATCTCCCATTCTCTCTTTCTTTCTTTCTTTCTCTTTGGATCTCTCTTTCTCTCATTCTTTCTCTTTGGATCTCCCTTTCCTTCTCTTTGGATCTCTCTTTCTCCCTTTCTTTCATTCTTTCTCTTTGGATCCCTCTCTTTCTTTCTTTCTTTCTCTTTGGATCTCTCTTTCTCTCATTCTTCCTCTTTGGATCTCTCTTTCTTTCTTTCCCTTTGGATCTCTCCTACTTTCTCTTTGGATCTCTCTTTCTTTCTTTCTTTCTCTTTGGATCTCTCTTCCTCTCTTCCTTTCATTCTTTCTCTTTGGATCCGTCTCTTTCTTTCTTTCTTTCTTTCTTTCTTCCTCTCTGGATCTCTCTTTCTTTCTTTCACCTTTCACCTTTCTTTCACCTCTCTCTCTCTCTCTCTCTCTCTCTCTCTCTTTATTCCTTCTTCCTCTCTGACTCTCTCTTTCTTTTTATTTGACTCTCTCTCTCTCTTTGTTCCTTCTTTCTCTCTGTCTCTCTCTTTCTTTTTATCTGGCTCTCTCTCTCCCTTTCTCTCTCTCTCTCTGACTCTCTCTCTGATTCTCTCTCCTCTTTTCTTTCTCTCTTCCTTTCTCTCTCCCTCTCTCTCTTTTTTTCGACTTTCTCTCTCTCACTCTGATTCTCTCTTTCCCTCTCCCTATCTCTCATCCCTTCTTTCTCCTTAGCTCCCTCCC
Source organism: Megalopta genalis (assembly GCF_051020955.1). Lineage (NCBI taxonomy): Eukaryota > Metazoa > Arthropoda > Insecta > Hymenoptera > Halictidae > Megalopta > Megalopta genalis. The sequence goes on along the minus strand of NC_135028.1, from coordinate 7,231,420 downwards.
TCTCGCTCTCTCTCTTCCCCCTTTCTCTCTGACTCTCTTCCCTTTCACTTTCCCCTCGCCTCTCTCTCATGAGCCGCGGACCACTTGCTCCTTTGATGTTTCCACCGACAGATCGACGAGCTTCGAGCGGTACGTTCTCATGCGGAACGCGATCCTTCCGCCTTCTTCGATGATCCTAGCGCGTCGTACACACCCGCGGTGAATTCGCCCCGCCCCCTCCCGTCCCTCCTGAGCTGCCAGGGTCGCTTCTCCGATGTCAGAGAGATCAAAAGTTCCGGCGAGGAGCTCACGGCCAATTTGATCGCGGCCAGAACGGGGCGAGTCGTTCGTTCGGATCGACGAGACGTCCGCGAGATTTGTTCGCCTACTCGAAAGCAATTTCCGGTCGCCGCAGTGCACGTGACCGCCCCCCTCTCCCCCTCCCGCCATCGTTGCGCCCCGTTTACCCTCGCATAATATTTGGTGAACGTGGTTTTTATTCATTTTACGGACCACCGGCGGCCCTTTCGGATTACACTGGCCTTTTACCTTCTTCGTCGTCTTTTTTTTTTTACCTTGAGCCTGCAATTACGCCTGTCACGCAATTCACGCGACGCTTTTTCGCTCGAGTCGCATTTTTACGCGTAATTTACGACACTGTTTACGCGGCAAAAGATCCTATTTTTTTTACACGCGATCCAAATCGAGGCGTGGGCTTGTACTGAAACGTACGTGAACTGTATAAATGGAACTGAGCGCTTCCTGAGGTCATTTGGAGCAACTTTTTCCTTTACAAAAATTTTCTACGAGGCACCGTTCGCGAGTTATTAACGAAAGAACGATGGATAATAAGAGACCGCGTACGGCTGACGCCCCGCCCTCGCGACCACCGCCGCTGCGTCAGACGGCCGGCGCGCCGCGGCATTGGCCGCGAGCGCGGAGCGCCGGCCGCACTCGCGCTCCGATTGGTCAGGGTTTTTCGTTAATAACTCGCGAACGGTGCCTCGGAGAACATTTTTGTAAAGGGAAAAGTTGCTTCGAATGATCTAAGGAAGCCCTCGGTTCCCTTCGCACACCCTTTGGGACACCTTGTACATCGCAGCGGATAATAATTAAGAGTAAAAGAAGGAAACGGTTGAAAGGAGGGAAATTTGCAAAGTGAAAGAATAAAAATCATGGTTTTATCGTTCGCGAGTAAACAGCGATATTCGCGCGACCGAAACCATAAAACGACTTGGGGCAGTTCACATTTCTCCGTGGTAAGTATCACGGCAGAAGGAGTTAGCAGTTAAGAGTTAATGGGCAACCTTCCGAGAGGCAATGCTCCACATTCTTATTTTTCTCATTAGAGCTTACGATACCGGGAAGGGAGTTTGCCCCGCGTGACTTTCCACGGACGTGTCCGACCCCCTTGTCAAAAGTGGAATTTCGCTGTGCCGGCGCGCGAAATAAAACTCGCGGCTTAATGGCGCCCCGCCAGATGCTCCAATCGTTCGCGCACTTCCGCCGAAACGGCTGCTCGGCTTTAAACAAACATCCGCGAATATCACGGATTTATTAAGAAAAATCCTATTTCGGAAATACTTGTCCCATTTAAATCGACCCAGTCGTACATCTTCGAAACCGTCGTCGATACTGAAATATCTTTCGAACGAAATTTGAATGGTTTTAGAGGACGCGTAATTTCATATAAATTAGAATTTTCTAGGTGAACGAGTCAATGACAGATGAAGGTCAACTTAATTTTTTTTAATGATATCGTATATTTTTTATTAGAATAGTCGATTCGGAACGTCATTCTCTTCGCAAAAATACTGAGGCGTTAATTGCGAAAAATCGTCGTCTTTGTTAATCTTCACTGTACACCTTGCTCAAAAATGTCATATGTTGGCCTTGACATGACTTCGATATGACCTTGGCATGACCTTCACATGACCTTGACATGACCTTCGCATGACCTTCGCATGACCTTAACATGATCTTGACGTGACCTTCGCATGACCTTAACATGATCTTGATGTGACCTTGGCATGACCTTAACATGACCTCGGCATGACCTCGGCATGACCTTAACATGACCTTGGCATGACCTTGCATGACTTTAACATGACCTTAACAAGCCTCGTGCTGCGGGCTCTCGAACTTCGCGCCGTCACCTCTCATTGGTCAGTGTTTTCCCGTTAATAACTCGTAAACAAAGCCGCAGATTGCTTTTTCGCAAAGGAAAAAGTTACTTCAAATGACCTCAGCTACCCCTCATTTTCGGTTGTTAAAATAATTATGGAACACCCTGTATACAATATTGTACATTATATATTCTACTTACATTACATACAATAACTTGTAAAAAAATAAGCAAATCAAAAAGAGTTCTGCTGGGTATTACTTTAAAAACCGAAACGAAATACAGAAAATTATGGCAAGGAAAGTCAGGCATATGTATATGTGATCATTAAATTTGGTAATATGAACTGTATCATTAAAAGGACTCACGTACCTAAAGGTATCGTCTATCCAAAAGACGATAATTACACAGCCATGGGTTTTGCCCATTTATTGCAAAAATAGTGGAAAATAGCGTAAACCGAAACTTGTCGTCGCAGTGATAAATGCTTTTATCCTAGTCCACGATTTCACATCGAGTTCGTCGACCAAATTTCATAATCTCCTACAGAGCTCTTGATTTCACAGCCGGTTCTTCCACTCACCCATTAACAAATTGACTACGGGATTCTCTTGTAAACAAGGCCAGCCGGCCACACGCGCGCTGCTCGTGACCCTGGCGTGGAATATATGTATACATTACAAGCTACGTCCCTCTCTGGTGAGCAGCAGCCAAAAGTGTAAACATTGGTAATATGGAACAGCTGATTTCAAAAGCTCGCCAGAAGAAGCAGAAGTATTTATGTCTTTTTCACGAAACCTCTGTTTGGAAACGAACAAGACTAACGCGAGTGTTTTGAGATTAGTGTGAAGATACTGAAAAAGAAGAGAAATTTCAATGGTATTTGATATACAGGGTGTCTCCCAAAAATGTCTCGCAATCCGAAAGTGGCGGGTCCCTCGGGTCATTCGAAGCAATTTTTCCCTTTACGAAAGTTTTCTCCGAGGCACTCGCTCGAACTTCATTATTGATTCGACCTCTTTCATTATTGATTTGCAAAGTGAGAACGATTGATTTTGATTTTTTATTCAGCGCTTTCGTATTAATAACAACGCAATAAATATTTGCGGTGTATAAAACTGTTCACGTAAATATTAACAGGCGTGTATAATCATTTCCGGTTCGGTTTTTCGACCACGTCTCTCGGACGTGACAATCACTTCTAGCTCGATTTCTTGACCACGTTTCTCAAACGTGATAATCATTTTTAGCTGGATTTTTCTGACCACGTCTCTCAGACGTGATAATCATTTTTAGCTTAATTTGTTGATCACGTCTATTCAGACGTGATAATCATTTTTGGCCCGATTATCTGACCACGTCTCTCAGACGTGATAATCACTTCAAGCTCGATCTTTTGACCACGTCTCTGAGACGTGACAATCATTTCTGACTACTATCACTTGACTACGTCTCTCAGACGTAATAATCACATCTAGCTCGATTTCTTGACCACGTCTGTCAAACGTGACAATTAGTTCTAGCTCTATCTTTCGACCACGTCTCTCAGACGTAATAATCGCATTTAGCTCGATTTCTTGACCACGTCTGTCAAACGTGATAATTAGTTCTAGCTCTATCTTTCGACCACGTCTCTCAGACGTAATAATCGCATTTAGCTCGATTTTTTTGACCACGTCTCTCAGACGTGATAATCATTTTTAGCTTAATTTGTTGACCGCGTCTCTCAGACGTGATAATCATTTTTAGCTTAATTTATAGACCACGTCTCTGAAACGTGATAATCCTTTTTGGCCCGATTAATAATGACGCCCGATTAATTACCTAACCACGTCTCTCAGACGTGGTCGCAGGAAAATCATCCGACCTTTTCGTCAGTTACACGACACCCTTGGCTGCCTTAGGGGACCGACTGCTCTTTTATCGCGAGGACCGTATTGCAAAAAGGGGGACTCGGGTCCCATGAACCACCTACTGTGCTACGGAACCGCCGCGATCGATCGTTATCTGGAAACCAATCTGTATTTACTGAAACTGGAAATTCGATGCCGATGACTCATCCTTTTTGTAAAGTAGATCAAGATAGCCGTTGCAGCTGATATTACGGTCTCGCAGAATCCATCTTTCCCGCCGCGAAACTGATACTTTTAACGGAGAGAGCCGGGCGCGCCGGTAAAATACAACGAATATATATATATGTATTCCGAGCGATTTCTATCGGCGATCGATCGACGTTTGCAGAGAGCCTAAGGGACGAAGCCCTGGAACGACGGCGTTTACTTTCCTCGATGGATTCGCTGATAACGGGCACCAGATATAACAGCTGGTTAAAAATTCTCTCGTGAAAATAATTGATACAGTAACGCGTTTGTTATTCGAATTGAAGAAACGTAAAAGTAACTGTTCAAAAAGATTGTACGATTAAAGGATTTTTCTTTTTATAAATGTTTCAAGTCCGGGAGAGTGAGATCACTTTTTGAAAGAAGTATCGTATTGCCGTGGTTTTTTTCAGAATTTTACTGTATTCAATAAATTACAATAATGTCTAAGTAATTTAATGTATATTAAATTTGTTGTAACATTTTTCTATTTCTTTCTCGGCTTTTTTTGTTTTCTGCTTGATAATGGTAGCATATATTTTAAAATATATGCTCTGGTAATATATATTTTAAATTGAAATATTGTTTAATAGCATATATTTTAAATTGAAATATTATTTAATAGTATATATTTTGAATTGAAATATTGTTTAATAGTATATATTTTAAATTGAAATATTGTTGAATAGTATATATTTTAAATTGAAATATTGTTTAATAGTATATATATTTTTAATTGAAATATTCTATAAATTGAGTATATATTTTAAATTGAAATATTTTTTAATAGTATATATTTTAAATTGAAATATTGTTTAGTAATATATATTTTAAATTGAAATATTTTAAATTGAGTATATGTTTTAAATATTGTTTATATATATAAATATATATCACAAATACTCGAACACAAACTCTCGTAGCCATTTTTATTTCTCCTATCGTAGAATTTGCGAGATGCCTATCCTTTTTTTCTCATCCCCCAGGATTCTGAGTGGATTTTCATCGAACCATTTATCGAAGTTTGATATTTCATTAATCGCATCGCCGCGTGCATTATGGTAAACCCTGCTCGAAAAGTTGCGTTATAAGTCGTTGAACGATTTTCCGATGAAATCTCACCGGCGCGGCGCACTTCTTTTTTTAAATACCTCGAAGCGATTTCTATTAATCCGAGATTTAACACGATCTCGAGATAACAATGATTCTTGGGATAACAATAATTAATGTACGACATTGCAATTTTTAATTGAGTTGAATTGAATAGAATTTATTTTAACTGAATTTAATTGAATTGAATTTATTTTAATTGAATTTAATTGAATAGAATTTATTTTAATTGAATTCAATTGAATAGAATTTATTTTAATTGAATTTAATTGAATAGAATTTATTTTAATTGTATTGAATTGAATAGAATTTATTTCAATTGAATTTAATTGAATAGAATTTATTTTAATTGTATTGAATTGAATAGAATTTATTTTAATTGAATTGAATTGAATAGAATTTGTTTTAATCGAATTTAATTTAATTGAATTTATTTTAATTGGATTTAATTATTTCTGCGACACTCGTCGGTATTAGATGGTGTCAGCCCTTTCGTACCTCGCGAATCTCCAAGCCGGCTTTATTTAGAATTGAAAATACGGACGAAAATATGGAAATGCAGATATTCGATTTATTTCCGTGCGCGCGTCCCTTTTTCGCTTGCACTGTCAGTTCAGAGACTCGGACGTATCTTTTGGATGAAGTCACAAATAATACGAACTTGCTTTCGCATTTTCTTTTTTCTAAATATAATATCAGCCGTTTCTATTTTACACATTTCCCGGAATTTTCAGCGACTCGTAGAATTATACAGTATGTTCCAAAATTATGGTATTTTTGGGAAATATGGACATATCTTTTATAATCAATTATAAATAATGCGAACTTCCTTTCGCATCTTTTTTAAACATAATATCAGCCATTTCTATTTTCTGCAATTTATAGAATTATACAGGGTGTTCCAAGTTTATGGTTTTTTATATATTATTATATAAATTTATATGTATATTATTATATATTATTATATAAATTTATATGTATATTATTATATATTATTACATAAATTTATATGTATATTATTATATATTATTATATATCTCATTGAACAATATTTATTTATGCTATACGTACACGTTTGTAAATATCGAAAATATTAATCTTAAATCAACAAAGCAAACTGTTTTAGATCCTGTTAGCAGAATTTATAAATAACAGCGTTAAAGGATTAGAATACTGTGGCCCAATGGTTTGATTCCGTGTTCCCAAATATTTAAAAAAAAAGTCACTTTTAAACTGCGACCACGTAGACTGTTCTTGCTTCCGACACTTCAATTAAAAATAATTAATTGGTTTCGAAAAAAATGCAACGAAGCATTTTTTTTCAAAGAACAGTTTATAACAGCGCAACTCTTAAAAATACTGCAAAATTAAACCGTTATCGATCCAAACTTTCATACAAATATTTATGCAAATCTAATATTCATTTAATTTGTTATTTGATATATTATTTTATTTAATTTTCTAAGCTGATGGTATTTGTACAATCCATTTGAAAAGTGAAAAGCTTTTTGTATGATTTTATTTATTTATAATATATTTATTATATTATATTATTATAATTCACTTATAATTTTGTTTATTATATTATGTTATATTTATTATATTATACTATTATAATTCGCTTACAATTTTATTTATTACATTATGTTATATTTATTATATTATACTGTTATAATTCACTTATAATTTTATTCATTATATTATACTGTTATAATTCACTTATATTTTTAATTATTATATTATGTTATATTTATTATATTATAACGTATTATTATATACATAATATACATAATACGTTATATTTATTGTATTATATTAGTATAATTCATTTATAATATTATTTACGATTTGGTTACCGTTCTTTCTTGTAATTATATGGTTCACGTCGCGTCAAACATTTTGTTGTTACTTGACTTTACCGGGAAAATGAAAATGTATCTCTATCGTGGCTGAAATGTCTGTTCCAGAACCGCAGACTCTCGACATTGTCGGATGAGTTTACTTACACTGCAATGTTTATATTCCGATGTCTCCGTTTAATTATACAATACATACGCGTCTCACTTTGTACTTCTCGTACATCATGCGCAGTCTTTGTTTGACAATTATAACGGGACCAGCGTACACGTAATTTGAACGTTAAATCATATCAGAACTGACCAACTTAGAACATTAATTACATTTGCTGCCCGAAATAAATCAGTTATTTTTTATCTCATATTGTTATCTGAAACAACCAAATGTTTGACAAATAAATCATTTTTTATTTTTCGATTGATTCCACTTCAATGCAAGATTAATAATATAATTAATATATTATATGAATAATAATATAGTTAATATCATATAAATAATAGTAATATAATTAATATTATATAAATAATAGTAATATAATTAATATTATATAAATAATAGTAATATAGTTAATATTATATAAATAATAATATAATTGATATTATATAAATAATAGTAATATAATTAATATTATATAAATAATAGTAATATAGTTAATATTATATAAATAATAATATAATTGATATTATGTAAATAATAGTAATATAGTTAATATTATATAAATAATAATATAATTGATATTATGTAAATAATAGTAATATAATTAATATTATATAAATAATAATATAATTGATATTATAATATATATACTATTAATTGATATTATATAAATAATAATATAATTGATATTATAATATATATACTATTAATTGATATTATATAAATAATAGTAATATAATTAATATTATATACATAATAATATAATTGATATTATATAAACAATAGTATACTTAATATTATATACTTAATATTATAAGTAATAATAACATAATTAATACAATTTTAATAATACAATTAATACAATTAATAATATTCTAACTTCGTTTTCATCATTTTTAAGTAGTAAAATGAAGATCCGTAGCCTCATTACACAACACAAGTATGATATTGTAAGCAGAATTTTATAAATTACCAAAAAAAGGAAAAATATATAAAATACTAAAATGATATTTATTTCCTTTATCTTCCAAAAAAAAGCGAAAGGAAGGCGTATTTCTCCCAAATAAATTTCGGGATTACTTAACTCTCTGAATAAATTTTACAATTTATTACTCATGCTTATTTATCCCATCGGGAACATTATGTTCTACTATGTTTCTTATTCTCATTTCGAGTCCCGGTGGAAATCGGAATTTAGATTACCGAAACACGGCGAAAAGCAATCAGAGCGACGAAAAATCTGCAATCGAAGGGGCAAACATTTGTAGAAGAAGCCTCGGAGACGTTCGCGAGTAAACGGGTTAGAAACTTCACCGATGTAACGCTATCAGCCCCGTTTAATTAACATCCGCGGCGTCGATGTCTCGGCTGAGCCCGGAGTTCGGAATCCCGCGGGGTTATCGGTCTCGATCAAATCATGGCGCACTGGAATCGTCCCGGAAACGATCTCGAAACTCGCATTCCCTGGGCCCCTGCGCTGTTACATCATCGGGCTCCTCCGTGAGCTGCATTAACGATTGATCAACAAGGGGCGGGCTGAAAGATGCAGAAAATCAGCGATCCCGAGTTGCCAACGACGCGTTTGTCCGGGCTTCGTTCACGCCGTTAATCCTTAATTCTTAGACCACTGCACGGACCGATGTTCTTCGAATGAAATTTTATTCGAAGAATTTATACGAAAAATTTATTCGATTAATTCATTCGAATCACTTATATTCGAAGAATTCATTCGAATCGTTTATATTCGAATCATTTATATTCGAAGAGTTCATTCGAAGGATTTATATTCGAAGAAATTATTCGAAGAATTAATATTCGACGAATTCATTCGAAGAATTTATATTCGACGAATTCATTCGAAGAATTTATATTTGACAAATTAATTCGAAGAATTTATATTCGAAGAATTTATATTCGAAGAATTCATATTAGAAGTATTTATTCGACGAATTTATTCGACGAATTTATTCGAAGAATTAATTCAAAGAATTTATATTCGAAGAATTCATTCGATTAAATTTGTATTCGAAGAATTTATATTCGACGAATTCATTCGATTAAATTTGTATTCGAAGAATTTATATTCGACGAATTCATTCGAAGAATTTATATTTGACAAATTAATTCGAAGAATTTATATTCGAAGAATTCATATTCGAAGTATTTATTCGACGAATTTATTCGAAGAAGTTATATTCGAAGAATTAATTCGAAGAATTTATATTCGAAGAATTCATTCGATTAAATTTGTATTCGAAGAATTTATATTCGAAGAAATTATTCGAAGAATTTATATTCGAAGTATGTATTTGAATCATTTATATTCGAAAAATTTAGTCGAAGAATTTATATTCGAAGAATTCATTCGAAGAATTTTTATTCGAAGAGCGTATTCGAATCATTTATATTCGAAGAATGTATTCGAATCATTTATATTCAACGAATTCATTCGAAGGATTTATATTCGAAGAAATTATTCGAAGAATTTATATTCGACGAATTTATTCGAAGAAGTTATTTTCGAAGAATTAATTCAAAGAATTTATATTCGACGAATTCAATCGAATAAATTTGTATTCGAGTAATGCCCAATTCCGTCCGAAGTCCGTGGCCACTCCTTGTTAGCCCACGGCCGGTAGCAAGATCAATGCGACCGTCGCAGTGTTTCCGGACCTAACACTGGCCCGGGCTCGGTTACAAGCGAGATTTCTATGAAACGTTATACCAACGTTTGTCAGCGGCGCAGATAGCTTCATCAGGATCCGAACACGCGTCGCTCAGTAAAAGACTGATTGGCGGTCAATAAATCGGAACCGTAGTACAGACGCATAGACGATAACAAGCACAGAATTGCGGGACCAGCGTCGGTCCGCATCTTCAGATTCTGATGAATCTCGGATGCTGCGGTAACCTAGTAACATTGTGCCACTCCACAAAGCCACGGTTGCAGTTCTGGCTGGCTATTGTCCAGAACTAATCGAAGTTCTAGTAAGTCGCTGTCATCGAAGAATTTGAATCTTTGGATACCGAATGTATAGCTCTCGAATTCGTGGCTAAGATTGCGCGCAGAAATGGACAATTTGGGAATTTATAATTATTGGGGGTAGGTAAATATTAATACGATTTATTCAAGAGCGACAAATTTTCCGAAGCAACGTTTGAAAGATTGTTAATTGTAAAAAGGAATATGGAAGAAATAAATCGATAAACTACGATAAAGAAGGAGAGAGAGAGAGAGAGAGAGAGAGAGAGAGAGAGAGAGCACTATAAAGTGTTCTCTTATATTACATTACATTACATTACATATTACATTACATTACATTACATTACATATTACATTACATTACATTACATTACATATTACATTACATTACATTACATTACATTACATATTACATTACATTACATTACATTACATATTACATTACATTACATTACATTACATATTACATTACATTACATTACATTACATTACATTACATTACATTACATATTACATTACATTACATTACATATTACATTACATTACATATTACATTACATTACATATTACATTACATTACATTACATATTACATTACATTACATTACATTACATATTACATTACATTACATTACATTACATTACATTACATTACATTACATTACATTACATTACATTACATTACATATTACATTACATTACATTACATTACATTACATTACATTACATTACATTACATTACATTACATTACATTACATTACATTACATATTACATTACATTACATTACATTACATATTACATTGTATTACATTACATTACATATTACATTGCATTACATTACGTTACATATTACATTGCATTACATTGCATTACATCCTATTATATTATTATATATTATTATAAATTATTTATTCAAATCGATTATTTGTCGATCGAATTCTCATCAGAATTTTTAGCGGATAAATTATATTCGTCAGCATCGAATGAAACGTTACGCGTTCGTTAATTTACCTCTCATCCGACATCCGAATCGAATATCCCCGAACTCCGCGTCATATTAACCCGCGCCGAAATGCTAATTACAAGCAAAGAATGACACGGGACTCCGTGTAGCTCAGACAATTAACCAGTGACTCGGAGAAGCCGCAGCAAACGCGTATCGTAAACTGCATTTACGATGCAGTATATTGTGTCGGGAGTATATTCTAACAGGGAAATAACTTGGTTATTGCCGGCCAAAATTTCCAACTTATTCATGAACGAAGTATCGAACGACGCTTGTTGGCAACGCCTCGACGAATTTCGTGCACGAGATTTCAATCGTAAAGATGAATCTCCATTCGCCGTCGATGTACGATGTTTCGGCGCATCCCTGCAATATGTAACACGAGGGGACAACCGATTCACAAAGGGCTCTAGTTAATAAAGATATAAGCAAATCCATATTCTCTTTCATCCTCAAACACCTTTTGAATCCGCGTCGCGTCGGGTCGCGTCGCGCCGCGTTGCACAGTCGGGTGAAATGACAAAGTTGAATGTCAAAATCAAAGACCTTTCGATAGAAATGACGTGTAGAGATGATTCTGGTCTTTTTTAGGTTAATGTTGAAATATTGCGGAATAAGGGAAAAATAGAGAGAAATGTGGCGTGATCAGTTTTTAATCTTGGAAATGTGTAACATTTTTGGTAGATTTTGACGCGTTGATGTCAAATCTGGACGCGATCTGCGACTTCAGGATTTTGAAGGAGAGAGAGAGAGAGAGAGAGAGAGAGAGAGAGCGAGGGAGAGCGAACGATAGAGAGAGAGCGAGCGATTATTACAAAAATTCTATATTTAATATATATATCTATATATATTATAATATTATAATATTAATTATTAATAATTATTATTATACAGTTATATTTTTGTCCTATTTATTATTATGCTTATGTAATAATTATTATTGCATTTTTATTGTATTTATTATTATCTTTATGTAATTATTGTTATTACATTTTTATTGTATTTATTATCATATTTATGTAATAATAATTACTACATTTTTATAGTATTTATCATCACATTTATGTAATAATAATTATTACATTTTTATTGTATCCATTACCACACTTATGTAACAATTATTATTACATTTTTAATGTATTTATTATCACATTTATGTAATAATAATTATTACATTTTTATTGTATTTATTATCACATTTACTATATGTAATGATTATTATTACATATTTATTGTATTTATTATCACATTTACTATATGTAATAATTATTATTGCATTGTTATTGTATTTGTTATCACATTTATGTAATAATTATTGTTACATTTTTATTGTATTTATTACCACATTTATGTAATAATAATTATTACATTTTTATTGTATTTATTATCACATTTATGTACTAACTATTATTACATTTTTATAGTATTTATTATCACATTTATGTAATAATTATTATCCCATCCTTACTGCATTTACCACCACATTTACATAATAATCATCACACAACGAAGCTTTTCCCCGCGCTCTTCCTCCCCGCGCCCCGAAGATCATCCGAACAGTCGAAAGATTTCCGCGGGTTCATAAGGTTACGCGGCACCCGCACAAAGCGTCATTATTTAAGAATCGGGTGCCGTCCCGTATCGACGTCCGCGTGGCCACAACCCCTCCCCCCTCCCCCTGGAGCATCTGCGAGAACCTCGGCCGAGTAGAAAAGAGAATGGACCGGTAAATAAATGGAATCGCCGTTTCGTTTCGCGTCGGCGGAATGCGGTCGGCCGGTTGAATATTTTCGCGGCGGGAGGAGGGGGGGGGGGCGAGACAAAAGGGTTCGATGAAATATGGGCCGCGTGAAGAATGGCGAGTCGCGCCCGCGGGAGAGCAATTGATAGCCGTTTGAAATCGCGTGGAACGACGCCGGGTGTTAAAAATGTAACCGCCAAAGGGGGCGCTCTTCGTTAAGAGCGCGCGGCTCGACTTCCTTTTTAAGGGTGCTGGAAGCCGCGGCGGAGCAAAAGAGAAAGAAAGAAATCGCGCGGCGGCCAAATAAATATTCGCGCTCGTGATTCCGCCGATATCTGGGCAGGCAGGCCACAGTCAGTCGGTCGATGAAAAAGCCGAAAAGATAAAAAGGAAGAAACGGGACTTGATAAACCGCGCGGCTGGTCACTGTCAGGGATCCCGGGTGAGGGCGGAGGGGTTGGGTGGGGGAGCCGGCACGGTGTTTTGCCGGTGTTTCTGATTCCTCCGCGACGATAAGAAATTTATCGGCGATTTGCTCGCCGGGGCAGATTTACGGGCGATTTTTCTTTGGTTAGGTCAATTTGTTGCTTCACGCGGTGACTGCGAATTAGTTTTCCCGGCCGCAACTGGATCGATGGGGGCGAGCTGGGGGCGAGAGCGGGAAAGACACGAGCGCGATCACCGCCAGGACCAGGCGTCATCGTTTATTTACAACGCGACGTGCAGTGGAAAAAACAGGGAATTTCTTTGGAAACGGGAATCGTTGTGGAAACGCTTCTTAATCGTCCGTTGTCACGCGCCGAGTTAAATAATTTAGTAATTATATTATATAATAATTATATAGTTCATTGTAATAATATATTAGAATTTATAATATATTAATATAACATATTAATAACATATTATATCCTTTTTAATTTTGCTTCGAACGAAGAGACATGAAATTATAATATAATTATAGTATAATTTGCTATATTAATATATTTATAATATAATATATTAATATAATAAATTATATTATAATTTCATGTCTCTTCGTTTTTATAATATTTATAGTATTTATAATATAATATATTAATATAGTATATATAATGTAATAATATATTATAATAACAATATATTAATACAATATATTAATATAATAATTATATTAATATATTATATTATAAATATATTAATATAGTAAATTATATTACAATTATATTATAATTTCATGTCTCTTCGTTCGAAGCAAAAAACAAAAAGGATGACATTGTCGTGGGGAAAATGAAATTGTTATTGAATTAGGGCGATATTACTGTACTCGAATCTCTTTTTAGCCTTTTTAGACTTATTATACAGGGTGTCCCAAAATTATGGTATTTCCAGGAAACGAGAGGTTCCTAAGGTTATTTGAAACAACTTTTTCCTTTACAAAAATTTTCTCCGAGGCATCGTTAACGAGTTATTAACGAAAAACAGTGACCAATGAGAGGCGAGCTCGGCTTGCACGAGGCGACCGAGCCAATGAGCGGGACTGGGCTTCGCGCGCTGGTTGGCTGGGCCGCCTCGCGTCGGCCCTACTCGATTCTTATTGGTCGCTGCTTTTTCGTTAATAACTCGTTAACGGTGCCTCGGAGAACATTTTTGTAAAGGAAGAAGCTGCTTCAAATGATCCGAGGAACCCGCCAATTCCGGATTGCGAGACATTTTTGGGACACCCTGTACGAAAAACATAATGTTTAATAAAATACCCAAAAGTGTAAAAATTCTTTACATTCGACAAGGAATATCTTTTGACGCCCAAGGAATCACGGTTTTTGCAATATCTTTGACGGTTCGAAAGTTATAACAGAATGTCGCTGAATTTCTCGATCCAGCTCACTGTGCGGCCGCGTCGCGTCGCCGCAGCGTCTGAGACGCGCGGCCTCGAATAATTTCGCGTAAGTAGATTACGTTCTACGCCATTCCCGAGGCCGTCGCTAAGCAGCGACGCGCGCGGACGTGCGCGCAAACACAATGGGCCCGGCTTCTATCCGCGCGTATCCGTCTGAATCACGCGCGCTGCCTACGACAATGTGTACCGCGTGGCTCGCTCGCGCCTCGCGCCGTGGCGCCTTCTTTTCTGCACGCAATTTGGGAAAAAGCTGTTCCCGAAGAATGGAAACCGGCGCGAATATTAATTCGAGGAGAAAGAAGACGGGACGAAACGGGACGACGGCGATCCTTTGTCGCGACACGCTCCCGAGGAGCTCGCTTGCTTTTGTACTACGCGCGTCCTTATATGCATATGTGTGTACGTATAAATTCGTAGCTGTCCCGCGGAACGATACGATAAAAGCCTTCCAGCAGGCTGCCGAGCGAAACCGTTTGAAAAAGTAGAATTCTCTTAGGCTTCCTTATCGTTCTGCATTTTTTAAATGCGGTGCCGAAACGTTCCGCGGAAAAATTTCGGGAAGCGGCTGCCGACTGTCTTGTGCATTTTATTGTTGTAAAATCGGCTGTTATTGTTATTGGAATATTATTTGAATTGTTGTCGTCGTTGGAGTTTTATTTGGATTATTGTTGTTATTGGAAGTTTATTTGAATTGTTGTCGTTGTTGGAGTTTTATTTGAATTGTTATTGTTATTCGAGTTTTATTTGAATTATTGTTGTTTTTGGAATTTTATTTGAATTATTGTTGTTATTGGAGCTTTATTTGAATTATTGTTGTTTTTGGAATTTTATTTGAATTATTGTTGTTATTGGAGCTTTATTTGAATTATTGTTGTTTTTGGAATTTTATTTGAATTATTGTTGTTATTGGAGTTTTATTTGGATTATTACTATTATTATTATTACTAATTATTACTATTATTATTACCAATTATTACTATTATTTCTATTCTACCAATTATTATTATTGTTGTTATCATTTTTTGCTAATATTATTAGCAATTATTACTATTACCATTAGTAATTATTACTATTATTAGTACCAATTATTACTATTACCATTACTAATTATTACTATTATTAGTACCAATTATTACTATTACCATTACTAATTATTACTATTATTAGTACCAATTATTGCTATTATCATTACTAATTATTACTATTATTAATACCAAATATTACTATTATTGTCAACAATTATTATCATTATTATTACCAATTATTTCAATTATTTCTACAAATTTTGCTATTATTATTTCTAATTATTACTATTATTATTACTATTTTTTGCCTTTATTATTACCAATTATTACTATTATCATTACTAACTATTACTATTATTAGTCAGAAATTACTGTAATTCTTTAGACACTTTTACGTCGAAATCAACCACGAAGCGTTCGCGTTCAGACCGCTTCCCTGGCAAACGGTCGTCAAACGCGCGCGTCGGACGTAGGCGAAACACATTGAGCATCATTTTACATCAGCATAAATGCATCTGACGCATAACGTCGGACGCGTGCACAGAAAATCGTGCCTCGCCTCCTGTACACACACACACACACACACATACATATGTATGTACGTGTATTCGCATGCTCGCGTATCGAACAACAGTTTCACCCGCGTTGATCACACGTGCTCAACAAATATTCATCTTCGGACTCTATACAGAGTGTCCTAAAATTATGGCATTTTCGAGAAACGAGGGATTCGTGAGACGATTCGAAGCAAATTTTTCCTTCACAATAATGTTCTCCGCGGCACCGTTAACGGATTGTCTATAAAAAACATTGACCAATGAGGGGCGAGCTCGCTCGGCGACCGAGCCAATCAGCGGAACCGAGCACCGTGCGCTTGTTGGATCGCAAAAATGTTGCCATTTCCTCGTGCCGAGTGTACTCGTGAAAAATAAGGAACTGCTCAAGAATAATATACGGGATGTCACAAAAATGTCTTGCGAGGGGTTCCTCAGCTCATTTGGAGTAACTTTTTCCTTTGCGAAAATGCGATCCGAGGCTTCGTTTACGAGTTATCGACGAAAAACGTGGGCCAATCGGAGAGCGAGCGCGGCCGGCGCGCCGTCCTTGCTGCGTCGCGCCGGCCGTATGACGCAGCGGCAGTGGCCGCGAGGGCGTGGCGCGCACTAATCTCGCGCTCCCATTGGTCACTGTTTTTCGGTAATAACTCGTAAACGATGCCTCGGAGAAAATTATTGTAAAGGAAAAAGTTGCTTCGAATGGCCCGAGGAACACACCACAAAATTGTTACATCTCGTTTTAAGATAATTTTTATATTAACAAAGTTTAGATTTTAAAAATTGTCAAGCGAGTCCCAATAGTCAATTTCATATGCACGAAATGCACTTTGTCATATAAAATAAAAATACTCCGAGGATTAGAAAAATGATTTTATATTTACAGTTAAAATAGCTTCGAGTGCAAAGGGTTAAGTCGCGGCGCTGATTTTAACCGGTGTCCGCCGCGATACTCTTACGGCAACCAATTAAATAACTTGTATCTTTGCGTCGCTGCGGTTCGCGAACCGCCGAGATTTATTAACTTCCGCGGAAAGCCGCTCGCGTTCACGCTGAATATTCATAGTCTGCGGACATTAACTTTTGACAGGTCGCGTTTAGTTAGAAACGGCTTTGCGGAGGCTCCGTCGCCGGCGAACGGAGCTTGTTTTAAAGAAGGGAATATGGTGAGGTTATGTGATCCGACGAGTTCGGGTGGAACAATTGTTTTTCAGGAATTGTCTTCCTCCGCTGAAAACTTTCCGAAAACATCTTCAATCGCGTTCGCTGTGATTTCCTTTGTTATTTGTTTTTGGCAAGTGATCTAATAGAGACAATTTTTGTTTTTTGGGTTCAATGTGCTCATCCAGTTTTGTAGTCTTAGTCTTTGGTGACAGGAGAATCAATTTTTGCGTTGCGATTTGCAGCGTTTGGCACGTAGATTGAGGATTAAATTAAATGTTCGTCACGACTTGTAATAACAACGGAATAATTATTAACGATAACATCAGAATGCGCATAAGGTCATTTTTTTTATTTTTTACAACTGAGTGTACGTCTTTTAAAATATAGCATTGTTTTCTTTAAACTGGACCAAGTGCCTTGCATTTTTTTTCTAGTAGACTAGTCTATTAGACGAAGAGCAAAGTGCCTTTTTTTTTTAAATTTTGCTATTACTTGGAATGACAAAAAAAAATAGAAAAATTCTTGTCTTTTTTTAACTTCGTTATCTGAGCGTATAATGGAAAGTTGAAAAATTCCTCTCGTAGATCTCGTAATTATAGTTCACTTTTATTAGCGCAATTTATTTTATATTATATATATTATATTTTATATTATATTATATATATTATATTTTATATATTATATTTTATAGCATATTTTATATTATATTTTATATTATGTTTTATATTATATTTTATAGTTTATTCTATATTATATTCTATATTATATTTTATATTATATTTTATAGTATACTTTATAGTATATTTTATATTATGTTTTATATTATATTTTATAGTATATTGTATACTTATTTATTTAACGCGATGATGACACACTTTATTAATAATATGAACAGGATAAAAATTTGGTTAATAATATAATAATAATTATTATTATTATAATATAATTTCTATAATTCCAAATTTCGCGAAATCACGTGTACGTGACTTCGGCCGTCAAAGTGTAACAGCAAAAAACAAAATCATTGTCATTCGGCCCATTAATAACGTAAATAATTAATATTACTCGAATCTACTAAATTTAACTTGAACAAAAAACTTCGACGTGGGATGAAAATGAAACGTGCAAATACAAATGAAACAGCAAAAAACAGAAACATTGTCATTCGGCCCATTAATAAGGTAAATAATTAATATTACTCGAATCTACTAAATTTAACTTGAACAAAAAACTTCGACGTGGGATGAGAATGAAACGTGCAAATACAAATGAAACAGCAAAAAACAAAATCATTGTCATTCGGCCCATTACTAACGTAAATAATTAATATTACTCGAATCAACTAAATTTAACTTGAACAAAAAACATCGACGTGGGAAAATGAAAATGAAACGTGCGAACACAAATGAAACAGCAAAAAACGTCGTGAACGTCGTCGGGAATCCCGTACAAAATCTTTGAAAATTCAAGTAAAATTCACCCTCTCGACTCCTCGTCGCTCGTTCCTCTTCGTTCTCCGTTCGCCGGCGAACGAATTACGCGTATTAAAAAATAAATTGTAATTCCACTCGCGCGGAATCTCTTTGCGGAAACGTTTGCGTGTCCGAAGTTAGAATTTGCGATACAAACGCAATGCGATCAAAGGGTCCCACCGACGTTCCCTCCGGAGACCGTGTAATTTAAAAAGAGAGAACGTTTCTTTCCCTGTCCCCGGCATCCATCTCTTCGTAAATTCGTTGCTCCTTTCAAAGAACACAACGTTCTTCAAACCGGCGCATCGGTTCCCCGGGACGGACACAATTCCCGTGCAAACCGTTTTCGCTGTAACGACCGACGTAAACATTTTTATATTCCAGAAAGCGGCGGCCGTCCGAATGACGGAGGTCCGCGACGGCGGGACTCCGTCGTCCTCCGGGCATCGATCTAAGTAATGTTAATCCTCCGATGACGACGACGACGATGATGATGATGATAATAATGGTCGCGGCAGAAACCGCAGTTAATGAGACGGAGTAAATTAATACCCTTCTATTTAATTTCCCGGGGGATGCAAAACCGTCTTACCGATACGGACGACGGGTGGTCGACTCGCGTCGCGACGGAAAAGAAACGGAACGGCCGCGAAATTATTGGCAAGATATTTTTTATGATTTTTTATAATTGTTAACGATTCTATTAGAATTTTATCAGAATTTTTGTAATAATTGTACAACAATTTTTGATATGTTTCTTTCTTATATTTTATAATAGTTTTATGAATCAGTTCTTTATGTTTCAGTTTTATAATTGTTAATAATTATATAGTAATTTTATAACAATTTTTGATATGTTTCTTTCTTATATTTTATAATAGTTTTATGAATCAGTCTTTTGTTTTATGAATCAGTTCTTTATATTTCAGTTTTATAATTTTATAATAATTATACAATAATTTTATAACAATTTTATAATAACTATATAATAATTTTATATATATTTCTTTTTTATATTTTAGTTTTACGTTTTGTATATTTCAGTTTTATAATTGTTAATAATTATATAATAATTTTATGATAATTATATAGTAATTTTATAATAATTATACAATAATTTTATAACAATTTTATAATAACTATATAATAATTTTATATATATATATTTCCTTTTTATATTTTAGTTTTGTGAATCAGTATTTTATATTTCAGTTTTATAATTGTTAATAATTATATAATAATTTTATAATAATTATACAATAATTTTATAACAATTTTATAATAATTATATAATAATTTTGTATATATTTCTTTTTTATATTTTAGTTTTATTAACCAGTTTTTTATATTTTAGTTTTATGAATCAGTTCTTTATATTTTACTTTTATAATTGTTAATAATTATATAATAATTTTATAACAATTTTATATATATCTCTTGTTTACATTTCAGTTTTATAATTCTTAATAATTATATAATAACTCTACAACAATTTCTATAATAATTACATAATAATCAATAAGAAAAGTGTCATCGAACAGAACGTAAAATATCGGACCGATCGTAGCTCGTTCCTAGCACAGAAAAAAAGTCAAGTTTTATTTGAAGAAGATCGCCGTGAAAAGGAGTGGCCAGTTATCCCCGCGGAAGAGACACGGAATGATTGTTCGCGAAGAACGCGGCCGTCATTCGACGGAAAATCGATCGGAGCCTTTTTATGTTTTCTCGTGGACGCGGCTCGAGCGCGGCGCGGCGCGGCCGGCTCTATTCGCGGCGCATTATTACATTCGAATAACAGCATTACAAACACCCGGGGCCACTCGCGCCGTGCCCGCGAACGTTTCTCGGCGCGACCCTTTGTGCCGGCAAAGAAAAGCCGGGAGATAAAGATATATTTCTCCCCGGGTCGGATAACGAGCTAGCCAGCCGGAGGCATTGTGGTCGACCGAAAAAGGCCGTGTACAAAGTGTAGACATTCCACGATGGAAATGCCGGTTTAGAAAGGGCCGCGAGGTCGCCGTAACGAAGCAGATTTGTCACCGGGCTACCTATAAATTCTGCATAACTAACAATTACGCGAGCGCTGCTTGCGCAGCTTGCGCAACGTTCAATTTACGGGTAAATCCGTGCCGTTGGAATCTGTGTCATGGCTTTTTACCGTCGCGCCGCGACGGTGTCCGGGGATTATTCGTGGTCGAAAGTCGATTTGTCAAGTTTTAGAATGAGAAAGTGTTTTTTTCCTTGGAAGAGAGAGAGGGAGAGGGGGGAGAGAGGGAGAAAGAGAGGGAGAGGGAGAGTGCGAGAGAGAGCGAGAGACAGAAAGAGAGAGGGAGAGAGAGAGAGAGAAAGATAGAGAAAAAAATTGAGATTGAGAGCGAGAGAGAAATTGAAATTGAGAGAAAGAGAGAGAGAGAGAGAGAGAGAGAGAGAGAGTGAGAGAAATTGAGATTGATAGAGAGGGCGAGACATTGAGATTCGGAGAGCAGGGAGAGAGAGAGAGAGAGAAAGATTGAAAGAAAGAGAGAAAATTTGAGAGAGAGAGAGACAGAGAAAGAAAGAAATTGTGACTGAGAGAGATTGAGAAAGAGAGAGAGAGAGAGAGAAAAATTGAGATTCAGAGAGAAAGAGAGAAAGAGAGAATTTGACAGAGAGAAAAATTGAGATTGAGAGAGAGAAAGAGAGAGAGAGAGAGAGAGAGAAATTGAGATTGAGAGAGAGAGAGAGAGAGAAATTGAGATTGAGAGAGAGAGAGAGAGAGAGAGAGAAATTGAGATTGAGAGAGAGAGAGAGAGAGAGAGAGAGAGAAATTGAGATTGAGAGAGAGAGAGAGAGAGAGAGAGAGAGAAATTGAGATTGAGAGAGAGAGAGAGAGAGAGAGAGAGAGAGAGATTGAGAGAGAGAGAGAGAGAGAGAGAGAGAGAGAGAGAGATTGAGAGAGAGAGAGAGAGAGGGAGAACCTATCGATGCATAAAAATCCAAAATATCATTAATTGTACGTAAGTTAAAATTGACTGGTCGCAGCTATGAAACAAAAAAGGCCATTTTTTAAATTAATTACAAAATGTGAGTATTGTTATATTTGTCGTTTTTATGATGTTGTAACTTTATACTTCGTAGCAGGTTATGAATGAATGTTATTCCATTTATGTAAACTACCGGATCAAGAATAAATAACAAATTATGAATAAAACATAATTGTTGCATTTTACTTAGAGCGCCGCATTATGAATGAAACATAAATCGGTCGAATTAGTATGTAAAACGAAAATTAATGAATATTAATCAACGCGCGTCGTGCAACATTGCGGAATCGTTCGCGCAACTATGTTTGAAGAACGTATGAAGATTAACTTTACCCCCAAGTGTTCTTTATTCAGTTTGTTGGAATAAACCGTGGAGGCTGTAATAATAAAAATATAATGATGAAGCTATGATAAATACAATAATAAAGCTGTAATAAATGCAATATAATAAATACGATATAGCTTTATCAATATAGCTTACTATATTATAATATAGCTATAATATAGCTATAATAAATATAATAATATTTTATTATTATTATATTATTATATTTATTTTATAATATTTTATTATTATATTATAATATAGCTATAATATAGCTGTAATAAATATAATAATAAAGCTTTAATAAATACAATACAATACCATACAATAAATACAATACAGCTTTATTAATAAAGCTTTATTATTATATTATAATATAGCTATAATATAGCTGCAATAAATATAATAATAAAGCTTTAATAAATACAATACAATACAATATAACAAATAGAATATAGCTTTATTATTATATTATAATATAGCTATAATATTGCTGTAACAAATATAATAATAAAGCTATAATAAATGCAATAATAAATCTATAATAAATACAATAATAAAGCTATAATAAATACAATATATATATATATAGCTTAATTTTTACATTATAACATAACTATAATATAGCTACAATAAATGCTTATGTGCGGTTTATTATAACTATTAGCACCACAGATTTGATAGCAATATACCAGTCGCATTAGCGCAACAAAAATGACCGAGCGAGAACCGTTGGCAATGTTAAGCGTTTCGCGCATGATCGTTCAGCCCGTTCACTGAAATAGCACACGCGGTATAATCAGTAGGAATATTAGGAACACACTCGAAATGATTCCCTCGCCGTATTCATTCAACAAGCCCGCTCCGCTTCGATTTACTTAACCGCCCGACCCGGGGCAACGAATTATATTATTAACATAAATTCTGGGAATTTCTGGCCGTGTATGCAAATTTCGTATGACCACCAGCTATCCGAAATTTCCGCTTACCGAAACCGAATCCTATTATGTCGACTGAGCACGATTCTCTCTAGTACACAAAGCCACAGTCCAACGCCTCCGTATCATAACGGACGAATTTCTCTCGTGGCATCGTGTCCGTGCAACTTATGGCAGCGAACTTTTAATCGTCGTAATTATTCATTGGACAATAATAATCGATACGCGTTCTAAAATGAATATAATACGTGATAGACAAAAACGTAGTACGTACAATATTATTATTGTCTTTTTTTCTGAGTCCTGCGAATTTTCACAGGATTCTAATACACTATGCATACGTACAACATGTCCCGTTCGAATCGATTCAGTCAAATATCTCGCGAATCGTTGACGATACTGAAAAATCTTTCACACAAAAGTTGAATGGTTTTTGGGAGCACAGAATCTGGTGTTAGTCAGATTTTTCTAGATCGACGCGTAAAGAAGATACGAAGGTCGACTTCATTTTTTAAAATGGAATTATGTACTTTTTGTTACAGCATAAGATGCAGCTCGTTATTCTCTACACAAAAGTACTAAACGATTTATTGCGAAAGATCATTGGTTTAGAAGATATATTATGTTATTTCTTAATACTGAACTTAATGTAGAGGGTATCCTGAAATTATTGTGCAAGCGGGAAACGAGAGGTTCCTGAGATGATTTGAAGCAACTTTTTCCTTTGCGAGAATGTTCTACGAGGCTTCGTTCACGAGTTATTAACGAAAAACCGTGACTAGAGATCGCGTACGGCTGACACTCCGCCCTCGCGACCGCTGTCGCCGCGTCAGACGGCCGGCGCGACGCGGCATTGGCCGCTAGGGCGGGGCGCCGGGCGCACTCGCGCTCCGATTGGTCAGCGTTTTTCTTTAATAACTCGTGAACGAAGCTGCGGAGAAAATTTCTGTAAAGGAAAAAGTTGCTTCAAATCACCTCAGGAATCTATCATTTCCCGCTTGCACAATAATTTTGGGACACCCTGTAGACAAGGCAAACGACTAGTGAAGAATATTATTTGTTCGTCACGAGGCGTTTGCGTGAATATATTCGTCGGAAGTGGCCAGATTTGTGCTAAAACAATTCTTTTTGATGAATAAATAAGTAGTTCGTGTTTTTAATTTGCAAATTCCTGGTACTATTTTGCTCAATGTATTTAATATAATATAATTAATATTATATAATACTAATATGATATTATTATGATATTATATAATACTAATGTGATATTATTATAATATTATATAATAATAATCTGATATTATTATAATATTATATAATACTAATATCATATTATTATAATATTATAATAATATTAACAAATATACATGATATATTATACAATATATATTTACTTCGGATATCAGTTTCAATGTAAGCAGAACAAATCAGCGACAATCCCTTTGTAACAAGCATAGAATTCACCACTCGGTGGCCCTTCGCAGGTCTCCAAGGGCCATCAACAGCTTTTATGGATTCCCCTAGTTACCCTCGGGGATCGGGCAACCCCCCCTATTTATCTTGTTCTATCGAAAACGAATGATCCATTCCCCTGGAACTACACAAGATCGATTAGCGGGCCCCCATTGTCCCGATTCACTTTTCAATTTCCTTCATCAATTCTTAGCTACCGATTGATTTTTTTCTTTCTTTTTCATTGGCAAGCGGTCAAGGATTAATTAGAAACTCGGCGTGTGCGGTTTTTTTCGCCATCGAGTTAGTTCACCATTTATCATTTTTAACGGCCATCATGTTTTTAGTGGATTGGAAAGTTTTGATTGGAAAGTTTATCTCCACCGTTTTAACCCTTCGCTGTCACATCTTTTATGCGAAACGCGCATTTCATACTGGGTCTCGCGGACTCGGTTTAATTGTTAAACGACTGTCGCTCGGAAATTAGTAATATTATAGGCACCCGAAAATTTCAGAATATAATTTGTATATACTAGAACGTTAAAATTCGATATCTCTGTTTATTGGTTAATATTGTTACAAAAATTTAGGCGTGCATGAATCGACCGTTTAGCAACCATATATATATATATATATATATATACAGAATTATATTATATTATATTAAATAATATAATAATAATAATAATATAATAATATAATATCAAGTAATATATTATATATATGCAGAATTATATTATATTATATTAAATAATATAATAATAATAATAATAATAATAATATAATATCAAGTAATATATTATATATATGCAGAATTATATTATATTATATTAAATAATATAATAATAATATAATAATATAATATTAAATAATATATTATATATATATTATATTTGCAGAATTAGTCAATACGGCTGTTTAAGCATTATTATATATATATATATACAGAATTATATTATATTATATTAAATAATATAATAATATAATATCAAGTAATATATTATATATAATATATATTATATTTGCAGAATTAGTCAATAGGGCTGTTTAAGCATTATTACATATATATTGGTTGTTTAGTAAAATCATAATGCTTAAACAGCCCTATTGACTAATTCTGCAAAGTACATATATCAAGCCCGATCCCCGAGCATACACGGAGACAGGAATTTGCATAGGACCCAAGATGCACCCTCGCGCAAGGAAACGCGATATGCGGCGGCCAATGCATCTATGTCCTCGCGAGAACGCGTGTTCGTAGACCAAGACCATGTTTACTGTCAACCCCTTTCTAAACGATACATTTGCCACACTTTTGATAGCATCGGCGACGTGATAGCAGCACACACCGTGGTGTATTTAACCCTTTCGCTACGGAGCGCTTGCGTCAAAATGTGATCGCCGCGAGCGGAGCGTATTTGAACATGTTTCATGAAAAATGCATACTTAATAATTAGCATTATTATTATTATCGTGGTTAGCATTATCTTTAAACTGTTCTTTCTGAATATCAATAATTTTACGATGTTTGGTTATAATTATATGTATAATTGGAATGGGAAATTTAATATGACGATTTTAATTTTTAAGTTTCTAATTTTGTTCACTGAGAGCGCCGATGAGAGCTTCCGTTGATACTTTGACGATCGGAGAACGGCGCTCGGGTCTATTTGGACCCGGAAAAAGGAATATTCCATTAAGGTTTACAGAAAATCTAACGCGTCTGGAAATAACTTAAAGAATGCGTGGACAGAATTATTATTTCTGACAGGATTCTTTGACCACGTCTCTCAGACGTGACAATCACTTCTAGCTCAATTTTTCGACCACGACTCTTAGACGTGACAATCACTTCTAGCTCGATTTTTCGACCACGACTCTCATATGTGATAATCATTTCTAGCTCGATCTTTTGACTACGTCTCTGAGACGTGATAATCATTTCTGAGTCGATTTTTTTACCACGTTTCTCAGACGTGATGATCGTTTCCAGCTCGATCTTTTGACTACGTCTCTGTGACGTGATAATCATTTCTGAGTCGATTTTTTGACCACGTCTCTCAGACGTTATATTCACTTCTAGCTCTATTTCTTTTACCACGCGCCTGACACGTGATAATAATTCTGGCTCGATTTTTGTACCACGTATCTCACACTAGCCCGATCTTTTCACTACGTCTCTGAGACGTGATAATCATTTCTAGCTCGATCTTTTGACCACGTCTCCCAGACGTGACAGTCATTTCTGACTACTGTCACTTGACTGCGTCTCTCAGACGTGATAATGACATCTAGCACGATCCTTCGACCACGTCTCTCAGACGTGACAATCATTTCTGGCCCGATCTTTTCACCACGTCTCTCATACGTGGTTGAATGGCAAAGGGTTAAATTTCGTACGATTCTTAGACGGTTATCGACCAGTGCGCGGCGCTTCGTGGAGCAGGGGTGGTCTGCGGGTGGTGCGAGCCTGACCCGACCCGACCCGGCCCGAACCGGGCCGGCCCGTCTCAGCCCGGCGTGATTAAAGTTATCGACGACAATGAAACGCAGGGGCTTCGGGAACTAACAACTAATTACGCCGAGTTGCCCGGAGGTATTACGTATTCGGGAGTCCCGGGTGTCCATTGGGGGATTCGAATTTCATAAAGGGACGCTATTCCATATTCAAAAGCCGGTGTATCGTATTGTCGCGGCTCCTAATGGAACCGACGCGACGGCAGCGGCGTCGGCCGACCGTCCTCCCGCGCAAGAATCCTCGGCCCGCCGCATTTTAACGCGATTCCCGGCCGGCCGCCGGCAGAGTTTCGCGGCCGCCGTAATAAGCCGCCGCTAATTGCTTTAACCAGGGCCGAGGTCGAACGGCTCCGGTACTGTTTGCACCCATGAATAACTGAGAATATGGTTTAATCGGCACTTGATTACTTAGGAATAATTATTGCGGCCGCGGCCTGGACCTACGCGGCCGCATCAACAGTTTGATTTACACCGGTCCGGGAAACGGATCGTTTTCGATTCGGCACGTTGCCCCGGCGACGAGTCGAACGCGAGCCGAGCGCGGTCGAACGTTGTTAAAAGATCGGGCCAAGAGTGTTTGTCACGTCTGAGAGACGTGGTCGGAAAATCGGGCCAGAAATGATTGTCACGTCTGAGAGACGTGGTCGAACGATCGTGCTGGACATATGAGTATCACGTGTGAGAGACGTGGTCGAAAGATCATTGCCAGAATTGTTATCACGTGTCAGGTGCGTGGTAAAAAAATCGAGCTAGAAGTGATTATCACGTCTGAGAGACGTGGTGGAAAGATCGAGTCAGAAATGATTATCACGTCTCAGAGGCGTAGTCAAAAGATCGAGCTAGAAACGATCATCGCGTCTGAGAGACGTGGTCAAAAAATCGACCCAGAACCGAATATCACGTCTCAGAGACGTAGTCAAAAGATCGAGCTAGAAATGATTACCGCGTGTGAGAGACGTGGTCGAGAGATCATCAGACCAAAAATGATTGTCACGTCTGTGAGACGTAGTCAAAAAATCGAGCTAGAAGTGATTGTCACGTCTGAGAGACGTGGTAAAAAGATCGAGCTAGAAATGATTATCACGTCTCAGAGACGTAGTCAAACAATCGAACCAGAAATGATTATAACGTCTGAGAGACGTGGTCAAAAAATTGCAAGAAATAGAGCTTAGATAACAAATTCACTCTTTCTCCAATCATCTTAATAAATAAAAGATAATAGATCAACATTTCTCAACTTTACCATAAATGCATAAAAAATCCAGCTGTTATCCACAGACAATATAGCACGTGTCCTATAATATACCATTCGAAAGCATTCTCGAATAAACTTCTCTCTCTCCGGTTTTTCAGCTTTAAAACTGCAGGCTGTCCCAGTTGCAAGCGACACCCTGGATGCAGTATGATTATTGGTAGACAGTGCTATTATACGGGAATTAATTACGATAGAAGGGACGGTTGGTTTACCTGATAATCGATGTCAGACATAAATCAACGTTTAATCGCGTTTAGATACCTTATTCCTTCCTCGTAACAGGTTCGACTATAATTTAGGTTCTTGAAGCATTGCTCTGTCGATCGGACGATCAGATTCGCCGGAAATACAGCGACTGTCGCTTAAAATCGTATGTCTAGGAATTCGGACGATTTTCGCTCGTAATAAAACGTCACGGGTATGTATATAAACACACGTGGCAGCTCGATATTTCTTCATTTTAATATACAGGGTGAGTCTCTTTTATAACCTCGACGATCTCAAATAACTCGTGAAATATTTGTCGTATAAAAAAATGTTTCAAATAGAAGTTGCATGGTTTTCAGGGGCGCATATACTATTCTAATCAGTTTTATGTTATTTTGCTCTTTTATCGAGATGCGAAGGTCACCTTCAATTTTTTTAATGGAATAGTTAATATTTCGACCCGAGATCGGATAAAGTGTTGAATTCTACATAGAAAACTATTAGACCAAACGGGCCCTAAGATATGTAGTTACTGAGATATTAGCGAAATAAGTTTTTTATTTTAAGGGATGTTTAACACCGTCACCCGGTATAACAACGGTAGAACGAAACTTTCAATAATTATTAGTGAATTAAAGATGATTTGTCGCTATGAATAGAACTAACCCGTCGGTAAAAATCGTGCATATTTATTATTATTATTTTATTTATTTCAATAATATTTAACCCATTACCCGCCGCGATTCAAAAATATCGAAGAAACAATTAAATCGTGGTATCTCAACCTGAAGTTTAATTAGATCATTTGTTAGGAGATAGACGTCGAGACGGATGTTTTGAGCGGGGTGGGGGAAAAATGAGCTCCCGAGACGAGCCGATCGACTGGAGGACGGTAACCTTAACTTCGCCGCGGATTATCATGTCATTCGAAGTTTCGAATTCTCAGATAAGTACCAGACAGACGGAGAGATCGTGTCGAGGAGACACGTCTCGCGACGGCGACGGCGGCGCCTGGCCGACTAACTCGGCGGTCAGGTGAATATTCATGAGGCGATCTCTGTGGCTTAAAGCACAGCTCGCGTGGCATATTGTCGACCGTCTAGCGATTCGAGAGCTTGTCCGCGTCCCCTGGAAGCTTGGCAAGATGTGCTGCACGGAAAGTTTTCGAGGGACTGTCGTCGGATGACCACGGCGGAATTTTTCATTTTTTTTTATACCGTCGAACAATATTAAACCAATATTAAATCGTACTTGTAAAAGTGCAATGTATGGAAGTGCAATGAAAAAGATTACAGGCTGCTGTTCGCAGTTAGTATTGTTTTTTTGACCTTATCGAAGCTATTCTGATGAATACATGGTGTCCCAAAAATGTCTCGCAATTCGAAAATTAAAAAAAAAGCGAGGAGTAAAGGGTTCCTGAGCTCATTTCGAGTAACTTTTTCCTTTGCGAAAATGTTCTCCGACGCTTCGTTTACGAGTTATTAACGAAAAACCAAGTGACCGATGAGCGATCGCGTGCGGATGACGCCACGCCCTCGCGGCCACTGCCGCTGCGTCAGACGGCCGGCGCGACGCGGCATTGGCCGCGAGGGCGAAGCGCCGACCGCGCTCGCGCTCCGATTGGTCAGCGTTTTTCGTTAATAACTCATTAACGGCGCCTCGGAGAACATTTTTGTAAAGGAAAAAGTTGCTTCAAATGATCCGAGGAACCCGTCACTTTCGGATTGCGAGACATTTTTGGCACACCCTGTATACACGCTCCTCGTATACGAATGGTCATTCTTCGAGGGCGTATATATACGCCCATCGGAGCAAAAGGGTTAAGCAGCCGACCGGATCTCCATGACGCCGTGTAACGCGACCGCGGTGCGAGATAAAGCGGTCGCCAGAAAATCAATTAGCCTTTCTCAAGGCCGTCGAGCGGCCCGCCTGCCACCTGTCCAATGAAAAACAATATGAATGAAGCGGCGTGGCGCGAGCTGGGCGACGCTGGGCGACGCTGGGTGACGCGAGACCAGAGTGCCGCGCCGCCAAGGTGGCCCGCTCGGGGGTGGCCTAGGGGTGGCCCGCTCGGGGGTGGCCTAGGGGTGGCCCCCGCCGCGGCGGGGGTCGCACGCGCGTGCCAGGCATCGCGTAGTACTACGTGCGCGAGTGGTCACCGATCCACGGCATTCGACAAGGGTCGCGACCCGCGACATCGTGTCGGCCGGCTGACACGTTTAGATTGATGGCTAGAGGGGGTGTCGCCGTAAAATGATATCCGCGGGGGTCGCGCGAATGTTAATTACCTGCATAATTAATGCCGTTACCGAGCCGAGCGGGGCCGGGCCGGGCCGGGTCACGTGACTCCGGGCCGAGGGTCACTGATAACCCTTCAATGATCCGAAATACAAAGTATATTTGCTAGGCGAGATAATTGTACGATGCGATTCGATAATTATCACCTCTAACAGGTGGAATTTGCGTTCTATATTGTTTTGTGGAATTTAGCGGAAAGGGGAAAATATATATATATAATAATATAATATAATCAATATAATATATATAATATATGATAATATATTATAATATAATATAATATAGTACAATCAATATTATATTATATTACTTAATTTACTTTTTAATTAATATTATAATATATATTATAATAATATTATAATAAATAATAATATATACAATATTAATTATATTAGGAAAGAATTAAAAAGTAAATTAAGTAATATAATATAATATTAATCATATTATATTATTGTACAATATTATATTCTTTAGTATTATATAATATTATTATATATTATTAATTATATGTTATATTATACTATTATATAATATTAATTATATTGTGCATTATATGATTATAATAATATTAATATAATATTAATTATATTATAATGATTTTAAATTGAGCATTTCCTTTAATTTTGTCATTTTTTTTTCCTTTCTTATCATTTATATCTTATATTTGTTAATACATATAAGCCGAATATTAACCCCAAAAAATTCACGCGATATCAAAAGTCATTTAATCAGCGACACCGGAATTAAAAAGTGAAAATTTAACCACAGAGAATATTATTTCAACAATTGTGTATTCTATAAATCCTAGAAACATTCAACTTTTGTTCAATATATTACAATAAAAATGAATTTCATAAATCTAGTTAACAATTAGTGTCACCCATACGTGCGACCCTTTCTCGAAGAATGTCAATTTAATTAATATAATTAATTTAAATAATATTAAATGCAACTAATATACAGTCCGCAAAGGAACAAAATATATTTTAACATCCTCCAGCGATGAAACTCACGTCTCTTCGGTTAAAATTTGATTTCTTAGTTCATTTTCATTCCTCTGAAAATGCTTACACGTTCGCATAAGCTTCCTCCGGCAGTCTAATTGACACCGCTGCTGAACTTTCTCCCCTCCCCCTGTCCCCGCAGCCACTGTCGCGCCAGTTTTTCTCACGGAGGGGGCGATCGAGCCATCGATTAGCCACCGCGTTATAACTTTTCATCACGCATTTCCGCCAACCGTTGTCCGACCAACTGTCCCTTTCGTTGCCTCGTGCTTCTCTTCGAAGCCGCGTTTCCATTTCCCCCCTCCCCGTGGTCCCCCGGCGGTCCCCCGGCGGTCACCTGCACCCCTCGCTCCCCTGCACCCTTTCGGCGAGAGGGAATCAAACCGGTGGTTAGTCGAGCCGTACTTTGATATAAACTCGGCGCTTTCTAATTTCCATTTGCCGGGGCGAAGGGGCGAGAGAGGGCGAAATGCCGGCCGGCTGAATGCGCTGCACTCTACGGTTATTAGTGTGCAATAATCCCGGATCGCGATTACATGCTACGTGTACCGCGAACGCGCGCCGACTGGCCGCCAACGTTGGCGAACGGCCGCGAATTTAGGGCCCGACCGCCTGGAAAACCAGCGTTTTAGAGCTTCGACGCCGGCGCGGCGCGATAACGAAAGAAGTAATGGTACTGAAAGGAATGGCTTGAAAGGTTGATTGATGTGAGGGGGAGGGGGAAGGGGATGAAGAATTTCTGATCGCTGAAATTCGGAGGTGGTTGCGTTTCGATCGTGTTGATTGTGGCAAGAAAGTAATTTCGGTTTACGACAGTGTTGTAATATTGTGCTATAATAGCGTTACAATATTGTTGTCTCTCTCTCTCTCCCTCTCTCTCTTTTCTCTCTTTCTCGATATTTGCGTTTCGATCGTGTTGATTATGGCAAGAAAGTAATTTCGGTTTGCGACGGCGTTATAATATTGTGCTATAATAGCGTTGTAATATTGTTGTCTCTCTCTCTCTCTCTCTCTCTCTCTCTCTCTCTTTTCTCTCTTTCTCGATATTTGCGTTTCAATCGTGTTGATTGTGGCAAGAAAGTAATTTCGGTTTACGACAGTGTTATAATATTGTGCTATAATAGCGTTACAATATTGTTGTCTCTCTCTCTCTCCCTCTCTCTCTTTTCTCTCTTTCTCGATATTTGCGTTTCGATCGTGTTGATTATGGCAAGAAAGTAATTTCGGTTTGCGACGGCGTTATAATAGTATGCTATAATAGCGTTGTAATATTGTTGTCTCTCTCTCTCTCTCTCTCTCTCTCTCCCTCTCTCTCTTTTCTCTCTTTCTCGATATTTGCGTTTCGATCGTGTTGATTATGGCAAGAAAGTAATTTCGGTTTACGACAGTGTTATAATATTGTGCTATAATAGCGTTGTAATATTGTTGTCTCTCTCTCTCTCTCCCTCTCTCTCTTTTCTCTCTTTCTCGATATTTGCGTTTCGATCGTGTTGATTATGGCAAGAAAGTAATTTCGGTTTGCGACGGCGTTATAATATTATATTATAATAGCGTTATAATCTGACGTATCGTTGACACGCCGGAGAAATGAGAGTCCGCGGCGAACCGCGCGACTCGATTTGTCGGCCCATTTGGTGGCCCGCGGGACTCGCCGGGACGCGGCGGTGTAAAAAAGTGGTTCGTCCCGGAGAGCGTTTTGTCCGCGGCGATTCTCGAAAAGCGCAGCGTCGGGAAATCGGACGATTCTGACCGGGTCGGGCCGGCGCGGGCCGGCGCGGGAATAACGATCCCGATTGTACGGCGCGCGAGATAAATAAGCGGGAGGCGACACGGTTTCGCTTTGATCATTCATTCCGGATCCGTGCGGTCTCGTTCGATTGGCACGCGCCGAACAAATCGCCATAAAGTACTAAATTCCGCTAAATGGCGGGCCGAGCGGCCGCCGGCCGGGAATGCGTTAACGGCTGATCTAACGTGCGGCCGGCCGCGCGCGCGCGGCCGCGGACGCGGACGCGCTAACGATCATCGATCGGGCCCGACAATGACGCGTCGATAATTATGTCCCGTTTGCCGGGATTTTTGACGGTCCTCCCTCGGCATACCTGCGGACAGTTTTATTGTCGCCGGGTTAGCCCGCCGGACAATGCAAATAATTGCGCAGCGTTCCCCGTCGCCGCAACGATCCGGCGACGCCGGCAGTGAATCGCGCGCGGCCGCGGCAACGCGCGAGCAAATCGCGTTGGTCGAACGGATAAAGTAATTATTCGAAAATCTGACGAATCGTCGAGCTACTATTTTTTAGCGAATACATATATATGAGTCGTTTATTTTGAAAGCGGAATATATTATTTATTGTAAGATATATTGTAATATTAGAATATATTATATTATACGTATATAATATAATAGATGTTTTTTGAGAAAAACGAGTATATATATATTATTAGAATATATATTAAATATCAGAATATATTATATATTATAAATTATAATATTAGAATATATTACATATTATATAATATATACAACAATATCAATATATATTATATCTTATATAATATATACAACAATATCAATATATATTATATCTTATATAATATAATACAATATTTTTGAAAAACGAATATATGTAATATTAGAATATATATTAAATATCAGAATATATTGTAAATTAAATAATATCAAAATATATTATATTATATATATTATATCTTATATAATATAATAAAATTTTTTTGGAAATGGAATATATATACATATAATATTAGAATATTTATATTATAATATATATCATAATATTAGAGTGTATTATATATCATAATATTAGAGTATATTATATATTACAATATTACAATATATTATATTATATATAATATACGAACATATAGAATATTAGATTGATAAAATATAATTAAAAGATAGAATATACCAAATTTGATTATGCTTTGTAAAATAAAAATTCAAAGAATAATCGCTAACACGCGTCCGTTTTAGAATCACTTACTATATTTTCCCCAACAAGTCAAATGCAAGAAATTGTTACTTATCTTTCCCGTAAACAGAATTAGTCTGTTTACAACGTAAACGTTCGGCGTCTACAATCTTTGCTTCGATAAATAAATTATTACGTCGCCCCGGAAGTTCTTGATGCTTCCTGAACAGAATATTTAATATCCTGTGCTTCTCTACGTCAGGATGTAGAAATAAAATCTCGTTTGATGCATCTCGCAAGAAACGTGATGTCTTTCGGAAATCTGCCGCGTGTATATTTTAGATTCGTCACGTGTCACTTCATATTTTTAGCGGATCGAACGTACTCCAAAAGCTTCTGAAAGATTTATAAACGGATTATTTCTCGAGATCGAATATTTATAAATAGAACGAACATCGTGGCTGTCATTTCATTCAGTGTCAAAGACGGGTAAGAACACTAATTGCCTCGTTAATGATCGATAACAAATTTATGAATTATCGATACATTGCGAGAGGAATTTTTTTAATTCACTAATGGACGGTTTTTAGGCTTTTCGTCCAATTTCGCTTTACATTTACGTGCACAGATTTCACGTTGATTTTTCTTCTAATTGCATTTCGTTATTTATATTTTGCGAATTAAATGCAATTTAATGTCTCGAAATTGAAATACTATAAATATAAGCTGAGATATTTTTGCCGAATATCACTGCAGATTAGTACTGGATGTGTCTCAAAATTATTGTATAAGCGAGGAGTAAAGGGTTGCTGATGTCATTTGAAGCAACTTTTCCCTTTTCAAAAATATTCTACGAAGCTTCGTTTACGAGTTATTAACGAAAAACGCTGACCAATTACAGCGCGAATGCGGCCGGCGCTCCGCCCAGCGGCCAGTGCCGCCTCGCGCCGGCCGCGTGACGCAGCGACAGCGGCCGCGAGGGCGGGGCGTCGGCCGCGCGCGATCTCTCGTCGGTCACTTGGATTTTCATTAATAACTCGTAAACGAAGCCTCGTAGAACATTTTCGCAAAGGAAAAAGTTGCTTCAAATGACCTAAGGAACGCATTTTTCGCTTGAACAATAATTTTGGGACATTTTTTATCGATAATGATGCAAGATCGTCGCGTCTTTCGGACAGCTATAACTTCGTTAATTCGAGAAGTTTCGGGGACTTCGATCATGCAAAAAAATTGACATTTCAAAAATTCGATTTTTCAACTTCGTTTCAATGGAAATTCGCGCGGTCGATTCTCGACACTTTCGCTCCTAAAAATCGTTCTCCGTGACCGATCCAAAGGCAACGAAGAAACCAAAAAAAAGGCAAAAGAAAATTCCCGGCCGCGCAAAACGTTCGCCACTTTTCTCGAGCGTTTCAACGGCGCGCGATGAAATCACCGGCGACGCGTGTCCCCGTGTAATTTCGCGCGCAACCATAAAACGAGTTTTTTTTTGCGTACGGCGGATGGCGCACACAGTTTTATCGGATATCAAGTTTTTCCCGAGCCTTTTGAAACCGGCGGCCCGTCGCGGCCGTGCACGCGCGCCGCGGCTTCTTATTACATTCCTGCGGCGTTGCCGCGCCGCGGTCGACCCTCTCGCGCATAAAATTTTCCGTCGCGGCGAATTTCCACGGCGACGGCATCGCCGTCGTCGTCGTCGTCGGAACTCCGTCGGGATGGAGATTGTTGCGGGAAGTAACGGCGTTCCGATAACCGGCGCTGCAACGATGACGTTTCGAATTTGTCGCGCAGCCGGCCGCCGGCTGCTCGCGGGCTGCAGCATCCCGCGAGCGAGCGGGCGCGTTTTCCGCCGGTAAATACATTAAACCGTATGCCGCGGGCATAAATTTCCGCGTGTGAATCGCGCGAGTGTTTAGGTCGTCCCGCGTCGGCTGCGCGGAGTCAGCCCCGCGCTCCGAACGGGAGCGAAATGGTTGGTAAATATCGGTCGTAATTTCGCGCTCGCATATTCAGGGAACGGGCGTGTTGCCGCGGCCTTTCGCGGCTTTCGACTGCGGCGCACCGGTGCACACGTTCGTTTTTACAACTGGCTCCCGCGAAACGGAGGGCCTCGTTAAATTCTATGTAGGTGTAAGAGGTCTGCGTTTAAGTTCGGCGGCTCGGCACCCGCGACGGAAATGTATTGATCTCGCGCTCTCGTGAAGCGCGGTATAGGGTCGTGGAGCCAGTTACTGTGGCTAGTTACCAATTACTGTGCCCTTGGTTCGTTGCATAATTAACTTCATATTTTTCTAGTGAGAACACTGCCGGAGAGAACGCTATATAAAACAATGTATAAGAACACTGAGAATATGCAAAAATATACAGGGTGTCCCAAAAATGTCTCTTCTTTATTTTCTTTTTTATCTTTATTTTCTTTATTTTCTTTATTTTCTTTATTTTCTTTTTTATCTTTTTTATCTTTATTTTCTTTATTTTCCTTATTATCTTTATCTTCTTTATTTGTTATTTTCTTATTTTCTTTATTTTCTTTATTTCCTTTATTTCCTTTATTTCCTTTATTTCCTTTATTTCCTTTATTTCCTTTATTTCCTTTATTTTCTTGTTTATCTCTATTTCCCTTATTTCCCTTATTTTCCATATTTTCGACTGCAATTTTATATTTGTTCCTAACGTGATTAATTCACTGGTCATTCCACACTGTTTACCATTTCATAACAATTAAATCCGACAATCTTGTATCCACCACAACTTCACGAAAATAGTCTGCAATACTTCATCTCCACCCAGTATACGTTTGGATCACTATGCACAGAGTGTGCGATACCGAAACAACAGAAACAGTCTGTGTGGATACTGTGCTGTCCGGCAAAAAAGGGATTCAACGACGCAACTGTAGCGTCTGACCAACAACGGTATTCACGGGGCTACATGCCTTAGGCTTCGTGCACGCTATCGGTCCGGTCTCGGTCTGGTCAAATATTATTCCACTGTTTCCGACAGCGCGCGTGTTCGCACTATGGCCGCAGTCGGCTCGATTTGGTCCTGGTTATGTTCCTTGAAAAGAATATTTGATTGGGACGAGACTGCTGTGCATGGTCGGAAACCGGCCGCGGCGGTGCGAGCACAGTTCTCGATCCAATTCGCCAAGCTTTTGGTCAATTCGAACGAATACGTGGATAAAATTGAAGAAAAAATGTTTTCGCTTCGTGGAGTCCAATTAATGTTGCCACCGGCAAAGACTTAAAGTTTGTCGGTGAATCATTTGATTTTAGCTGTTGATGTACGAGTTATTTGTATAGATACAATGGCTATGTATACAATAATTATAGAATGTGTAATACGTGTATTATATATGTATATACTATATTTATTAGATTATAGTAATACTATTACTATTATATGGTAATATATTATATTATATAGTATATAGTTATATAGTAATATATTATAGTATATTACCATATAATAGTAATAGTATTACTATAATATAGTATATTACCATATAATAGTAATAGTATTACTATAATATAGTATATTACTATAGAATAGTAATAGTATTACCATAATATAGTATTTTACTATATAATAGTAATAGTATTACTATAATTTAGTATATTACCATATAATAGTAATACTATTACTATAATATAGTATGTAACCATATAATAGTAATAGTATTACTATATCAATATATATATTGTTTACTATATTATTGTATATTATACTATAATATATTATTATTGTATACTATACTTACTATAATATAGTATATTACTATATATAGTTTTTAATAACAATTAACAATAGACATTACATTTAACTTTGATAACTTCGGCCACAGTTGAACTCGGCTCAGCCACTTTTTGCATCGTAATTCGCTTAACAAACGCACCGGTTAACGATTATTGCCGCTACATTAATCGAACAACTTCGCAACCTCTGTTCGAACGAAAGCTGAAGAATTGTTCGAATAAATAGACAGAATAATTTGTTACGAATAATGAACAATAGTTATTCGAATGAAATGCTCGGCTAAAAAGGATTCGTTCGAATGATTATTTCAGACAGACGTTCGTTCGAAACGATTCGAACAATGCCCAACGCCGATTCGAACGAAGTTTTATCGGTCTCTGGTCGAGAATCGGCCTGTCTCCGCCGTCGTGCTTTCGTACTACTTGCGCGTCCGTACAGTAAAGTCTCCCTAATTGACGCGCACGTTGATAAATACTATACTTCGATGAACTCGAGCCATTCGATCGTAACAAACGGTAAACACCGGTAGCAAGCGTTTCATTGATTTCACTGACATCAGTCAATTAATGGTTGCGCGGCGCTCGGTCTAATTTCGTCCGAAATAGATGCATAATTGGATTCTGGATTTCTAATTCTACGGACATTTTTAAATCGACTCGATCATTCGGCGATCTAATTGCAAACTACGGTCAATTCTGCCCGATCGTCCTTCGGCTTGCACACAAAAATGGACAATTTCGGAAGGGGAGGCGCGATTATTCGAGCCTCGCGGCTCGCTTTTATAGTCGCCAATCGTTAATAACTATGAAAACGAGGCGCGAGGCTCGAGCAATCGTATCTCCTCTTCCCAAATTGTCCACTCTTTGTTTACAAGTTCAAGGACAATTGGGGAGAATTGACCGCATCGCGTTCCTATAATTATATTTTAGTTTCAACACATTTTCCTCCCATCCCATCCTCTTCCCAATTTATCCATTTTAGTGGACAATCTGAGCGTCAGTAAGGGAGACATTACTGTATTCTATTCGAAAAGCACAATTTAGCCGATTCATAGTTATAGTTCGCCGAATAATAGTAACCGATTGTCAATGATACTATAAAAGCGATACCCGAGGCTCGAACAATCGTATAAATGACGCACCCTCTTTCTCCCAAATTATTCATTTCTGCGCGCATTTCCGAGCGCGAATCAGGGAGAAATTACAGTACATATTTACGCCGGCTTCCGATCTTGCGTCCCGAGCCGTCGCGCCGTCCAACAAATCACCGGATCCGCGAGTTCGCGGGAAGGGTCGCCCAGGCCCTTCTCCTTTGTCCCAGCGTTCTACTTGTTCCGCCAGGAGCACACGGCCCGTCATTTATACGATTCAATCTCGTCGGTTAACACCAAAGTGCTCTAACGCTCGGCTAGGTCTAGCGCGCCGCGCCGCGTCCGCGCGCGCGCGCGCGAGCGCATGGCTCTAAATCACGCGGGACGCGAGTGCCATTTCGGATTCCCGGCGTGGCCCTTTGTCGGCGTATAATTCACACTCGGTCACGTATTACACCGGCCGTTACACCGGCCGCATTACGCTAATGTCAAACAACGGCCGGGACAACGGCGCGGGTCCTCGTTAATTTCGAGGACGCGTCCCGTTCGAACCGCGCGATGAAAAATTGATCTTGCGCCCCCTTGAGATTGCCGACGGCCGGGCCCAGATATTCGGCCGAGAGGCATCGAAACGGCGCACAGTGGGCCGGATCGAAGATTTCCGTGACTTTTGGATAAAAACCTAATTTTCTCGTATCGATGTCCAGTCAATTTTTATTGCTTGCTGAATGTTCATTACCCTCGAGAGTGGTAATATTAAGAAAAATGATCGTAAATTGGAACAGATACGACAATTTAAAGTTGAACACTTCGAACGCTACATTCGACGCCAAAAATATGCTTCTTTTCCTCGCGATGTCCCGACGAACCTAATTAACTTTTTCCTTCGCTTTCTTTTTTAACAGTAGGAGGCAATATTTTTCTCGTTAGGAAACAGTAGCTTAAATGAAGATTATCGTATTCTATACACGGGGTGTCCCAAAAGTGTCTCGCAATCCGAGAGTGGCGGGTTCCTCGGATCATTCGAAGCAGCTTTTTCCTTTACAAAAATGTTCTCCGAGGCACCGTTAACGAGTTATTAACGAAAAACACCGACCAATGAGAGACGAGCTCGCCTAGCGCTTGGCGGCCGATCCAATGAGCGCGCGAAGCCCAGTTCCGCTGATTGGCTCGGCCGCCTTGCCCCGGCATATCTCACCTCTCATTGGTCACTCTTCTTCAGTTAATAACTCGTAAACAAAGCCGCGGATTGCATTTTCGCCAAGGACAAACTTACTTCGAATTACCTCGGGAACCTCCTATTCTCGGATTGCGAGACATATTTGGGACACCCTGTATGCACGCACGTATACGCGTCTATCCAGTTGTCACGGTGCTCGCTTTCATGGCTGCCCGGTGATTTATCCGCGCCCATTTAGGAACTGTATGCTGGCTGGGACAACGATCGGTTCTTGGCCCCTGTCCGCCCCCTCCCCCTCGGTAATCGAGCAGTTGAAATACTAAATGTCGTAAACGCGGAGATGTTTCATACGCGACAGAGGCGAGCAAGCAAGCTGACAGTCTCGTGTCGCTTGTGTCGCGGAAATTCGAGGGAGAGAGAGGATGTCTCGCTACGGATTCGAAAGCGGTCTGTCGGTCTGGTGCTTCTGTAAATCGGACCTGATCGTATTGTTACGGATATCGGACGAGGCTGTTATTCGATAGTTTGGATATCGATGTGTTCGCGACATGCAAAGTGGCCTGTGGAGGCCAAAAATGGTCAAAGGGAAGCTCAATTTCGAAGAAAATTTCGAGAAAAATTGTACTCGCAAGGCCAAAAGTAGTTGAAGGGAAGCTCAATTTCGGTGAAAATTTCGAGAAATATTGTGTTCGTAACTGTCTTTTTTGGTCTCGTGGAGGATAATAAGTAAATTATATAAGATAATATAATAAGACGATAAATAATAAATTGATACGTAAATTTTAATATAAACTAGAACTGATTGAAATTAATGGAACGTGATTATTTCTTTCGATGAAAAATAAGTACATGATTAATAAAAAAATAATTACATAATTAACAAAAAATAAAATAGTAATTTCATGCAATTTTTAATACGAAATGAAGTAAAAGGTATAGAATCATGAATACACAGTTAAAGTAGAGCACACAGTTAGACGAATACATCTCGAAGTACTTATGGATCGTGGAAACGCTTAAAGTAGAGCCTTCAATTAGACGAGTAAAATCTTCAACTATAACAATATTATCTTCTAAATATTACAATACTATAATATTATAATATTATCTTCTAAATATTATAATACTATAATATTATAATATTATATTCTAAATATTATAATACTGTAATACTATAATATTATAATATTATAATACTGTAATATTATAATACTGTAATACTATAATATTATAATATTATATTCTAAATATTATAATACTGTAATATTATAATATTATAATATATGCTCCGCTAAACGGAGCGACATTTCGCGGGGAAAGGCGGGGAATTTTATAGAAGGGGGATTACGAAGGTGCCCAAACGATGGAAGACTGTTATGAAGAACGATGGAGAATGTGTAATCGAATGAAGATATTTCTGAATGTATGTAACGTACAAAAATCTCGTCTTAATTCGCGCGTCGTAAATCCGCGCGAACTTGTTCGCCAGCCTAATACATATTTATGGATCATACAGGAATATCGGATAGCAATCGAAGAATTATAGGATCTACCGACGACGAAGTTCTGCGAACTCGGAGGAAAAATTTTCTACCCGACAAAAGATTAATATCTACAGGCGGG
The DNA here is from genome assembly GCF_051020955.1 of Megalopta genalis. NCBI lineage: Eukaryota > Metazoa > Arthropoda > Insecta > Hymenoptera > Halictidae > Megalopta > Megalopta genalis. Next base: position 7,188,672 of record NC_135028.1, on the reverse strand, counting down.
GATTGGTCGGCGGGTGCTGCTACTTGGTCCCGATCGGCCGTTATTCCATTTCCCGCGGCTCCTCCTTTTTTTTTCTCTCTCTCCCACGGAATTCTATTATATTATCGGAGCGGAGGACAAGTTCCAGGAACTCTTCAATGGATCCTCGAGTCGCTCGAACTTCCCTGTTCCGCGAACAATAAAAGTCGAAGTGGTTGTTCAATCTTCCGGTACAAGCTGTCGTTCGGTCGAGCTAAAGACGCGTTACAGGAGAAATATTGATTCCGGAGGGCCACGTACATCGTGTGTCTCGTGCCTGGATCACGTTTCACACCTAAAGGACACCTGTCGTACATATTTACCGTCTGCCGAGGATCGCGAGCCCTGCGATCGCGGTCGCGGAGATCGCGAAGCGTTTAGGTCGCGACGCGCGTCGATGCTCTCTCGGCGCGAAAGGATCGATACGCTTTCGTTTCGGTTTCAGATTGTCCACTAAAATGGATCAATTGGGAAGAGGATGGGATGGGAGGAAAATGTGTTGAATCTAAAATATAATTATAGGAACGCGATGCGGCAAATTCTCCCCAATTGTCCTTGAACTTGTAAACAAAGAGTGGACAATTTGGGAAGAGGAGATACGATTGCTCGAGCCTCGCGCCTCGTTTTCATAGTTATTAACGATGGGCGACTATAAAAGCGAACCGCGAGGCTCGAACAATCGCGCCTCCCCTTCCGAAATTGTCCATTTTTGTGTGCAAGCCGAGGGACGATCGGGCAGAATTGACCGTAGTTTGCAATTAGATCGCCGAATGATCGAGTCGATTTAAAAATGTCCGTAGAATTAGAAATCCAGAATCCAATTATGCATCTATTTCGGACGAAATTAGACCGAGCGCGCGCAACCATTAATTGACTGATGTCAGTGAAATCAATGAAACGCTTGCTGCCGGTGTTTACCGTTTGTTACGATCGAATGGCTCGAGTTCATGGAAGTATAGTATTTATCAACGTGCGCGTCAATTAGGGAGACTTTACTGTACGAACGCGCAAGTAGTACGAAAGCACGACGGCGGAGACAGGCCGATTCTCGACCAGAGACCGATAAAACTTCGTTCGAATCGGCGTTGGGCATTGTTCGAATCGTTTCGAACGAACGTCTGCCTGAAATAATCATTCGAACGAATCCTTTTTAGCCGAGCATTTCATTCGAATAACTATTGTTCATTATTCGTAACAAATTATTCTGTCTATTTATTCGAACAATTCTTCAGCTTTCGTTCGAACAGAGGTTGCGAAGTTGTTCGATTAATGTAGCGGCAATAATTGTTAACCGATGCGTTTGTTAAGCGAATTACGATGCAAAAAGTGGCTGAGCCGAGTTCAACCGTGGCCGAAGTTATCGAAGTTAAATTTAATGTCTTTGTGCCGAGTTAAATCAGCGGCGTGGACACGGACGCTTATTGTCCCGTGATTACCTTGGACAGGCAACAAGAATTGCGGGTCGACGGACGCGTTTCCGGCGCGCATCTGCCGTGAAACGTCACCGTCCCTTTGTACTAAACGCGGACAGTTAGACGATCTCGAGAACGTCCCTTTGCTCGCGGCCTCGTGAAACTGGATAAGATAAATTCGGGATTGCGCAATAAACACGTTTCCCTCTTTCCCCCTCTCCACGCCCCTGTGCCGTTGCGCCTACCGTCGAGAAACGAACTGGGGATAATAGTAAAAAAAAAAAAGAAACGGTACACCGAGACGATTTTCCGCAACCCTTTTATCATGCTCAGCCAGAGACAAAACCAACTCGAATGGTCGGATTGTAATTGACAGACAGTTTCGCAGGAAACGCGAGATTACCGCGGTGAATTAAGTTTCGTAGAATCTGCGAACGGTAATATTAGCCTTCTTCTCCAAAGCGAAGTACAGTTGATTTTCAACGATGTACATTTTTTAGCCTCCGTCGAGTTTCGAGGCTCGTTCATTGGTAATTGTTATTATTACGTTCCGAAGGCAGGCTTTCGCGATTTTCTTTATTTTGGCGTGCTAAATGTGGACTGCTGATTTATCTGGAAATTTCGGATTGGGTACTAGTTAGTACTAATGTTAGTGTTAAATATTAGTAATTATTATTAATGTTACTATATATATTAAATGCTACTAATTACTACTGATATTGCTACTAAATGGTACTGACTAGTACTAATACTATTACTTAATGTTAATAGTTAGTGCTAATATTACAACTAAGTGTTACTGATTAGTATTAATTTTAGTACTAAATATTAATAATTAGTACTAATATTACTACTAAATATTGCTAATTATAGTAGTATAAAATCACTACTGAATATTAATAATTAGTACTAATATTACTACCAAATGTTACTAATTAGTACTAATATTACTACTAAATATTAATCATTAGTATTAATATTACTACTAAATGTTACTAATTAGTGCTAATATTACTACTAAATATTACTGATTATATTACTATAATATCATTACAGAATATTACTAATTACTACTAATATTGCTAATTATTACTAAATATTATTAATCACTACTTGCATTACTACTAAATATTACTACTAACTCAGTTTTGCTATATTTCGAGTCAATTGTTAATTATTTTCGCATCGTTTCATTAACATAGCACAGGCCACAAAAATTATTGCACCACATATCAAAATAATTTGTAACACCATCGAATGCATTTATATTAAAAAAAGAAAGAAAACTGTGCTTGTAATTGTTGCTCGGTGCACAAAATTCAATATCGTACACATAAAACGCAGCAAATTATTTGAAACTGAATTACCATAGATCGGAGAAACTATATCAGATTTCCAGTTAAAATAGCTTCGAGTGCAAAGTGCTACCACACACATATACATACACATACGAGCCGTTTATTTTGAAAGTGGCATAAGTCACTTTGTTTTCAAGTTTCAACACGTTTGTTTCAACACGTTTAAAAATATGGATGCTAACTTTCGAGAAGATCTACTTGTATTTGTTATCTCAGGATACTGATATTTTCCTCAGTATAAATAATTTACGTATAAACATTAAAAAGTCACCACTTTTCATTACGGTAAGGTGACTTATGCCACTTTCAAAAATAAACGGCTCATATATGTGCTCAAATATACCATTCTGTGTAACGCATTCCCAAAATATCAGCGCGCAACGGCCACAGCCTCGCACGCAAATCGGCCAAACACTCCTCGGACTCTCAATGTCATTATCCTTAAGCGGATCAGCGCGAACGTTTCGCCGTCGTCCGTGGATCCGGATGGAGTATTTGTCACGAATCGAAAGTGAAGGGACGGACGAAGGGCAGGCAGGCAGGCAATGCGTTAGAGGGCGCAGGGAGAACGCGCGCGCGCGCGCGCTTACACCGAAGCAGTAAGTGCTAATCAATCGACGCGGCGGCAGTCGCTCGACACTGGTTTAATTAATTGACTAATTGTTATGCTAATTACCGCTACTAAGTTTGAGCACGGCTCGTCCAATGGGAGCCGCCACGGCCATCGGGAATCAGCTCCCGGTAATCGACTAGCCGGGAAATTTCCATGCTCTGCTCAGAATGTCAGGAGCGCATGAATATTCCGCCAATTTACAGCAAACATCCAACTTTAATCACGGTCTCATTAACTACCGGACCCAGGTCTCCTCTGGCCCACGGGTGCGCGGCAGCGCGCCGAAGTTCGTCGAACATTCGGGAACTCGTTGATTTTGCAAATTAATGGTCACCGACGCCCTTCGTTCGTTCGTTCGTTCGTGCGTTCGGCCCCTTTAATAAATAGGGCCGCCGAGATCGTTTCAAGTTTCTGACGTTTCGCGCCGTCGCGTCGGTTTGACAGCGCTGCTGGATTCGTTTGGCCGATTCATCTCGCATTTGTGACGAAAACTCGTCGGCGAGCCGATGCTTGGTTCGCCGACGGATTCACACTGGAATTCGGGGCATCGTAAATGTACAAAGTGTCCCGAAAATGTCTCGCAATCTGAAAACGGGAGGTTCCCGAGGTGATTTGAAGCAAGTTTTTCCTTTGCGACAATTTTCTCCGAGGCTTCGTTTACGAGTTATTAACGAAAAACGCTGACGAGAGATCGCGGGCGGCTGACGCCCCGCCCTCGCGGCCACTGCCGCTGCGTCAGACGGCCGGCGCGACGCCGCATTGGCCGCGAGGGCGGAGCGCCGGCCGCTCTAGCGCTCCGATTGGCCACTGTTTCTCGTTAATAACTCGTAAACGAAGCCGCGGGTTGCATTTTCGCTGAGGAGAAAGTTGCTTCAAATCACCTCAGGAATCTAGTAACCAAATTAACATCCTGGGTCAAAATGGACCCGAAATGCTCAAAATTTCCATCCAATAACTAGAGTTCGGATAAGCGACGTTCCACTGCAACCCTCAGAAATTGTATCGCACTCTAGTAACCAAATTAACATTCTGGGTCGAAATGGACCCGAACCGGGGCGTTCGAACGTTAATTCGAACGGACGAGCCGCGAGCGAGCCAGCGAGTCGGAGGACGGCGCGCTGACAGCAAACACGCTTGTCCAACGAGCTATCCGAGCGTTGTCCGCGCGCGGGTCGAGTGCCAACCCAGCGGAAGGAGGATGCTGTCGCTTTAGCTTTCCGCGATAAATAAAGAAACGGCGCGGCCCTCGTGGCGGACGTAAACACCGGGCGAAAAGAAACTGGAAGGAAAGAGCCGAGCCGCCCCTCCCCTCCCCCGTAGCCAAGCATCAGAATGCCTCTACGCCCGTCGTCCTCGACATTTGCAATTCCACGGTGGCCATTAAACTCGTCTGCACGCAACGTCGCCTATACGCGGAATCGCTACGTAACCGTTCCTTTCTTGCGGCACGCACTCGGATAACATCTTGATTCTTTGCTGACACGCCAGACTTTTTAGCCTGGAATTATGGCGAGTCCTTGAGCCGTCATTACGAAAGACGTTCTTAATTACGGACAAGCTATTCCGCGATCTCGATGAGACATTTTTGGGACACCCTGTATGCAGCAACTGTCATTAAGATTTATTAGTATTGATGTTTCTGTTTCGTTAAGTGTACTGGGTGTCACGAAATTGTGGTACTCGGATCCACTTGTTAGTATTAATATTTTTGTTGCGTTGCGTGTACAGGGTGTCACAAAATTATGGTACTCGGATCCACTTGTTAATATTAATATTTCGGTTTTATTTCATATACAGAGTGTCACAAAATTATGGTATTCGGATCCACTTGTTAGTATTAATATTTCTGTTTCATTACGCATACAGGGTGACACAAAATTATGGTACTCAGATTCCACTTGTTATTATTCATATTTCTGTTTTGTTAATTGTACAGGATGTCACGAAATTATGGCACTCGGATCCACATATTAGTATTAATATTTCTGTTTCGTTATATATACAGGGTGACACAAAATTATGGTACTTCCGAGTACCATGAAACAGAAATATTAATACTATTAAGAGTATACATAATATGTACGTTACGTCAAATCGAAACAAAATCATAAAATTAATTATTTTCATTAATTTATTTATTTTCCATATATTCGTTACGTCAATATAATTTCGTTATTTCATATAATTTGGCATTTCCAAACCATTTCGTTCCGACAAATTGATCCGTGCTAAATTCTACGGAGTTCTACCATAATTTCAAGATAGCAAGAACGCGATAAGAAGTCACTTTTTGCAAACACGAAGTTCCCGGAAGATTATTGGTTAATACAAGTACGCGAATCTTCCTCCGAAAGAATGTTTCGCAGAGTAATCGCCAGGGGAGTTGTTAGTTTAAGGGAGCAACTTTTCGACGTTCGCAACAGATTTCGAAAGTTTCATAAAACAAGAGAGATAGAGAGAGAGAAAGAGAGAGAGAGAGAGAGAGAGAGAGAGAGAGAGAGAGAGAGAGAGATAGAGAGAGAGAGAGAGAGATAGAGAGAGAGAGAGAGAGAGAGAGAGAGAGAGAGAGAGCTATCCAAGGGGTCGTTCGTTTTTTGGAACCCGGAAATCCCAGCGAAGTTCATTAGCTGATAAAATCGGTCAAAAGTTTGAAATCTGTGGGCCGATTATTTCGAGATGGCGGCGTCCACATACAGAAACGGGGAGCCGGCGCGCGTCTAAGAATCGCCGGAAGGGGCGTCGGTGACACAGGAAATAGCACTTTTACCCCCGGCAAAGGAGGATCGAGTTCCAATTTAGAACCCGGCCCGTAGGTTTGCGCGCACTTTCTCCGCGGATATAGCAATATCACCGGAATTTCCTATAGAAATCCTGGGACCCGGTTATAAAGAATATTCGGAAATCTCCGGAAACACAGTAATGTCTCCCATACTGACGCTCGGATTGTGCACAAAACTGGGCAATTTGGGGAGTAGGGAATACGATTATTCGAGCCTTGCGATTCGATTTTATAGTTACGAATTGTCAACAATTATAAAAACGGGGCGCAAGACTCGAATAATCGTATCTCCTCTTCCCGAATTTTCCATTTTTGTGGACAATCCGAGCGTCAATTAGAGAGACATTACTGTACAATAATGTCTCCCATACTGACGCTCAGATTATCCACAAAACTGGACAATTTGGAGAGACGGAAATACAATTATTCGAGCCTTGCGATTCGATTTTATAGTTACGAATTGTCAACAATTATAAAAACGGGGCGCAAGAGTCAAATTAATCGTATCTTCTCTTCCTGAATTGTCCACTTTTGTGGGCAATTTGGGGAGAAGGAAATGCGATTATTCGAGCCTTGCGATTCGTTTTTGTAATTATGAATTGTCCACTTTTGTGGACAATTTGGGGAGAAGGAAATGCGATTATTCGAGCCTTGCGATTCGTTTTTGTAATTATGAATTGTCCACTTTTGTGGACAATTTGGGGAGAAGAAAATGCGATTATTCGAGCCTTGCGATTCGTTTTTGTAATTATGAATTGTCCACTTTTGTGGACAATTTGGGGAGAATGAAATACGATTATTCGAGCCTTGCGATTCGATTTTATAGTTACGAATTGTCAGCAATTATAAAAACAAGCCGCAAGACTCGAATAATCGTATCTCCTCTTCCCGAATTTTCCATTTTTGTGGACAATCCGAGCGTCAATTAGAGAGACATTACTGTACAATAATGTCTCCCATACTGACGCTCAGATCGTGCACAAAACTGGACAATTTGGGGAGAAGGAAATACGATTTTTATAGTTGCTGAGAATCGGTAATTATAAAAACGAGCCGCTGGACTCAAATTAATCGTATCTCCTCTTCCCGAATTGTCCAATCTTAGCGTCAGCAAGGGAGACATTACTGTAGCGCGCGGAGAGAGACTCGACGATCGCGGATTGCGCTTTCTCGCGCGACGGGAACTACGTTACCGGAACTGTCGAAAGATTGGAAGCAATCCGTCCGGCTCGTCGGATTGAAAGTCCGACGATTTAAAAGTCCACTTTGGAGCGTTCGTAAATCTACTCTGCCGGCCGGCTCGGTTTCGCTCGATCGTCTTCGACAGCTTCTTGCGCCAATTAAAATGCTCCGCGGCTCGTGAAATTTATCGCGCTGGAAATTGCGATGGAAATTGCCCGGAACGGGATTTCAGCGCCGCGTTCTCGAATCGTTTATCGAAGTCCCGGGAATCGGTGGACGCGCCGAGGATCCGATCGCCGGAGTCGATCGGTAACTCTGCGCGCGTATGACACGGTCGCTTGCCCTTCGATGCCTCCACCCTTCCCTCCCCCTCGCGCAATAACCGAAACAGAATGTAAACGCGACGCCGCGCTATCAGCGTCGGCTATCTACGTCAGGAAATTAACTCGACTAGTAACCTACATTCGGCGGCTGCTATCAGCGGTATCAATGATGTATCGAGGGTAGCGATATTCCGCCGAAATGCAAGCCGCCGCCGATGTTACCTGAGCGGAGAACGCGCGATAGATTACTCGAACGTGAGCTGATTTTCATAATGCGCTGTTTCGCACGGGGGGGAAAGCGTGGGAATTTTGGAATTTACGGCTGCCAGTCTTGCGAGCGCGTGTTCTTTCAATTTCAGAGGCATTGTTTCGAGATGGAAAATGATTTTTCGGCTGGGAAGTATGGAAATATTGATCGTGTTGAAGGGAATGTTAATTTGGTGTCAGTTTTATTGTGGATGATGTTAGTTGCACATTTTTTACGTATATTTGTAGTATTTGTACGTTATTTGTATATTTGGACATTATTTGTACATTATTTGTACATTTGTACAGTATTTGTACATTATTTGTACATTTGTCTACTATTTGTACACAATTTGTACGTTATTTGTGCATTTGTACAGTATTTGTAATACTAATAAATAAAATAAAAACAAAATAAAAATAATATAATAAAATAGGAATGAGATAAAAATAAAATAAAAATAATATAATAAAATAGAAATAAAATAAAAATAAAATAAAAATAATATAATAAAAATAAAATGAAAATAGTATAATAAAATACAATAAAAACCATAACCGTGTATAGTATAAAAAAATCCAGCGAGTCAAAATGGACCGCCGTATTCCCAAATTACACATTCCTTGTACTGGCACCGTAAAATCGAATATTCACGCCAGCCCAGTTAACTGAAAGTTTAAAGAACAATGTTACGAACATCGTACATAGGACGAGGCGTCATAGGAAACCCATTTTGACCGGAATGACAGGGTGCAGGGTCGTCGAGGCCGTCGTAATCAGAACATTTACCGGGACTGGACGCGACCTTTCCGTTCGATTGGAAAGTTTCCCATCCGTCGGGATTGCGTTCGAGAGTGGCTTCCGTCGACGTCCCCGGCGCTGCGGAGTGGTTCGTTTGAACCCTCTGCAGGAAAGCTTCTTCGCATAATTTCCAGCGGACGTCGTGCCGTGCCGGTCCGCTCGGCTCCGCTCGGCTCCTTTCCGCGCGGCGGAAGAGGACGCCTGGAAAAAGAACGTAGGAAGTTGCTGTAATTCGCGTCACGGCACGGCGAACGGGACCCGCTCGACGGAAAGTTCGACGGATCGCCGGCCGGTGGAGAAAAAAGAAGGGCGAAACAACGCGGCGCCGCGCAAAAAAGCCCGTGTAAGCAACGCTAATATGAATTTATACGGGGCGCGCGTTGTTCGTTCCGCGACGCGTTATCTCCGTCGGCTTACAACGTTGACGGCGGCGGCGGCGGCGGCGTCGAAAGTCACGCGCTACTGCGGCCGAAAGATAAGCTACGTGCACCGGAAGAACGGAAATTGTACATTTCATGGCCGACGGAGACCCGACGGCGCTTCCTCTATCGCCTTTCGGTGATTCGCTGGCCAGCGATTTCGCTCCGGCAGGTTTTAATACACGCGGAGCTTCGCGTTATACTGTTTTAGGGCTGTGACGCACTGGTATTTCGCATGAACGCGTCGACGCGTAAGATAAACTGCCTAGTATATGTACAGAAGCGAAATGGATACAGTGAAGTTTGATTGATAATTTTGCAACGAATGTCAATGCAGGGTGTACCATAGATATATCGCAATCCGGAAAAACGGAATGCAATTCGATTCCCGAGGTCATTTGAAGCAACTTTTTCCTTTGCAAAAATGTTCTACGAGGCTTCGTTTACGAGTTATTAGCGAAAAACGTTGACCAATCGGTGCGCGAGGGCGGCCGGCGCGACGCGGCATTGGCCGCAGGGCGGAGCGCCGGCCGCCTGACGCAGCGGTGGTGGTCGCGAAGGCGTGGCGTCAGCCGTCCGCGATCGCTCATCTGTCAGCGTTTTTCGTCAATAACTCGTGAACGCAGCCTCGTAGAACATTTTCGCAAAGGAAGAAGTTGCTTCAAATCACTTCGGGAACACGATTCCTTGGGGATTGCGATAAATTTTTGGGACACTCTGTATACATTTTATGTAAAATGTATAGTATAAAATTTAAAATATGTATAAAATTGATATATATAAAATTATATATATAATTGAAAACATATAAAATATGTGATATATATAAAATTGAAAGTATATAAATATAAAATGTATAATATATGTAAAATTTATAATGTATATCAAATTTTTAAAATATCCTTTTAAGTTTCTCTCCTCTTTCGTTCACGTTTAAAATAAACAAAATTACAGGCTCGCATCAACAAATTGAATTTCGCTTCACTCCATCGCAATTATAAAATACGAATTAACATTGTAGTTCATAGTTCAGAGCGTCGATTACGGGTGCATTTCGGATTGATTTCATCCGGGTCTTATCCTCATCTACTTACCCGATAAAAAGCTTGGGCGACGGTGTGCGAAAGCGTGTGAAAGGAGCGAGCACAAAAGGGCGGGGTCCCCGGCTTCTTCTCGAACGGTGACGCCATTTCAAAGACGCATTATAGAATTTCGCAAGTTTACTCGCAATAACCTCCCTTTTCTCGGCGCAGCTTTTTCTTAAAAACAGCTCTCCGCCTCGAGCTCGCCCTTGCAATTCTGGAAATCACGTTCTTCCTGGGAGAGAGGGATGCACCCGACGCATCCCTAACTCCTTTATCCCCGCCCCCCCCCGCCCCCCTCTCCCCTCTCCGCCGCACCTTCCTCCCACCTCGCGTTTGCCGAGGCCGTCAGTTTGAGGAAATTGCTCGGGGAATTTTCATTTTCTTTAAACTCGTCGCTTTCGTCAGTCACTTTCTCGGAATGATCGAGCCAGTTAGAACGAAGAGTTTAGATCAGCATCGTCCGCCGTATTTTTCACGGCGGAATTCCGCCCGGAAACTTTGCTCGGGACGGTGCGTTGTAGACCGAAAGTTAGTCAGATATCTTGCGTGTTATATACATGTATATATATATATATGTATTATATATATTCTTGTGAATGAAAGCAGCCACGTTCAACGTTCTCCCTGTATTTTTAAATTATGTTGAAACTAACCAGCCTGTGCCGAAAGTTCATATTTCCACTTCAGCAGTTGTTACAATATTCTGTTGGCAACTTGTTTCATCAAGCGAACCCAGTTTTAATTTCGCACAGTTTTCGTTCACTGGAATATAATCGGCGGAACGAATGTTGCCATAATCGATCATTACGGTTATATTAAAACGAATTACAATGTATTTTTTGATGACTCCGCATTTTTGCGGGAACAGGTCTAAGTAGAAAATTAAGGGAAATAATAGAAATTAATTAAATTGAAATTAGAAATACAAATAAAATAGAAATTGAATTTAATGAAATATAATTAAATACAATAAATATGATTAAATAATTTAAATATAATTCAATATAATAAATACAACTAAATATGATTAAATATAACTAAATATAACTAAATATATTTAAATATAATAAAGATGATTAAATAATTTAAATGTAATTAAATATATAATAAAATATAATAAAATATAATATAGATAATTAAGTAATTTAAATACAATTAAGAATATAATTAACAGTGAAAAATATAAATAAACATAAAACAACCTTCCATGTTGTGAAATGGTTGAAATCAATTCTTACTGATTATAACTATCAAGATTATAACTTTAATTATAACTTTATTATATATATATATATTATAAAGTTAAAATATAACTTGTAACTTTAATTATAACTTTATATATATACATTATAAAGTTATAATATAACTTGTGACTCTAACTATAACCTTAAAACATTGACAACTGTTTTCGACTAGCTGCCCCGACGTACTCTTCTCAAATCTTCTAATTTTTAAATGACGTAATCTTTGAAATATTTTAAACGTTTCCCAACGATCGCAAAGAAGGGTTAATCTCGTCCCAAGGAAGCGATCTATAGCGTCTCCGGGCCGGGCCTGCGGGTCCACGGGAGCTTCCCGGCGTCGCCAGGAAGGATATCCCGTCGAAAGGGGGCGAAAAGGGGAGGCGAGGCAACGCGTTCGTTAATCCCGGCCCGCGAGGAACATCCTTTCGAATCTTGAGCGGCGATGTAATTAGATGTAATCCCGATAACGTCTCGTCCCGGCATGATAAATAGCTGCCGGCCTAGATCGTTCGCTTCCTCCCCGTTCGTCGGAAGCAGCCGGACCGTCGACGAAATTTCACTTGATCGCCGTTCCGTCAGAACAACGGAACGGGACGAAAAGGGACGGGCTGTCCGGATTCGGAAGCGATGGTTATCGGCGGGTAAACAATTCGATTATTCCGGCCGGGAAAAGTCGGTAGGAAAGCGCGCCGCCGCACAGTGGGCTGGATTTATCGAGAAATTCATTGACATACTGTTGTAACTTTCGAACCGTCGAAGATATTGCAATGAAATTGTCACCAAAAATATTTAAAAAATAGTTATTTTCAGTGTCAAAAGATATTCCTTGTCGAATGTAAAGAATTTCTACAATTTTTGTATTTTATTAGACATTATATTTTTCATACAGGGTGTCCCAAAAATGTCTCGCAATCCGGAAATGGCGGGTTCCTCGGATCATTTGGAGCAACTTCTTCCTTTACAAGAATTTTCTCCGAGGCACCGTTAACGAGTTATCAACGAAAAACCGTGACCAATAAGAATCGAGTACGGCCGACGCGAGGCGGCCCAGCCAACCAGCGCGCGAAGCCCAGTTCCGCTCATTGGCTCGGTCGCCTCGCGCCAGCCGAGCTCGCCTCTCATTGGTCACTGTTTTTCGTTAATAACTCGTTAACGGTGCCTCGGAGAAAATTTTGGTAAAGGAAAAAGTTGCTTCGAATGATCCGAGGAACCCGATACGATAATCTTAATTTAAGCTACTGTTAACTAACGAGAAATATTGCCTCCTAATGTTAAAAGAGAAAGCAAAGGAAAAAGTTAATTAGGTTCGTCGGGACGTCGCGAGGAAAAGAAGCATATTTTTTGGCGTCGAATGTAGCGTTCGAAGTGTTCAACTTTAAATTGTCGTATCTGTTACAATGTACGATCATTTCTATTAATATTTCCACTCTCGAGGGTAATGGACATTTAACAAGCAATAAAAATTGACTGAACATCGATGTGAGAAAATTAGATTTCTGTCAAAAAGTCACGAAAATCTTCGATCCGGCCCACTGTACGCTGCCGCCCCTAGAACCGACGGGCAGCGGGGCGGCTTTAAGCGTAAGCGGTTTCCGGCGGGATCCTCGGAAAAGGACTCCCGTCTGCACGACAGACGGTAATTCTTGCTTAAACGGGCCGCCAGGATGAACGGGACAGGGAGAAAGGGTTGTTGGATTGCCTCGGCGGGCAAATTAGGAGCTGGCCTTGTTTTAGGCTCTTGTTTAATTTGGCAACCCCTTATGTCAGCCACGCTGCGCCCCAAGATACACACGTTTCGCAACGTTGTTTCCGCTCCCTGCCCCGTCCTCTGTGTCCTCGGTTCATCCCTTTCGGCTGTCTATTCGCTGTTCTCGCTGGTCCGCTTTCTCCTCTCGTCTTCTCCCGTTCAGCTTTTGCGATGCTCTGTTTTACGGCCTTGTTGCGTCTTATCCGAAAATATCTCGCTGCGTCTTTGTCCGCGGCTTTGTTTCCTCCGCTTTCTCCTTCCCTTTTCTCTTTCTCTTTCTTCCGCTGAATCCAGTTCTCGCTGGTCCGCTTTCTCCTCTCGTCTTCTCCCGTTCAGCTTTTGCGATGCTCTGTTTTACGGCCTTGTTGCGTCTTATGCGAAAATATCTCGCTGCGCCTTTGTCCGCGGCTTTGCCTCCCGCTTTCTCTCTCACTTTCCTATTTCGCTTTCCACTGAATCGAGTTCTCGATCTTCGCGATTCTCTCGGCACGCGACTTCTTCTCGGTTTATTGGCTGGAGTGTGTACGTTGTTAGGGTACGTTGCCAGATACGTGCAGTAATGTCTCTCCAATTGACGCTCAGATTGCCCAAAACGAATGGACAATTTTGGAAGAGGAGGTACGATTGTTCGAGCCTTGCGGCTCGGTTTTTATGGTTATTGATTGTCAACTGCTATAAAAACGAGTTGCAAGACTCGAATAATCGTATCTCCTCTACCCAAATTGTCCATTTTTCTGCACAATCTGAGCGTCAATTAGGGAGACATTACTATATCTTGGAATACGAACTGTATTTTTTTAAGAGACACTGACATTATTATTATTATTATTATTATTATTATATTTATTGACGAAGCAACTATATTTATGACGAGTATTATTATTATTATTATATTTATGACGAATATTATTAATATTATTATTATATTTATGACCAATATTATTAATATTATTATTATATTTAAGACGAATATTATTATTATTATTATTATTATATTTATGACGAGTATTATTATTAATATTATTATTATATTTATGACGAATATTATTATTATTATTATTATATTTATTGACGAAGCAATCATTCTCACCTTACAGTAACAGCTCCCGCCGCAATCGCAGAATCTAAAATTGAAGAAACTTTCACAAAATTCGGTAGATTATGCCGCGATCATAGCAAATTCCAGAACAGGAATTACAAGAAATTGGACAAGCTTGCGCGGTCTCGACCTAAACTTAACTTCGCTCGTTAGATAAGTTAAGCCCCGCGTAGATTAAAAAACATTATAGTTAAAAATTAAAATACAGGTCAGAGGTGAAATCCCCGGAGAAATATGCAAGATAGAAAATAAGCTCGGCTCGAAATTAATTTAACCGGATAGACGTTGAATTATTCTGTACACTGCTTGAAACTAATACCCTCTGGGAATGAAATGCTAGGAATCCTTCGTGAAACTAATTCGAATCTTTTCCTATTAAAAGCAACCGAATATTACTAAAGCGACGCTCTATTAATTAGCGTTCAAATTTCAATTTGATCTCACAAGTAACAACTTGAAAAACACAAATTTACAATAAGACGGCGTCTCCGAGAATATCGCAGCAGCGTTCGCGTTCGTCACAGTCGGCTGAGGTCAAATCCGAGGGTTAACCCTTTGCACTCGAAGCCACTTTAACCGTAAATGTAACATAATTTTTCTGACTTATGGTATTTCCATTTTATACAGGGTGGGGCATTTTAATCAGGTCACCTGAATAACTCGCTTGTTTTTGAAGATAGGAGAAAATGCATTGGACCGAACTTACTTGGTATCAGGAGGCTCATATATATATATATATATATAATCTGGTATTACCAATTTTTCTGTAGGTGGAGGCATCGAGGAGATACGGAGGTCAATCCTGTTTTATTAAATGGAACAGTAAGTTTGTTTACTTACATTCTGATAGAGTGTTTCGAGGCGAATAGACAATACCCCGTCGTCATACGTACAATTCGAAACGCGTATTCGCCTGAAAATAATTGTCACGGAGCATCGCTTATATATTCATCGCGCCACCACCGTTCGTCGCAGCTGCGGCCCCGTGGGAATCGGCCGATCGAACGCGTCCGCGGGAACCGCGACATCCTTCTATCAACAGTTCGCCAAACAGTTCGGAGACTGTTGCACGTATTCCGGGGGAGGGGGGCGGGGGATTCGTTAGAGGCGTGTCCGCGGGCGGGCGTGGAAAGTCGCGGCGTCGGACTTGCGAAGTTCTTGGTCCTCCGGGGGCAGCTTCGCGGCGCGGCGCGGCGTTTCGCGGCGCTGCGTTTCGCGGCGCGCCGCGACGCGGCTGCTTCGTTCTCTCACTTCGAGGCACTTACGGCTTCGTAAAACCGTCGGAACCGAACCCGGCTGGGAACCGGCCGTGCCGTCGCCCCATTGTCGTCGCAACGTCGCAGTCGCCGTCGCGCTATCGCCGATGTCGGACGATCAATCCAGCCTCCCAGAAACCTGGCCCCCTCCCCTCCCCACTCCCCACTCCATCCTCGCGCTATACACAACACGCTTTTCAATCCCGGGATTAAAATACACGCGTGTCTCCGGCGCGGCGCGGCGCGGCGAGCCGGTAATAAACGTTTATGTTCCTACGTGAGATCCATGTTTGCTTTCAAATCATCGAGTAAACGGTCCCGTTCTTCCCTGCTTCTCGAACCGTACCCTTGCTCGCGTACATACGAACGTACGTTTCGTTTCGTTTCGTTTCTATCGAGTAACGATTTCCCGCGGCGAACGGGGAAACGCTCGTGCGACAATCGCTGTCGTAAACGTTTTCGAAAAGAAACCACCCGGCGGAAAGGAAAATTGGGCTAATCTGCGGAATACTGCGTTGGCGCGCGATTGCTTCGGCGCAATCGATCAGTGGTACTCGTAATTGTGCTTTTATTTCGTTCGGGGACTTTGATGTTTCCTTTTTTTTTGCTAGAAATGAAATGCTGAAGACATTTTTATTAGTATTGTTGTTGTTCATTGTTGCTCGTTTGGTAATGTTCAGCGATACAAAGAGAGTTGTTAATTTTAGATAGATTAACGAATTAACTGTTTACAATAAATGTTGGATGGTTTACAATTGATCGATTTGTAAGAATCTTATTTAAATCGTTATTATCGCCGTAAAATGTGACACGATTCTCTTGTTTTGAAGTAATATTAAATATTATTATTAATATTAAATTATTATTATAATATATAATATTGTTATTATATAAACATTAATATTAAATATTTGTCCTAATATTATATAATATATTTGCTCCATAACATTTTGTCGCAAAAGTGTCTCGTAATCTAGCAGTAACAGTTACCCAAGGTCATTTGAAGCAACTTTTTCCTTTGCGAAAATGTTCTCCGAGGCTTCGTTCACGAGTTATTAGCGAAAAACGCTGACCAATCGGAGCGCTAGAGCGGCCGGCGCTCCGCCCTCGCGGCCAATGCCGCGTCGCGCCGGCCGTCTGACGCAGCGGCAATGGCCGTGAGGGCGGGGCGTCAGGTGTCCGCGATCTCTCGTCAGCGTTTTTCGTTAACAACTCGGAAACGAAGCCTCGTAGAACATTTTCGCAAAGGAAAAAGTTGCTTCAAATCACCTCAGGAATCCCTCACGTCCCGTTTATACAATAATTTTCGGAAACCCTGTACATTAGTGCCATAAATGCATAAAAACCACGGTCTAATCGTTAATTTGTCACAATGTTAAATTCAAAGTTATTCCTTGTAATATTCACAACAATGTGCAGGGATTTTATAACTTAATTAAAAAAGAAAGATTGCGTCGTCTAAAATCTAAATTAAATCGTACGGAAAGCGTGAAAATTTACAAACTCGACTCGCGATCAAGTTGAATCATGGGATTTATGCGTTGCATGAAATGTTTCATTAAATTATATCACGATGTATACATTTCCCCGTTAAATGATACATATTATGTTCCATAGAATAATTCGTTGTAGCATTGCATCGCATGATTTTTCTTTTCATGAACATACGCGATCCATTTCGCTAATTACGCTGCACACAATATTTCCTGTCTAGTTGATTTCTGTGTTATAAATTTCTGGCGGGGGGGGGGGCGCGAACGATGCGGTATAAATGGTAAAATCGATACATAGTTCACGCGCACACCGTGAACGTAAATAAAATGTTATCCGCAAAATATTTCCGTGTCTGTAACGAATATGTATTTTCTCTGTATTGTATAAACTTTTGTTAGCAATAATTTTTCCGTTTGGAAAGCTCGATTCTGAGCACTCTAATTCGGAAATAACATTAACAACCGAATAATTTTACAATAGTATTTATACTAATATTAACTATAGCATTATAGTAATAGTATACTAATAATATATAACAATATAATATATAGTAATAGTATACTAAATACTATATAATAATATAATATATAGTAATAGTATACTATAGTATAATAATACTATACTATTTATACTAATAATATTTATACAATTTTTTTTCTCCCTTCGTCGATAAAATTGACACTGTAAATGTTTAATAGTTCGTGTTACGATTAGTTTTTGCAACTTTTTTAGTTACTCTTTTAGTTATCAAAAATTCATCGGGGAACAGAAAAAAAATCTCTGCGGACAGTGTTTTTACTTCGTGCGGCTAGATATTGGTTCAAAATTGTATTTCGCTTCAATCTTTATGCAAAATAAAAATTGACCTCGTCATTTCCATTAAAACGTGAGCTAAATAAAAATTCCATTTTTTCTTTTATTTAATAATTCCAGCGAGTTGAACGTGATAGATAGATGATCATATATTCTTTTAATAGTTTGAATTATTTTCAATTTCATCCTTTCAGTTTCGTTGTAAATATGTCAAATCTGCAATCCAGTCAAATATCAATAATTACAAAAATGAAAATGATAACTTACACATCTTAGGTACGTATGTAGTATTAGTTCACATATATTTCAATTTATAAATATTTATTATTGATAATATTATCAATTAGATAATATAATAATATTAATATTTATTATTGATAATATTATCAATTATATAATATAATAATACTAATATTTATTATCGATAATATTATCAATTAGATAATATAATAATATTAATATTTATTATTGATTTATAATAATTAATGATAATTTATTATTTGATAATAAACATTAACTCTATGATGCTGGAACGTGCAATTCTCTGCACTTATATGCAATTATATTAATTATCATAATGTGCAAATATATATTTTCTAAAGATATTAATTGATAATATTGATAACGTACAAATATATGATTTCTAAAGATATTAATTGATAATATTGATAATAATTTATCGTTAATTGATAATATTGATGATAATTTATTATGAACTAATAATAATTTACTATTAATTGATAATATTGATGATAATTTATTATGAACTAATAATAATTTACTATTAATTCATAATATTCATACTAACTTAATAATAATTAATAACAACAACCGAATAAATCGCCGTACAACAAATACTCTTCGAACATTTAAACTCAGAAACGCGCGAAACAACCGTTCCGTTCTACGCGCGCGGTTCCTCGATAAACTAACAATCATAACGCAAAGTTGCGCCGCAATGCACGCGCGGTAATCGTCGCGCGTTCGACTCGCCGCCCGTTGCAGTATTCATTTTCAATCGGGCATTGTTCCGCGGGAAGAAAGTGAAAGCCGTGCGAGCAATTTATCAAATGCACCGTCGCAATTAGAGAGGCCCGCCGTTTCAATTTCTCTGCGGACCGTATTTATTCGACTATACGCGGTCCCTTTGTTCCGGCGGAACGGTTATCGTTCGAATGGGTAATTGGAGAACGTGCCTAGGCATGAGGGAGGGGGAGGGAGGGGGGATTATTTTTCTCGAGATTTCAGAGACACGAGGAACCGCCGATATTTTCGCGAACCGCGCCGCGGGTGACAAAGGGAGGGGGGACGCGGGGCGAAGAATCGCGCGCAGATGGGCGCCGCGCGGTTAATCGCGGGGTGCGCCGTTCGCGAATTAGATGTGTGCTGCTAATTATAATTCCGCCCCCGCGAACGTTCGCGCGGACCACGATTAAGGGACTAACGACCAAAAAACCGCGGCGCGATATCGCACCGCCGATGGGCTTTTTGCTTTTGGTCGCGCGCGCGCGCCGCCAAACTTCTCGCCCAAAATCCGCCGAAAATGTTTTGGAACCTTTCGAATGAAGCCCTTCGAACGTTTTCGTGATTTCGAGTGTAACGGCCCGAAAAACACTGGCCTTTGGAACGGATTTTGTTCCGAAGGGTGCGGAAATTAATTTAGTGTCTTATGTTGTCATCTGTAATGTCTCCCTAACTGACGCTCGGATTCTGCACTAAAATGGACAATTTGAATAATTAATATTATTGATTGATTATTAAATATTATTAATTATAATAATAATAATAATAATAATTATTATTATTATTATTATTATTATTAATATGATGATGACTATTATTAATTATAATAATAATTATTATTATTATTATATGTATAATATAATGATGAATAATAGTTATATAAAATATTAATATAATAATGGTTGTTATTAATTATTATTATAATTATTAATATAATGATGATTGTTATTAATTATTATTATAATTATTAATATAATGATGATTGTTATTAATTATTATTATAATTATTAATATAATGATGATTGTTATTAATTATTATTATAATTATTAATATAATGATGATTGTTATTAATTATTATTATAGTTATTAATATAACGATGATTATTAATAATTATTATTATAATTATAATTATTAATATGATGATGATTATTAATAATAATTACTATAATTATAATTATTAATATGATGATGATTATTAATAATTATTATTATAATTATAATTATTAATATGATGATGATTATTAATAATAATTACTATAATTATAATTATTAATATGATGATGATTATTAATAATAATTACTATAATTATAATTATTAATATGATGATGATTATTAATAATAATTACTATAATTATAATTATTAATATGATGATGATTATTAATAATAATTACTATAATTATAATTATTAATATGATGACGATTATTATTAATTTATTATTATAATTATTAATATGATGAAGATTATTATTAATTATTATTACTTGCTAATAATATATATTTGTACAATAGAATTTGTGTGTCAGGTACAGTCAACGCTCTTTTTAACTTCTTGTGCCATATAATATCAAATAAGATTCTTACAGAAACTGTTTATTTTTTCATTCAATTTATTTAACATCGCGTCCGCTTAATAACAATTAACGACCACTCGACCATTGCTAACATTCGTTGACACGA
The DNA here is from genome assembly GCF_051020955.1 of Megalopta genalis. Classification (NCBI taxonomy): domain Eukaryota; kingdom Metazoa; phylum Arthropoda; class Insecta; order Hymenoptera; family Halictidae; genus Megalopta; species Megalopta genalis. The sequence continues at coordinate 7,168,078 of NC_135028.1, read as the reverse complement.
TTGGTTTCCCATAGCCTAATATACAATAGTTTCGCATTATTACATTTTTACGTTATTCTCTTGATCCAAGCTTCTTAAGTTACTATACAGGGTGTCCAAAAAGAAATTTTGTCCGTAGTTCAATTCCAGTTCTAAAAGAAAAGTAATCGCGTTTTAAAAGCCGTTCGTACGTCGACGGGAGTCACCGTATATTCTTGCCGGATAACGACAATCTAGTCTCGTAAATGGGAAATCAATAAATCATTGTTCGCCCGGAGCTGTCGAGCATTTCAATCGGTTTACAAATAATATTTCCGCGGTGGAGCGGTGCGCTGGCAAAGGCGGAGGAAAGGTACGTCCTTTCAAGAAACAAACTCTCTCCGCTGGGTTTCCCCAATAAAATCATTCTTTTCCGTGCCGCTTGATTCCATTCTCGTCGGCGGAACGGAAAGCTCGTATTAAATAAACTTGCCACTTCTAAATAATAGGACGCACAGCGGAGTCCATCGAAGCTCTGGCCAAAATACGATGTTTCAAATTATCTGTAAGTTGCAAAAATTTTTTTTTTTTAATAAATAATGTTCGAATATGCAATGAACGGTATTATTTTTTTATTTTTGTACTCGTGTAGTATTTTTTTGTATTGAAAATAATACAGTAAATTTTCCCTAATTAACTAAATAAATACGATTATTAAATAATAATTGTATTTATTAAAATTTATTAAAATAATAATCGTAATCATTAAATAATGAAATTTAAATAAATACGATTATTCGAAGAGAAGAAGAAGAAGAATGTTTGGACAACTGCAAACAAATAACAAAAATTATGTCGTACATAGAAGAAAAGAAATTATTTAGCGAAATTATAATTATTTCAAAAATATCTCGCGATCCGGAAATGGAAGATTCCCGAGGTAATTTGAAGCAACTTTCTCCTTTACAAAAATTTTCTCCGCGGCTTCGTTCCCGAGTTATTAACGAAAAACAGCGACCAATGAGCGGCAAGCTCGGCTGGCGCGCGGCAGCCGAGCGAATGAGCGGAACCGAGCGCCGCGCGCTCGTTGGCTCGGCCACCACGCGTCAGCCGCGCCCGCCGCTCATTGGCCAGCCTTGTTTCCTAAATAACTCGCAAACTAAACCTCGGATCGCATTCTCGCAAAGGAAAAAGTTGCTTAGAATGACCCGAGGAATCTCTAATTTCCCTTATGTACCATAATTTCCGTACACCCTCTATATTCAATCTTTAACGACTCGCGAAAGTAGTTTCTCGACAAAACAGCGCAGCAGAAACTGGGACGAAACAAGACGGAACTGTTCCAAGGCCGAGAAACGGCGACAGAGGCCGGCCAGTCGAATCGCTCATAAGCGTCCCAATTACGGTAATTGCATAAAGCCGAGCGTCCCAGTGATCAAGGAGCCGGCTATTTACCCCAATATGGCTGCTAAAAGGGACGCGATGCCTCTATCGCCGGCTGTTTGTCCCTCGGACGGCATAGGACGCGAGGCCTGGACCGCAGAGCAACCTCGAACTTCTGCAAACACAAGGTAGACAGAGAGAGAGAGAGAGAGAGAGAGAGAGAGAGAGAGAGAGTGAGTGAGAGAGAGACAGAGAGAGTGAGAGAGAGACAGAGAGAGAGAGCCGGCGTCGAAAAACAAACAGAGCATCTCGGGAACTGAGTCGGAGAAAAGGGACGCTGAACGTCGGATAGGGTTTCAGCGACGGCCTATTGTCCGCCGCTCGCCGCCCGCCGCCGTCCGTCGCCGTCCGCCGCCGTCCACCGACCGCCGCTCGCCGCTCACCGTCCGCCACTCGCCGCCGTCCGCCGCTCACCGCCGCCGCTCACCGCCGTCCGCCGCCATCCGCCGTTCACCGCCGCCGTTCACCGCCGCCATTCGCCGCCGCTCGCCGCCCACCGTCGCCGTTCGCCGCCGTCCGCCGTCCGCCGCGTCTCCGAGAGTTCGTTTTTATCAAGGAATCGATCTGCCGGCTCGAGAAGATTACCGTATGATCTGCCGCCGGCTTGTTACCGGTCGGTCAGTCTCTCCCCGGCCGTGGAAAAAGTTGATCAATTATTTGCGCGGCGAAGAACTCGCGAGACGGCCACAATAAACTCGGCGCAACTTGTAAGCTGATTTCAGCCGATTCTTCCCGCGGACCGGCGGAGAGACACAGCGCGTGCCCGCGCCGCGGCGGAAAAGTTAATGGAAAGAGGTTTAGACGACCGGGCTTTGTTGGTCCGGCCCCATGGAACGAAAATGGCTGTAGGTGGGGGGAGGGGGTGGGGGCTCCCTTTAATTAACCGACGGTGTTTCGAGCACTGCTGCCGCGGCCCGGGCACTCGAATGTATCCCGTTTTATAATTTCTTCTACAGCGACGTTATTAAAACGGGACCCGCGAGCCTTTTAAGACGCCGCAAAATCCATGAGTTTTCTCCTTGGGACGATATTCGAATGAACATTATTTTTACAACTACAATTACTGAACAGTGAATTTATTAACAACAATGTTCAAAAACATGGGTGTAATTTTTACATCAACTGACGTACATTCTACTCATTTTTTATTGTATTATTTGTGCCATTGTTTCAACGAAGGGGTCATAACTGAGCGGTGTTTCACAATAGGTACCTTTACTCTCAGCATTTTTAGAAAAACAAAACACGCTCGTTCGTTTAGTTTGAAACGGTGTTCGCTCTCATTGTAGTGCACAATTGTGCAAAATCCGCTCATAGGATACGATATTACACGCAGATTTATGAACAGGCACGAACAATTAAAAAAATGAAACGAAAAGAATCCGCGGGATTTTAGCGGAGCTCGAGACAGCAGTTCATTGGAAACTCGTTTCATTTAATGAAAGCGTAACTTCGGCGGTGTCCGCCGCCAAGCAGATTTTAGTAAACAGTCTGCCGAGTGCGCGTGCACCTAACGCACTATAATTCGAAGTCCAATTAAAGAAAAGGCCGTTTTAGCTTTAATTAAACTGGTGGGGAAATGCGTCGTCACACGCACATATGTCTCGGGGACATGTGCCCCGGTCGCGTTATCAAGAAATCTAATTGAAGTGCTCGAGAGAGAGCGGGAGAGAGAGCGGAAGAGCGGGAGAGAGAGCGAGCAAGAGAGCGGGAGAGAGAGAGCGAGAGAGCTAGAGAGCGGGAGAGAGAGAGCGAGAGAGCGAGAGAGCGGGAGAGGGAGAGAGAGAGCGAGAGAGCGAGAGAGCGGGAGAGAGAGAGAGAGTGAAACAGTGAGAGAGAAAGCGAGAGAGTAGGAGAGAGATAGAGCGAGAGAACGGGAGAGAGCGAGAGAGCGAGAGAGCGGGAGAGAGAGAGAGAGAGAGAGTGAAACAGTGAGAGAGAAAGAGAGAGAGTAGGAGAGAGATGGAGCGAGAGAACGGGAGAGAGCGAGAGAGCGGGAGAGAGAGAGCGAGAGCGGGAGAGAGTGAGAGCGAGAGAGCGGAAGAGAGAGAGAGAGAGAGAGAGAGAGAGAGCGATGCCCTGGACAGCGACGGCGAACCAGAGATGAATCGGGTCGAAATGTTGTCGAGAAAAAAAGAAAAATTCGCCGCTGCGTCGGTCAGATATTGAACGAGGCTACGCCGCTGGCTTTAAAAAGATCAGCGGGGAGCTTCATTGTGTCGTTTTGTTAAATGTTACATATTCCACTGAAACAATATCCACTATCTTCGATGAAGTATCGCGAACGTGAGAACGATACCAAAATAAACAATACAACCTGGACGTAACGAAATTGCGAATAATAAAACAACTAAAAACTTGTTCGAATCCATTCCCTTCGGCCGTGCAATTTTATATCATTTTTTAAACGCAATTTTAATATTTTAGAAAATAATTTTAGGAAATAATAGTGTTCATGATTAGGTTTAGATATAAAACATAGAAAATTCATGAAGATACTCTAATCAGTGATCCCATATTATTTATTAAAGCTCTCACGTACCGATTGTTTATCGCAGAGAACTTTTTCAGTTCACAAGCAACGCAAAATTATGTCTAATACTCGGCCGCACACGTTAGACGCGTTATACACGGTGTCCCAAAAATGTCTCGCAATTCGAAAGTGGCGGGTTTCTCGGGCCATTTGAAGCAACTTTTTCCTTTACAAAAATGTTCTCCGAGGCACCGTTAACGAGTTATCAACGAAAAACCGTGACCAATGAGAGGCGAGCTCGGCTGGCGCGAGGCGACCGAGCCAATGAGCGGAACTGGGCTTCGCGCGCTGGTCGGCTGGGCCGCCTCGCGTCAGCCGTGCTCGATTCTTATTGGTCGCTGCTTTTTCGTTAATAACTCGTTAACGGTGCCTCGGAGAACATTTTTGTAAATGAAGAAGTTGCTTCAAATGATCCGAGGAACCCGCTGTTTCCGGATTGCGAGACATTTTTGGAACACCCTGCAGGAAATCCCGCCTTCAACGTGTCTCCTCGATGCGCGAGCAAATGGAAGGGAAATGCGCGGCGCGTATTATATTCGATTCACCGCGGTGGAAAAAGTTCCTAGGCAACGGAATTTCGGTGGTATGTCCTTTTTACCGAGAGAGAGAGAGAGAGAGAGAGAGAGAGAGAGAGAGAGAGAGAGAGAGAGAGCGGACTGGCGCGGGCTCGCGGTCCGGTATGGGAAAAATAAATAATCCTAATTGCGGCCGAATGGTCCGGCGTCGTGATGAGGAAGAGAGAAGAAAATAAGAGCGACGAGACACAGACCGCGCCGCGCGGCCGTCTCTGTGCGCCCGAGACAATGGATAGAGCCAGCCGCGCGCGTGTTGTTCGCAGCTTTTTTCTCCGCGGCGACGATTTTCTCCTCCGAGCCTTTCTCGCGACTTCGCGCTCGCGCGCGCCGATAATTCCCCTAATTATTTATTCACGGCGGGCGCAAAGTAGCCGGTCGCATTGTCGATATTTCCCGTCGAACCTTACCTTCCGCCGCGCCTTCTGGCAAAAAAGAAAGGAAAAACCTACTCCGAGCTTGTACGGCTGTTCGCGGTTTCTCCGCACTGCTTTCAGCCACCCATACGGTTTTTATATGCTCGCACCGGTTCGTTATGGGGTTCCTTTTCCCTGCGAAACCAACGCGCCGCGTCGCGTCGCCTCGCCGCGGAAATTATTCCCGGGGCGATTTTCGAGCCAGCGTCGCTCCTTCGCCGGTTTTTATCGGCGCGTTCAGCGTCCGTTATGAGCTATACATGTAGCCTGCGACGAGAAATTTGGTTCTGTGGGTCAACTGCGTGCGGACGATGCTTTTGTTTATAAAGCCGGGTATGAAAATACTTCCACGCCGGACGTCAGGTGAATGCGATTTATGGTCCGCCGTCGGAGCAGAGTAATTGAATTGAATTTTTATCCAGACGGCTTGTCCTGACTTTCGAGGTCGGCTTGCCTCGAAAAGGGGAACAGCGGTATAAAAAGAAGGATATTTGGAAATTGTTTACTATTATTTATGGAGGAATGAGAGCGTGTCTGTCTGATCGCAGGACTGATTTAGACGTTTTTGTTTTTATTTTTGGGTTTATTTCGCTTTCAGTTTGCACGGTGTACTTTTCGATTGGAGGTACGTGTTTTTGGCACAAAGGTTGGAGGATAGGTTTAGGATATGAAATAATTGTGAGAGACGAAGTGCTTAGGATTATAATTTATAGCGATGATCGACGGTGCATACACAGTAACTGGATCGGCGGACAGAAATTGACTCGTATTGACTAGGCCTGTGTGCAGAAATTGAGACACAGTAACTGGACCAGAGGATAGAAATTGACTCGTATTGACTAGGCCAGTGTGCAGAAATTGAGACACAGTAACTGGACCAGAGGATAGAAATTGACTCGTATTAAGTAGATCAGTGACTAGAAGTTGACACACAGTAACCGGACCAGAGGATAGAAATTGACTCGCATTAACTAAATGAGCGAACAGAAATTGCTACACATTAACTAAGAAGGTCTCAGTAACTGGCACACACAGTAATTAACTCGTTATCTTTTTAGAAGCACAGTAACTCGCTCAACAACTGTTTTGTACGTTTTCTCAAATATTTTGTATATTATAAAAAAATGCGTACATATATAAAACACACCACATATAACCGAAACATTTTATGTATTCTCGTATTATATTATATATTAATATATAATATAATAATATATATATTAAATAAATTATATAAATTATATATTAATATATAATATAATACGTTAATATATAATATAACGTATTAACATATAGTATAATATAGTAATTAATATAATATATTAATATATAACATAATACGTTAATATATAATATAACGTATTAACATATAGTATAATATAGTAATTAATATAATATATTAATATATAATATAACGTATTAACATATAGTATAATATAGTAATTAATATAATATATTATTGTATTAATATCACTAAATAAAAAGAATTAGGACCAAAAATTACTGTGTACAAGCTGAAACAAAATTGAACAGAATTTCTTGCATCCTGTTTGCCAATCTCACAAACAAGAAAAACACCACAAATGCCAATTTTACATGCCACGGGGGTGGATATTTCCCCAATCGAACCCTTTAATCGAATGCTCAACCCTTTCGCTCCGATGGGCGTATATATACGCCCTCGAAGAATGACCATTCGTATACGAAGAGCGTATACACAGGGTGTCCCAAAAATGTCTCGCAATCCGGAAACAAAAAGAAATACATATTTTTGGAACCAGAAACGCATTCCACGCTTCAGTGTCAACTACTCGATAATACGATCCGTTCACTGCGATCACATTTTGTCGCGAGCGCTCCGTAGCGAAAGGGTTAACGTATCCAAGATCCCAGAAACGGGGCGTCGATTTCGTTTGACAGTCAACGCGACACCGACACGTGTCACTCGCTTCTTTCCCCTCTGAGTCGACGATAGGGGTGGGTGTGTGGGGTGGTGACACTCCCGTTCCCGCGCGGGGGGTCATTAACGCATGTGGGCCCGCCCGAATCCCGGAGAACGTTCGCCCCGACCGCAACGCCGAAAGACGGCGGGGAACCCCTCGTCGACTCGAGCGTCTGTCTGTCGTCTCTCCGTGACACAGAAACGGGGATTAAGTATACGGTTAACCATGGTGACCCGTGGGGCTCACCCTCGTCTCGCAGCCGGTGGGCGAGACAAAGCGGGTCAATCGCGCGATTGACGGGCCCGCCGGTAACCGGAACGACGATGCCGCGCGGTTAATGTAGGAGCTACGGGTATCTCTTTCGGATCCGTCATCCATCCGGGTTTATTTCGACGAGAGAATCGAGTCATCGCGATTAAGGGCGATTAACCCAATGCCGGCCGAGCGTCGCCCTTCGTGGGCGCGCGTGGAAAATGTCACGGAATAATTATATCCGGGAGTTCGGGACGCTCCGGACTCGAAACGCGCGGTTTACGAGTATCGTGGTGTAATACAGTCTGGGGCAAAAGCGTCCCGGGATTCTAAATAAATAAACGAATGTACTTGTTTATTTGGGGAAATTGATCGCGACGCCTTCGAAATAGATCCTGCGCCGAGACACGTGGGACAAGTGTGCCGATTACTGTGCTCGTTCAATTGACGTATCTGGAGCTTTTGACAAATTGTTTACGTAATTTTTATGTAATTATTTTATATATATTATTTTATATGTTTTATATATATTTTTATATGTATAATAACATATATAATATATAATATGATCATCAATAATATGTAACATTCAATATGTTATATTATATATTTATTGTTATATATTAATGAATTTTATATATATATATATTATATTATATTATAATAATATATAACATTTAATATATTATAATGTATTATATATATTAATAATTATATCAATATATTATATTATATATTTACTTTTATCTATTAATAAATTATATATTAATTATATTAATATATTATGTAATATTATATTATATTATAATAATAATATCTAACAAATAATATATTGATTATATTAATATATTATATACTCATTATATATATTAGATATTAATTATACCAATATATTATATTATATTAGAATAACATATAACAGTTAATATATTGTATTATATATTAATCAATTATATTTTTTAAATTATATTATATATTAATTATTTCAATATATTATATTGTAATAATAATATCTAACACACAATATATTGATTACATTAATATATTATATACTCATTATATATATTAGATATTAATTATGTCAATATATTATATTATATTAGAATAATATATAACAATTAATATATTGTACTACATATTAATCAATTATACTTTTTTAATGATATTATATATTAATTATATCAATATATTATATTATAATATATTAGAATAACATATAACAATTAATATATCGTATTATATATTTATTGTTATACATTAATCAATTATATTTTAATTATATTATATATTAATTACAACAATATATTATATTATTACATATAAAATATTAAGTATATCATTACACATTAATTAAGGCGGATAGATCATTGTAGCAGACAGACGCAGTAATTAGATCAAGTACAATGGCAAATTTTGTTGCATTGTTGGAAATTACTTCGCCGAGATTATTAACGATAAATTAACAGGGAATCACGAATTTTACGATGGAGAAGTCGTAAACGCAACGAGTTAATTCCCGATTCCTTTCGTGTAATATCGAATAGTCGCGGAAAGGAGCGTGTTTGCGCAACATTAATCGGTCGCGACTCTACGCCATTGGAATCGTTCGTTGCTAAACTTATTTAACGAGAGGCCAGAACACGTACGTTTCCCGGCCCTGTCCAAATTTGCATAGTTAACAGTACAATATTTAACTACGTAACTGCGTTGACGCCGGGCGACGCTTTATTAACGTGATTACGAAGTAACGCCGTCGCTCACCGCTCCTATGAATTCAATATATAAATATGCTACGCCGTTGCATAAACACCGCTCGAAAGTAGTAATTAATGTAACTATTCCGTGTCGGGCTGCCTCTGTTCGTATCTCGCTTGGCACACGTTTAGTTCACGTGTTCAAGATAACAAGAATACAATATTTCAGATAATGAAAATTGTTGAGCTTATTTGTTCATTAATTATACTGGAAACATTAAATTCGTGTTTTCAATGTGAAATATATTTATGTAATACAAAATAATCTTAATATAAAGTGTTTGAATAATATAAAATAATTTTAATATAAAATAATTTAAATGTCAAATATTTAAATAATATAATATAATATTAACATAAAATATTTGAATAATATATATAACAATATAAAATGACAATATAAAACAATCTTAATATAAAATATTTAAATAATATAAAATAATTACAATATAAAATATTTAAATATAAAATATTTAAATAATTTAAAATAATTTTAATATCAAATATTTAAATAGTATAAAATGATATTAATATAAAATATTTAAACAATATAAAATGATATTAACATAAAATAATATTAATATAAAATATATAAATATAAAATATTTAAACAATATAAAATAATATTAATATAAAGTATTCAAGCAATAGAAAATAATATTAATATAAAATATTCAAACAATATAAAATAATTTTTATATAAAATATTTAAATAATACAAAATAATATTAATATAAAATATTTCTATATTTAACACAAAATATCGAGATCGTTAACAAAATTCCAAATAGACCATCCGAGTGATTATGTTTAAAAATTCCGTTTCAATTATTTACCGGGTAAATCCTTAGCTGCGAATCGCAGATTTTGAAAAAGCATCGAGCCCCGTACAGAGCAGCCGGGCTTGTACAGAAGCAACGTGTTAAGAAAGTTACGAGCCTTGAACCGAAGTGGCTCGCAGTAGGAACTCGGATGCTCCGGAACTAGAGTTGATGGCCGGCTCTTGTACCGGTTTACCATTACTTTTTATGAATGTTGTGCACTCGACATTTATTTGGCGTCGCCTCGGTACTTATTTGTAGTGTCTTCTAAGTGCGAGAACTTCTCGGAACGTTTAAACAGAGGAAATATACGGAAGCGATAATAAAAGCTGTACAAATACCACGTGTACGTACAAACCGTGCAAAAAGTTTCCGATCTTATTAGCACATAATATACATATACAACTCATATTCGTGTATAATGCAGTATATAATATAGTATACAATATTACAATATTAAGTTCATACTAATATACAATTTACAAAGAATATTTGCATTTTGGAGGTAAAATAAATAATATATACACGTAATAATAATAAATATTATATACTAACAACAACAACAACAATAATAATAATAAAATAAATATTATATAATAGTGACAATAATAAAAATAATAATAAATATTATACAATAATGGCAATAATAATGAAAAATATTTTATAATAGTGACAATAATAATAGCAATCAATATTATATAATAATGACAATAATAATAATAAATATTATACAATAATGGCAATAATAATAAAAAATATTTTATAATAGTGACAATAATAATAGCAATCAATATTATATAATAATGACAATAATAATAATAAATATTATTCAATAATGGCAATAATAGTAAATATTATTAAATAATGACAATAATAATAATAAATATTATTCAATAATGGCAATAATAGTAAATATTATTAAATAATGACAATAATAATAATAAATATTATACAATAATGACAATAATAATAATAATAAATATTATATAATAATAGCAACAATAATAATAATAATTATTATTATATATATATTTCAACAATATTAATTAAATATATATCAAATAATAACATTTACAAAATATATAATATAAAATAACCTTATATCGGAACGATTGCATCCAACCCGACGTTTCCGATCGATCCTCGGATCGTCGGCATCGTCCGCCCGGCAAACCCGAGGGTATTACGCGTGGCTGAAATGAAGCCGCGGTTATTGAATCACCGGATACGGCGGCGGTGGTTCCATTATACCGGCAATTAGTATTACAGGAACGTTCCCGTTGAAACGCTCCTCTCGGCGGCGATCTTTTAATCGAGAACCCGCGGCGAACCCGCTCCTCGAAAAGGATCCGACGGATCTGATTACGGCCCCGGCAACGGGCGGAAGGAAGAAGAAAATCACGCGTGTCGCTGCCGAGATTTACGGACCGCTTTATCGCGGCTGTCCGTGGAAATGCACGTAAACGTTCGCGGCGCGGCGCGACGTCTGCGGCCGCGGCCGCGTCCGCGACGCGTGCGCCGGCCTCGCCGGGGCTTGTACAGTAATTCAGTGACAAACGAGTTCTACGGAGTACATAGCGCTCGTTCCTGTACGACCTGTTACTAAATAGCCGGCTGGTTACGACTTCGCCGTGTATCCTCGCGTTCGCAACAATTGAGCGCGCGCGCGCGAGCGAGCGGCAACCGGCAACTCTTCTCGTTCGGTGCTTCAATTCTGCGCGTTCGGGCATGTAAATTCGAAATTGCCAGCGAATACCTGGAAATTCTCTTTTACTCTCTCTCTCTCTCTCTCTCTCTTCCTCTCTCTCTCTTCCTCTCTCTCTCTTCCTCTCTCTCTCTTCCTCTCTCTCTCTCTCTCTCTCTCTCTCTCTCTCTCTCTCTCTCTCTCTCCCCACCCTCGCTATCACGGTATCCCGTCGGCCGGGGTGGCGGAACTGCCGCGGGCGTAACTAATTCCGCGTGTAAAGGCCAACCGGACGTTTTCTGAGGCGCGAACTACTTTCCGCGGCGTGTTGCCTTCTCCCCCCCCCCAACATTTCTATTGCTTTCTCTTTGGCCCTCCCCCCGCTGTATTGATCTCTGTCTCTTTCTGTTTCTCTCTTTCTCAATTTTGATCTTCCTCTTTCGCGTTCTTCTTGTCTTCTTTTCTCTTGTGTCGATCTTCCCGCTGTTTTTTCTCCCCCTCGTGTCTTCTTTTTTCTCTTTTTCTATTTCTCTCTTTCTCCTTCTTCTCTTTTTCTCTTTTTTACTTTTTCTCTTCTTCTCTTTCTCTCTTTCTGATATATATATATAATATCAGATATTTTAATATTTAATATATAATACATAATATTAGATACTTTAATATTTAATATATCAAATAATATATTTAATATTTGATATATCGAATAATATATTTAATATTTAATATATTGAATAATGTATTGAATATTTGATATATCGAATAAAATATTGAATATTTGATATATCGAATAATATATTGAATATTTGATATATCGAATAATATATTGAATATTTGATATATCGAATAATATATTTAATATTTGATATATCGAATAATATATTTAATATTTGATATATCGAATAATATATTGAATATTTGATATATCGAATAATATATTTAATATTTGATATACCGAATCATATATTGAATACTTGATATATCGAATAATATATTGAATATTTGATGTATCGAATAATATATTTAATATTTAATATATCAAATAATATATTAAATATTTAATATATCAAATAATATATTAAATATTATTACTATAATGATATATTTAATATTAATAAATACATATAATATTATAATATGACATTCGACAAAACTGTGAGGAAAATCGTGGTCCACTTTTTAAGACTGACGAAGTCAGTCTGCTGTTCAGCTGTGAAAGATGAAAAGTCGGGCGTCACTTAATTTTACCAATTTGCAACAATTTGCATTCCCCGCGCGGCGAAAGCATCGGGAACAGGACAAAGGCGAGTAACAACGGGACAAGTCGAACGGAACCGGCGAACACACCGAAACTTCGGAATTCCCCGATTCTCTACGGCTCCTCTTTTCCCTCGCTTTTCTTTCCCGTTTTCGCTGTTCGGCTCCCGGCGGAGCCTCGTGGACCCACCACCCTCCTCCCCCTCCTCCCCCCGCCCCGGGGGAAGCATTAATCCGCGGATTAGACCGAACGCTTAAAATCAAGGCTTTAAATTTGCGCGAAGATTAAGGTGAAAGTTATCCGGGATTATGCGCGAGTTTAACTTGAAACCAAATTGTTGGAGTTTAATCTCTAATTAGCATCGTGAAGGTGTATCCCACGATGGCCGACCGTCCCGTATTTCACTTTAAATGCGGCCACCTCGCACGCGCGTCCCCACGTCGCCTGCAACAAAACTTTCGACTGCGTGGGACCGCTACGTCATCTTTATTAGTTACTGTCTGCCACTTGTCTCTCTCTCTCTCTCTCTCTCTTTCTCACTATTTTCTGCTGTCAGCGCAACACTTCTTTATTCTCTGTTGCTCTCGCAATTTCGCATCCTTCCCTTCGCTGTACAGTAATGTCTCTCTAATTGACGCTTGGATTGCCCACGAAAATGGACAATTTGAGAAGAGGAGATACGAATATTATTAATATCAGTGCGGTTCATTTTTGTAGTTACGAATTGTCAATAACTATAAAAACGAGCTATAAGGCTCGAATAATAGAATCTCCTCTTCCCAAATTGTCCATCTTTGCGCGCAATCTGAGCGTCAGTTAGGGAGACATTACCGTATTGTCTTGGCAACAAAGAAATTTCGGTTTGCACCGATAGACAGCGTTACGTTCGCATCGTCGTTCTTTCGTTAAGGTTCTAATTTTTTGGCCTCCAGCTTCGGTAGTCGACGCGTTTAGGTTACTATAGAAACAAATTCCGCGCAGTTTCGTTCGCAACCGACAGTTCGCCGTCAACTTTAACACGGAGCGCGAAAACGAACATTTCCGACGCGTTTCACTTTTTTATTTTCATAAAGGCAAGAAAGCGGCCGAGGCTCGCGAAGAGACACGCGAAGTTTACGGCGTCGATCGCTCGACGGAACGCGCGCGTCGGAATCGCTTCGAAAAATTTCGTTCCGAAGATTTCTCGCTCGAAGACGACCAACGTTCCGGTCGGCCTTCCGAAGTCGACGACGACAAAATCGAAGCCACGATCGAATCGAATCGTCGTGTAACTGTACGAGAGATCGCGAAAAGGTTAAATGCGTCGCGCGCAACGATCGAATGTCGCGTAAGACGTCTTGGACTCGTCGAGAAGCTCGACGTTTGGATTCCGCGCGAATCGAAAGAGATTCGCTCGACGCGACGAATCGGCGTTTGCGACGCGCGTTTTAAACGTAACGCGATCGACCCTTTTTCGAAGCGAATTATCACCGGCGATAAAAAATGGATCGTTCGCAATAACACTGATCGGAAAAGGTGATGGTCCGAGCGCGACGAACCAGCGCGAACCGCATCGAAAGCCGAATCGCGTCGGAAAAAGATCTCGCTGTCGATTTGGCGGGACTGGAAAGGTGTCGCGTATTTCGAGCAGCTTCCGAGCAACCGAACGATCGACTCGGATGTTCACTGCCGACAACTTATGAAATCGGAGGATGCGATCGAAGCGAAAACGCCGGAATTGGCGAATCGCGAAGGAATCGCGTTCCACCGCGACGATGCGAGGCCTCGCGCGTCTTTAGCGACGCGTACAAAGTTATCGGAGCTTCGTTGGGAAGCGACGTCGCGTCCTCCGTATAGCTCCGACCTTGCACCGTCGGATCGTCATTTATTTCGAAGTTTACGAAACTTTTTAAACGATCAAAATTTCAATAACAACGACAGCCTCGAATCGCGCTCGATCGAGTTTTTCACCGATAAGCGCCAGAAGTTTGACGGAATCACGAAGTTACCGAAAAGATGGCGAAACGTCTTCGAAGAGAACGCAAAATATTCGACCGATTAAAGCTCGTTTCTTGCGCGGAGAAACAATTGTATTTTATTTCGCATTGAAATACCGAAATTACACCTGCTCGCACGCTCTCGCGCCGTCTCGCTCTCTCACCCTCGGCCACCCCTCCATTTTCTCACGTTTCCTCGCGCCCTCTCGCCTTCCCTACATTCTGCCACCCTTCTTTCTTCCCTCCCCCAACCGCGCCGTTCGAGAGTACACTTTCATGCACCGCCCCGCTGAATTTTCTTTCTCGTTCCAACGCGCGCCGCCGCGTCTTTCTCCGATTTTTATCGCGCGCCGTTTCGCGCATTCTCGAGCACTTTCCGACGCGTTCTCACCGGCGCGACTTTTTCCTCGATTTTATTTTGACGTATCGTATCCCGTCGCGAGATACTCGGGCGGTTGTGAAAGGGAAGGAAGGGGGAGAGGAGGGGAGGAGAGGCATTCGTCGGCGATCGGTTCGATTGTTCGCCAAATATTTGACCGGCGTAACGCACCGATTCCGATCTGTCGGCTGTTTATCCGTCCTCAAAGCGTGCCCGATGAAATTTATTTAGTCCGCGCGATTATGTAAATCGTGTCGTGCACGCGGCAGCCGTATATTTTACAAGCGACTGGACCGCGGTTGGACGATCACGCGTGCCGCGTTCCCGCGCGCGCGCGCGCGCGCGATATTTTTTATTTCTCCCGATACGGCCACCGATATCGTCGGATTAACATGATTTGTTTCCGAAGACACAAATTCTCCCGTTGGCCGGGTGGGAGGGGAGGGGGGGGAAGGGTGCTCGCTTCTCGTCAATCCGTTGTAATCCCGGCTTTACGGACGAACGTTGACCGTTCATTATCGAAACGAAGTGTATGTATGCATGTATGTATGTATGCGTGCCGTATCTCGAGATTTTCGCTCGTTTGAATAATAATTTCGCGTTTTCTTTCATATTAAGATATTCGAGGTGGGGGTGAAAGCGTGTCTGTGCACGTATTATGGAACACCGTGATTCCTTTTTAACGATGGCAGGATTTCCGCGCCGGGGCCTGAAAGATTTCGTAAAATTATATGATTTATTCGTTCGATTAAACGAATATTATGATGCAAAATTATTATTTTTAGTTCGTAGGAATTTAGCCATTCGGTTGGCGAAGCGTTAATACGGAGTATAAATAAGTAAATGAATGAGTAACACTAGATAGACCATATGTGAAAGTGGATGCAATCATTCTGGTTCTACTTTTGAATATTGTTTTTTTATTAATTCGTCCACGTGAATGCAGCTATGTAAAATATGAATATAATTTATGTAAAATATAAAAAAGCTTAAAAAAGCGTAAGAAAGCTTAGAAAAGCGTCAAAAAGCGTAAGAAAGCGTTAACAAGCGTGAAAAAGCGTAAGAAAGCTTAAAAAAGCATAAAAAAGCTTAAAAAGCTTTAAAAAGCACAAAAGAGTATAAAAAAGCTTAGACAAAGAAAGCTTAGAAAAGCACAAAAGAGTATAAAAAAAGCTTAGAAAAAGAAAGCTTAGACAAGCGTGAAAAAGCGTATGAAAGCGTTAAAAAGCGTGAAAAAGCGTAAGAAAGCTTAAAAAAGCATAAAAAAGCTATAAAAAAGCTTAAAAAATTGCAGAAAAGCGTGAGAAATGCTAAAATAGCGTGAAAAAGCGTGAAAAAGCGTAAGAAAGCGTAAGAAAGCTTAAGAAAGTGTAGAAAAACATCAAAAAGCGTAAAAAAGTGTGAAAAAGCATACGAAAGCTTAAAAATGCGTAAAAAAAGCTTGCAAAAGCTTAAAAAGGCGTAAGAAAGCGTTTATTCGAATACCCGTGTTTCAGTAATTGGTATCCGTGTTCCATACGCGGGGACAGGGTCGTTCCCGATTGTACCAGTTCACGGAACGCTTGTCTGATTTTCTTGATCGCATTTTTCACAGCGAATAAGTTTAAATAAGTTTAATTTGATTTCTTAAAGAGTATACCGTTCCGGTTAAATAATGTTTGTTGAAAATATGTTGGTATTGAGATTGGCGATTAAAAAAAGATTTTGGCGGAACCATCCCTTTGAGAACTGTTTTCACCTACTAAATATGGATGAAGTATATCCATGAAGTATGGATGAGCTGATCCATATGCAAATTCGATTAGAATTATGTATCGGTGATAAGTCGTGCCTTTTGCGACTGATAGTACATATAATACTAGAATATATGTTGTATAAAATGTGGTTATCAAAACAATAACAATATAAAGCTGAAATGAATAATTATTGTTATACCGACAAGTTAGTATTATATACATAATAATATATATATTATAACATTACTTATTCATTTTTATTATAACATAAATAAATACTATTATAATACTATAATAGTATATAATATAATACTATAAACTATAATAGTATTTAATTAATATTAATATATTATTATTATTAGTAGTAGCGATCAATATATATAATACTAATTAAATACTATTATAATAGTATAATAGTACAATACTACATAAATATAATACTATAATATAATATAATTACTCTATAATAATACTACTTATATAATAAAATAGTATTTATTTATTTACTACCACTACTATTACTATTACTTTTCTATTACTACTATTTATTTACTAAAAAACTGTCGGGTTGAATCGTTAGTTCGTGTTGGTTCTTTTTATTGTTTTTATATATTATATATTACAATTATTTTTTACAATAATTTTTAATTCACAATTATGAAAGACTTAATAACAGTAATCAAAAATGATTAAACCCAACAAAAAGAACTACAACACAAACAAACAATAAAACCTCGACAGTCTCAAAACGTCCTTTATTTTCCACGACATGATTCCCAATTGCCCATCCCCCAACCCCCGGACAATCTGATATAATCCGAGATCGGAACCAGCCGACCATCTATAGAACCGACCTAATCCCGTACGTAGCATAGTGTCCTGCTCACCCTACCGGAATCCTGGTCCCGACCAGGTCCAAGACGCGGTATCTTTACGCCTGCGTGGACGAGAGAAGGCATCGGGACTCGACGATGCGCGTTATCTTAGCGGACTCGCCGATCTCTCCTTCCTATCGACGCTTCTATTTACAGGGTGTCCGAAAAATGTCTCACAATCCGAAAGTGGCGGGTTCCTCGGATCATTCGAAGCAACTTCTTCCTTTACAAAAATTGTCTCCGAGGCACCGTTAACGAGTTATCAACGAAAAAGCAGCGACCAATAAGAATCGAGCACGGCCGACGCGAGGCGGCCCAGCCAACCGGCGCGCGAAGCCCAGTTCCGCTCATTGGCTCGGTCGCCTCGCGCCAGCCGAGCTCGCCTCTCATTGGTCGCTGTTTTTCGTTACTAACTCGTTAACGGTGCCTCGGAGAACATTTTTGTAAAGGAAAAAGTTGCTTCGAATGACTCGAGGAACCCGCCACTTTCGGATTGCGAGACATTTTTGGGACACCCTGTATGCACGGGAGCCGCGATACGCGCGAGACGGAAGACGCGGCGCAGCCAGATTGTGCCAGCCACGCAGCCATCCAGCCACTCGAACGCGACGCTTCTCTAATCGACGCGACGCGGCCTTATTCGCAAGAACGTTAACAGCCTCTTCCGACTTAAGCAGCCACGGCCGCTGAACGCGCGGCCCCGTGGGAAACCGTGACGTCGCCCGAACTTCGGCTCTACGCGCACGGTAATCTGCCGATTACGTGTAACACACGCGTCTCGCAGTCATCCAGGAGCTGGTGAATAAGGGATGGTAATACACACAGCCGGCGAATCCGGGAATCCTTTGGAACCCTTTGGGCGAGCCTGATGTATCAGGAAATCGGGGATTGCTTTCGTCGTTGCAACGGGAACTGCGAGAGATCCGAGATATCCACGCGGGACGCCGGATTTCGTACAATCAAGCAGGATCTCTTCTCTTTCTCTTCAAGATGCTCCGGATCTCGCTGCGTTTCTGTTGTTTACGATGCACCGGCGCGTATCATTGCGAAAATGGCTCGAACGGACGCTGTTCGGACGCTGCGATCGGATCGATGTGCATAAGGTCGTGTGCATAAAATAATTGTAATGTTAGTGTTTAATAATTTTTATAATTATAATAATAATATTTAGTAATTGTAATCATTGTAATATTAATGTTCAATAATTTTAGTAATTATAATACTAATATTTAGTAATTTTATATATATAATAATTGTAATATTGATGTTTGATAATTTTAATAACTATAATACTAATATTTTATAATTGTAATCAATGTAATATTAATGTTTAATAACTATAATACTAATATTTAATAATTTTAATAACTGTAATATTAATGTTTAATAATTTTAATAACTATAATACTAATACTTAATCATTTTAATAATTGTAATATTAATATCTAATAATTTTAGTAATTATAATAATTACAATGAGATTGTAATAGATTTTAGGAAAAGATTAAAAAGGGGCTATAGAAATGAATTATTTGAGCCTCGCATTTCATTTTTATAATTGTTAACAATCGGTAACTATAAAAATGAATCCATTAAATTCTCACTAATTCGCGCTGAGATTGCGCACAAAATTGGACAATTTTGAAAGAGAAGATACGATCATTCGTGCCTCGGCGACTCATTTTCACAGTCAACGATTATCAATCACTATAAAAACCTGCCACAATGCTCGAACAATCGTATCTCCTCTCCCCAAATCGTCCATTTTCATGCGCAAACCGAGCGCGAATTATGAAAAAATTACTATTCCCGTCGCGTCAAACTCCTACGCCGCCTCAAAAACCACCCTCTCCGCTCCCAAAACCCGCGCAAAATGTACCCAAAAGAACTTATTCCCGCAAAAGTAGCTCCAGAATATACCTATAAAATGAAATTAAAATCAAATATAAAATAAAATTAAAATTAAATATAAAATAAAATTAAAATTAAATATAAAACAAAATTAAAATTAAATACAAAATAGAATCAAAATCAAACATAAAACCCGCATCACAGTAAACTCTCCCAAACAAATCCGCCCCTGCAAAAAGATCTAAAAACTAAAACAAGATCCCCATAATTTCCCCGCTGAAAAATATTGTCGTTCCGCAAAACATCCCCAATCCCCTCAAAATTCCCGCGCCGCTCACAGAAAGGATCAGGCCGCGAGTATTCGCCGTTCATAGAATAATCAGCCGACTACCCGATGAAACGACACGGCGAAGGAAGGCATCTTCTCGCCGGATATCTCATCGGGCTCGAAGAAGCTCCATCGGAGGAGCGCGACAGAGCCGGAGGATCGGCGCGCCCCGGTAGGAAAGAAGTATGAAAAAGGTTCTCTCCTTTAACTAAAGCACCGGGGCCAAAATTATTTACGAGTTTCTCCGTGTAACCGGGGATCCGCCTCGCTTCCGTCTTCGGTAGCGTCTTATTCAGAAAGGGCCGTTTAGATCCCGCCGGCTGAAAAGACCGACCCGTAGACCGTACATTAACCTGGCCCTCTTCCTTCCTGCCTCCCCGTCGTCCTCGACTACGACAACTACGACGACGAGGACGAGGACGAGGACGAGGAGGACGTATCCTGCGACGTATCCAGGCCGAGGAGGGCGGCGGGGCGGGGCGGGGGGAATGAAACGCGCGAAATTAAATGCATCCCCGTGGCCGTGCGGCACCGCGGCGGGCCGCCGGCGTCGGAGTCGACGTCGACGTGCCAGGGAAAACAAGCCGACCGGCAACAGGCCACCCTCGTAATTCTATCTCCCCCGGTTCGAAACAAAAGCCAACGGCCGCGGGCTTGTGTGGGTCTCACCTGGGCCACCCGTGCGCGCGCGCGCGTCCGTGAATCCCGTTGTCGGGGGTTGTGAACCGAGACTCGGGCCGGTGTGTGCACGAGGTTTCGGGAGAGCGCCGAGGAACCAAATCCAAAGCCGGCTGACTCCGGCAGCCGTCTCGCTTCGGAACAATTAGGGATCGTTTCTACGGGATAATTCCCTCCCGCAGAATTATACTAAATAGTCTGCTCGAGGGCCTGCCAGAGAGGCCGGGTCTTCTACTCTGCTATCGCGCCGAGATTGGACCGCTTCAAAAGGCCGGGCTGAAATACAGCCGCGTCCCCCGCGTCGCTGGTTTTTCTGCCGATGCGGGGGGCGAAGGGACGTTCGCGAGTTTCGTGAGCTAGTTTTCTGGGAATATGGTCTTTTGGGTATGGTTTGAGAGGGTTTTGGGGGCGGATGGGGTGGTCTTTGTGGCGGCGAAGGAGTTCGATGCGTTGGGAATGGTAATTTTTTCATAATTCGCGCTCGGTTTGCGCATGAAAATGGACGATTTCGGGAGAGGAGGTACGATTGTTCGAGCCTTGTGGCAGGTTTTTATGGTGATTGATAATCGTTGACTGTGAAAATGAGGCGCCGAGGCTCGAATGATCGTATCTTCTCTTTCAAAATTGTCCATTTCTGTGCGAAATCTCGGCGCGAATTAGGGAGAATTTACTGTACTCGAGTCTTGCAGCTTGTTTTTGTAGTTGCCGATTGTTAACAATTTTAAAAATGAAGCGCGAGGCTTGAATAATTCATTTTCATAGGCCTTTTTTATCTTTTTCTAAAATCCATTAAAATTATTTGATATTAAAAAATATTACAATCATTAAAATGATTAAGTATTACTATTATAGTTATTAAAATCATTAAACATTAATATCACAATGATTAAAATTACTAAATATTAGTATCTTATAATTACTAAAATTATTAAACATTAACATCACAATGATTAAGATTATTAAATATTAGTATTATAATTACTAAAATTATTAAACATTAATATCACAATGATTAAAATTACTAAATATTAGTATTATAATTACTAAAATTATTAAACATTAATATCACAATGATTAAAATTACTAAATATTAGTATTATAATTACTAAAATTATTAAACATTAATATCACAATTATCAATATTATAAGATATTAACATTAAAATTATTAAAATTATTATTCTAATATCAAGATTCTCTAATAACAATAATCGCGACGTACAAAAGAAGAATACAAAACAATGCGGTGGTTGTAGATCAATAATAAGCGGAGCGCATGAATACACATGCAATGTCTCCGTTACGCTCGTGCCATAAGTTATAAGTGACCCGGCACCTATTATTAAAACCCAACGATGCAATTTATCCGACCGATCCACTGTTGGCAGTCATTTCATCCTTCATCTTGTTTAATTGAAAGTGTAGCTTAACCGCTTTTGTACTTGTATAAGTTGTTGCCGAACATTAAGCCGCACTACATCCTAGCATTTTTCAAGATCTGTCCGGCTGATTATCGGAAGATTCATAAGTTCGGCCATTTCGCGAGTTCGTGCGGCGAATACATTTGAGTACGCTATTTCCGATCCGCTTAATCAACACAGTGATTAGCAACGAAACAAATACAAAAGCGGATATCCCTTTACATGTAAAAACACAATATATATATATATATATATATATATATATATATGTATATATATATATATATATATATATATTTATTTATATATATTTATTTGAAAATTTCAATAGCTAAATCTTTAAAAGAATATTTAATGAAATGAACAGTTTATCTATATTTACCACTAAACGTAAAAATAGCCTTATTTCGACGCCATGAAAGAGAGCGTACTAATTTTGAGACGACGAAATAAGAGCATTTTTACGTTCCTGAGATCATTTGAAGCAACTTTTTCCTTCACAAAAATTTTCTCCGAGGCTCCGTTCACGAGTTATTAACGAAAAACGATGACCAATGGGAGGCGAGCTCGCCTGGCGCTACGCGGCCGAGCCAATGGGCGTAACTGAGCTTCGACCGCTCGTTGGCTCGGCCGCCTGGCGCCAGCCTAGCGCCAGCCGAGCTCGCCTGTCATTGACCACCGTTCTTTCGTCAATAACTCGCGAACGAAGCCTTGGAGAAAATTTTTGTAAAGAAGAAAGTTGCTTCAAATGACCTCGGGAACCTCTTTTTTCCACTTGCACAATAATTTGAGACACTCTGTAGTGCGAGAGGTTAATGAATGATCGGAGAGAGTGAATTTAGTGTAAATATTGAAAGTAGAAATGTCAAGTCACGGAACAGAGTCATTTCGATCGCGTTGCAACAACGCTTAACAAGAATAAGAAATTCATTTGGACGGAAAATTTTAGCACACCGTTTATATTTTTTAGTATCTTATCCGATTATCGCCTCACATATTACGACGTTATTTAAAGGAAAAATTTAAAATCATTAAAATTAATATTATATAATATATAATATATAATATTATTATATAATATAATATATAATATATAATATTATTATATAATATAATATATAATATAAAATTAAATATAATATAATATATTATATTAATTTAAATATAATATAATATATAATATAAAATTAAATATAATATAATATATAATATTAATTTAAATATAATATAATATATAATATTAAATTAAATATAATATTATATATTACATAATATTGAATTATTAAAATTTAAAATTACTTTAATGAAAAACCTTATCTTACAGCGGTCACATAAGAAAATATGAAGAACATACAATATCAGTGGCTATGTTTTTTAACGCGTCACCGCATTAAACCCGAAGACTATGGTTCATGGTTTGCAGCGAAGCCGACAGCGCAAGTTTCACAGCACTGTAATAACCGACAACAATATTGATCAACATCAACTTCGAAAGATATACATTCATACATATTCATCGACTTGTGTACGACGTCTTCTGTAATTCCAGGAATTACCGGTTGTTTTCTGCCTCCAGCGCGTTCCGTTATGCACGGTTCCGTTGTTGCATCGCGAAACACACCTGGCAATGATATCGTCCGCACGTGTTAACGCTAGATTTACGGAGCACGAAAAAACAACAACAGCTGTTTCATATTAGTTTATAAACGTAACAATGAGACGTTTATTTTGATTTCTAACAAGCGAATAATATAGAAATTGAATAAGTAACTTATAAATGTATCTTTACGATGTGAATAATCGTGGATTAAAAGATTAGTGAAAATTAGTATTACTATTTATTCTGTATAAATATATATATACTATATACTATATACTATACTACATACTATACTATATGCTATATATTATACTATATACTATACTATATATGCTATATTCTATACTATAAATACTATATATACTATACACTATGTACTATATTATATATATACTATACATACTATAATATATACAATATACTATACTATATATATTATACACTATATTATATATACTGTATACTATATTATATATACTATATACTATACTATATATTATATACTATACTATATATACTATATACTATATTATATATATAGTATAAAATAGTCGAGAATAAGAAATACGTGTTATCGAAGAAATATAATTGAACATAATAGATGTTTTGCCACCATTATAATTCCATATGCATCTGTAAACATAATCGAATTTTTATTTGTTGCAGTTTCCGAGGTATAATAATTATACGACGCTGTGCATTCTCAACCCCTTGAAACTAATTCTAAGCCATAACTACGAGAAGCAGGTATTTTTTTCACTTTTCGTTATTTTTAAGAAAATTGCACTATATTTTATGACAGGATAACAGATAACGTTTCCTGTAATTGTTAGGAATGTTGATATAAAAATAGTATTAGTAAAAATAGTAGTAGTAGTAGTAGTAGCAGTAGTAGTAGTACTTCAAGGTGATTTCAATATTTTATATCGCATCACCATTTAAATTGACATCACGATTCCCGGAAGTTCCTCCGAATTTCGTCGAACTTAGAATCCCGAGTTCTCCAATTTCCGCGGGATGGTGAGGGAGTTGGGGGGCGGGGGGAGGAAAAACCCGGCGGTTTCTACGTCGGTCGCCGTCGGCAAACCAACAACTGGCCGTCGAGATCGTCACGAATTGCGAACGATCGGAAGTTTCGGGACGTCCGCGGGCAGGTTTCTCCGGCTATAGTAATGTCTCCCTAATTGACGCTGAGATTGTCCACGAAATTGGACAATTTAGGAAGAAGAGGTACGATTGTTCGAACCTTGCAGCTCGTTCTTTTTATAAAAATGAGCTGCAAGGCTCGAATAATCGAATCTCCTCTTCCCAAATTGTCCATCTTTGCGCGCAATCTGAGCGTCAATTAGGGAGACATTACCGTATTGTTTTGGCAAGAAAGAAATTTCAGTTTGCACCGATAGACAGCGTTACGTTCGCATCGTCGTTCTTTCGTTAAGGTTCTAATTTTTTGGCCTCACTCTCTCTGTCTCGCTATTTTCTGCTGTCCACGCGACACTTCTTTATTCTCTGTTGCTCTCGCAATTTCGCATCCTTCCCTTCGCTGTACAGTAATGTCTCTCTAATTGACGCTTGGATTGTCCACGAAAATGGACAATTTGAGAAGAGGAGATACGAATATTATTAATATCAGTGCGGTTCATTTTTGTAGTTACGAATTGTCAATAACTATAAAAACGAGCTACAAGGCTCGAATAATACAATCTCCTCTTCCCAAATTGTCCATCTTTGCGCGCAATCTGAGCGTCAATTAGGGAGACATTACCGTATTGTTTTAGCAAGAAAGAAATTTCAGTTTGCACCGATAGACAGCGTTACGTTCGCATCGTCGTTCTCTCGTTAAGGTTCTAATTTTTTGGCCTCCAGCTTCGGTAGTCGACGCGTTTAGGTTACTATAGAAACAAATTCCGCGCAGTTTCGTTCGCAACCGACAGTTCGCCGTCAACTTTAACACGGAGCGCGAAAACGAACATTTCCGACGCGTTTCACTTTCTTATTTTCATAAAGGCAAGAAAGCGGCCGAGGCTCGCGAAGAGACACGCGAAGTTTACGGCGTCGATCGCTCGACGGAACGCGCGCGTCGGAATCGCTTCGAAAAATTTCGTTCCGAAGATTTCTCGCTCGAAGACGACCAACGTTCCGGCCGGCCTTCCGAAGTCGACGACGACAAAATCGAAGCCACGATCGAATCGAATCGTCGTGTAACTGTACGAGAGATCGCGAAAAGGTTAAATGCGTCGCGCGCAACGATCGAATGTCGCGTAAGACGTCTTGGACTCGTTATCCGGGCGTCAGTAAGGGAGACATTATTGTACAGTAATGTCTCTCTAATTGACGCTCGGATTGTCTACAAAAATGGACAATTTGGGAAGAGGAGATACGATTGTCCGAGCCTTGCGGCTCGTTTTTATAATTGTGGACAATTTACAACTATAAAAACGAATCGCAAGGCTCGAACAATCGTATTTCCTTCTCCCCAAATGGTACCATTTTCGTGGACAATCCGAGCGTCAATTAGAGAGACATTACTGTATTACTGAGACAAAACCGAGGTTCCTCACGCGCCGATAAATGAACTCCCCTTATTCCGGCGAACGCGTGCCATTACCGATAAGAGGCGCCTTTATTTTTCGGGAGGAGGGGGGGGAGGGGCTGAGGCGCCGGCGTCTTTTCGCCGTTTACATTGGCCGTCCCGTAAAAGGGAAACAAAGAGGAAGCGGTGTCCCCGAGAGGAAAGATCGCGTTACGGGATCGATTGGTCCCGGCGAGCGTTCCGGCGGCCCCGCGGAAACGAATCCGAAGGAGCGCATACTTCTAACGCGTCCTTATCTGAAAGCTTATGCAAATGCCGAGCAGTTTGCTACGAGGATTTGCATACACTAGCCCGGCCGATCTATACGGGATCATGTCTAGGCATAATCTCAAGAAGCCCCGCGCAGTTATATACACCGATTCCCCGAGTAGTCACGTTAACGGCGCCGCGGCCTCTCCCTTTTTGCCTCCCTTTTTGCAGCCGGCCGGAACAAGTGCCCCCGTGTTCACGGATCCTCTCTTTCGACGGACTATGCCGGAGACACGCGGGATAGGACGAGCGACGAGAGGAGAACGATACCGTCGCGCGTCCGATACGAACGGAAGCGCGCGTATAAAGTTAACGTGCTTAACGTTCGTTATCTGCGCCGGCTAAAGACTGCAGTTTCGGACAGTCGCCGGCGACGTTTTCACCGGACGACGATTTTCGGGGGTTGTCGGAAGTTCGGACGAACGAACTGCCCCGACTGCTGCACCGGGAAAGTTGAGGGATCTGTGAATCGCGGGACTATAGAGAGGCTTTTGTGTTCCGTCGAGTTCGGCGATATAGTTGTGTCGCTCTAATTGACGCGCGGATTGTGCGCGAAAGCGGACAATTTGGGGAGAGGAATATTTTTGATATACTTGCGGTTCTCAGTTTTATAGTTATGCATTGTTGATAACTAGAAAGACGAGCTAGGAGGCTCGAATAATCGTATTATATATAATATATTATATAATATTTTTCTGTATATTATATTATAGTAAATCTTATTGTACATATTTTACTGTACATTATATTATATTATATTTTACTGTATATTATACTATAATATATTATATTTTACTATATATTATACTATAATATATTATATTTTACTATATATTATATTATATTTTACTATATTATGTTATATCATACTATATTATATTATATTATATTTTACTATATATTATACTATATTGTACTACATTATATTTTACTATATATTATAGTATATTATATTATATTTTACTATATATTATACTATATTATATTATATTATATTATATTATATTATATTATATTTTATTATATATTATACTATATTATACTACATTATATTTTACTATATATTATATATATTATATATATTACCAAAATCTTTTAAAATTTTTGATGTATACAAAATAAGTTTACTAAATAAGTTATACAATTACAATATATATATATATATATATATATATATATATATATATATATATATATATATATATGTATATATATATATTAATTAAATAAGCTATATAATAAAATGTATGTAATAAACTTATTTTGTATACGTCAAAAATTTAAGAAGACTTTACATATCAGAAACATATATTTATATAAATTGAATATTATATTCTAATATATTATATTATTATATTTTGTGCAATAAATACATGACATTCGGTGTCGAGTCACGCGAGACACGCGAGTGGACACATTTCAGAGTCGTACATTCGACAGATTCAATTTTCACCTAGGAGAAAACAAAATTTCTTCGTTTCTGAATATAATATTCTTCGAAACTATATCGGGGCGAAAGGAAGTTCAACTCTAACGGAGGCCCAAATAAATTAGCATTAATCCGATTTAGTTAATGCATACGAAACTTCGCGTAGTTCACGAAAATTAATTAATGCAGAGCAACGCAAACAAACTGATCCAGACCTGACCCTCTACGTACGTAGACGGCCGGAATTGATATTGTTAAACGTAAACCAACTCGTGCAAGCAAGCACGCTTTAAAATGGATATAACACACAGGTCGTACTTAATTAATGAAAATATCATATACCATCGGCTCGGCAAATTAAATGATCGCGAATTTTGTCGACAGATGGTATTAACACATTTATTTCGCTTCTCCAACGTGTACGAAGCACTTGACCTATATTGTTATATTGTTGCTCGAACTTCCACTTTTAATTTAGCAACAAAAATGTATATATCGATTGGTTATTTAGTTTCGTTTTTATACCGATTTATAAATTGGAAGAACAGAACGCGCATTTCGGGCATATTTTATTGTATTAAGCTGGCAACGATGAAATTTATGGTTAATGATATTGTCAAGGTTAACAGCTTATATTATTTGATATTGGTTGCGTATTTTACCATTCTGTCCTTTTTTCCTTGGAAAGTTACATCGATCCTAATACAGTAATATATAATATAATATAATATACAGTAAAATATAATATAGTATAATATATAGTAAAATATAATATAATATAATATAATATAATATGATATAATATAATATAATATAATATAATATAATATAATATAATATAATATAATATAATATAATATAATATAATATAATATAATATAATATAATATAATATAATATTATATAATATTATATTATATAGTATATTATAATATATTATAATATATTATTATTATTATTATTGTTATTGTTATTATTATTATTATTATCTTGTATATGTATTATTATATTATATGTACATAGATGTATATAAAATAATAAAAAGGAAAATAATAATAATAATAATAATAATAATAATAATAATAATGTGCAATTATCCGGTTCTTCTCGGTCCTCCTCCGAAGTGCCTCGATCGACACAAGCCGGTCGGGCCCCAAGAACCTGATCATCGAGAGCGGTTCCCGACAGAGCGGAGCCGCGCGCGGGTAGAAATTTTGACAGACCGGGAAATGGATGAGGGTCCCGGATAACGAGGGCTGCCGCCTTTCGCGGCCCGATTTTCTAACTCGGTTACGGGCTACTTTAATCTGATGGGAAGTTACTTTCCGGCGCTAACTCGGTCCCCGCGGTTTCGCCGCGATAGTGTTGATTAATTTGTTCCGAAACGCGGCTTATCCGGCCGTGCCGCGGCGAACTGTAAATGCAATCGGGATGGAACTCGCGACGCGTCGCGACGCGCCGCGCCGGCACTTCGGCGAATTCGGGCGGACGAGAGAGAGAGAGAGAGAGAGAGAGAGAGAGAGAGAGAGAGACAGAAAGAGAGAAAGAGAGAGAGAAAGAGAGAAGGCAAACTTTTAGCATAGTTTGTACGCCGCTCGCTCGCGCTTATGCTCGCAGTCTCTCCTCTCTCTCTCTCTCTCTCTCTCTCTCTCTCCGACTGCAAAGTATTTATCTTGCCGATTGTTAGCGGCACCCGTTAACGAGATGGCCCGGGGTTCGTCGAACGAAAACACCGCGGGGTGCCGAGAGGGGGAAGGGGCGAGAGTAGGGAAGGGGTGGGGAGGTACGGGTGAACCTCTCCGCCGACGCTTCTTCGAGCTTTCTGGCCAAGTTTTAATGAACGTGTCGTTATTAATTAGCGTGGACCAACTCGTGACGGAGTTCGGCTCTCCGCGATAGATGAAGACAGTAACACGGGAGGCCCGGTCTTTGGGAATAATCGCGACGGTGGTGGGTGGGAGAGGAAGAGCAAAAACGTCGCCTCTCTCTCTCTCTCTAGCTCTCTTTCTCTAGCTCTCTCACTCTCTCTCCCTCTCTCTAGCTCTCTAGTTCTCTCTCTCTCTCTCTCTCTCTCTCTAGCTCTCTTTCTCTAGCTCTCTAGTTCTCTCTCTCTCTCTCTCTCTCTCTCTCTCTCTAGTTCTCCCTCTCTCTTCTCTAGCTCTCTCTCTCACTCTCTAGCTCTCACTCTCACTCTCGCTTCCTCTCGCTCTCTCACTGTCCCCCTTGCTCTCTATCACTCCCTCGCTCTCTCTCTCGCTCTCTCACTCTCTGTCGCTCTCTTCCTCTCTCTCTCCCTCTCTCGCTCTCGCAGTCCACCGAAGCAAACCATAAAATTCGCCCAACACCGAAACAATAGAGAAAACCGGCTCTGCAACTTAATCGCTTGTGAAAATTACCTCTTCCTTGTTTTTTTAATTAAAAGGTAACGCGCGCGCCTCGACCGTTTCCACCGTTGGCCAACAAACTCCTCCCAACAGATTCTCTCCTTAAACTTTCGTCTTCTTCCCCCGAACCGATTACCCTTAATCCCATTTGTAGGGAACTGCTCCGTCCGCAGTAAAACAAAAAAGGAAAGGAAAGGGTTTTAACTACCGTCGCTGCGATTCGATTCGATTCACGGCGTGACAAAGCGCGCAAGCGATCCCGCCGCGCCGCGCCGCGAATTTCGTCGGCCACGACGCGACATTATTTATTCGGCTGCGGCGGGGCCGCGCGATGGGAACGCGACCCCCGAGAAACGATTCAGCTCACGTGTCGCGGGCACTTCCGAATGAAATTGTACGACGTCCGTCCCTCGCGTCGACCCGCGAATCCGAGCCATCGAAACTCCTTCCTCGTGAGAGTCGATCGAGAGTCGATCGCGGATTATGCACCTCGCGCCGCGTGCACTCGCGCCGGTACATCTCGCCGTATAATCGAGAGACGCTGTGTTCGCCCTTCGAACTTTCGTCCGCGGTCCACGCGGCGGCGGACGAGATAAACCGTCTCGCCGAAGTCGAATAACACGGGAGCTCGAATAATTAACCCTTTGCGCTCGAACGGCGACTCCGAGGCGCCATTAAAAACTGTCGCGTTTCGAAATAATTTTATTATGCAAGTTTTTGTTCATATTCGAAGAATTGTTGACTGTTGCATGAATCGCAATATTCGATTTCATGTGTATATATTGCACTAATTTTTATAAAATAGAGAGAGCGTGGGCCAGAGAAGCTGTTTGAAATTTTGCGTTATTTTGGCATCAGGCGCGAAGGGTTAATGCTCAATTATTCTACCGTTAATAGGTGCAAGTCTAAATTATTCTTCAATATTATATTATACTATATTATTAGTATTATTATATTATACTATATTATATATTATATCATAGTATATTATATTATACTATATTATATATTATATTATAGTATATAGTATATTATAATATACTATATTATATATTATATTATAGTATATACTATATTATAATATATTATATTATATATTATATTATAGTATATACTATATTATAATATACTATATTATATATTATATTATAGTATATACTATATTATAATATATTATATTATTATTATTATTATTATTATCTTGTATATATATTATTATATGATTTCCTTGCAATTTCCTTGCAACAAATGCAATTAATTACGCCCAACTCTACTTAGACTACCCCCCCGTCTCCTCCTTAACGCACCCCCAATCGCGTCACACATGCGAAATAGAATTCCTGCATGTAAATCAATCGATCGACATTCATTTCATAAAAGCGATCCATTCCAAAGGTTGAAGTTCCCACAAATTCGTATTCGTCCGCGATGTAAATAGAGCAGACAAGGACGCTGACATCGAGCGAAAGAACACTCACTCGGCAGGCAAGCAACCGATGATAGCAAACCACAGAGAGAGAGAGAGAGAGAGCGAGAGAGAGAGAGAGAGAGAGAGAGAGAGATTCATTCCTCCGCGAATCATGGAACGAACGAACGAACGAACGAACGAACAGCGAATGGGCAGCATCGATCAGGCAAAACGGGATCGATATCATTATCGCAATTTTCTTTTCTTACCCCCGCGGCGAGCCAAGTGCATTCGGTTCCATTGCAGCGTAAGGACCGACCGAGCGGCGAGGGTGCGAGGGTGGGCGCGCTATCTGGATCTGCGCGCGGGAGCGCAGAGAGAGAGAGAGAGAGAGAGAGAGAGAGAGAGAGAGCACAGGGAGCCGCTGGATGGTTCAATAACGTATGTTATTGAGGGTGCACTCGTGCGTCGTCCTCTATTAAATGTGCACGGGGAACGTTCTCGGGATTCGAATGATGCGGCACGCATACCTTCCGGCCTGGGAACTTTACGAGGAGATAACTCATAATTGAGTTGGCCCAATAATAGGTTGCGCCTAGGCCGTTTCAATCGGTTCGCGAACCGCGCGGCACCCGTCATCGATTTTTCAACGATGCCGCGGAAAACGCCGCGCCGCGGCCGCGACCGTCTCTCCGTAAAAAAAGGAAGAGTAGGTTTCGCTACGCGGAATGGAACAACGGAGGAGGAAGAGAGAGAATGATCGCTCTTATGAGTTACGATGTCGTACGAGGAACACCGGCGCTCTCATTAATTTCCAACGGGTTTGGTCCGTTTCGGGGCGAAACGCTGTTGCGAGCAGCGATCCGCCCGCGCTCGGCCCGCGCGCGATTTCTTACTGATCAGCGTTTTTCGTTAATAACTTGTAAACGAAGCCTCGGAGAACATTTTTATAAAGGAAAAAGTTGCTTCAAATGACCTCAGGAATCTCCCATTTCAATTCGACTTTGAAAATCGTTACACAAATAAAAACATAAAATCCTTAATTTATGAATTCCATAAATCAATTAAATATAAATTATTATTCAAATATAAATATTAATTCAATATAAATTATTATTATTGAAATATAAATATTAATTGAGAGCAGTATAATGATCTTCCTTTTCAATTCGACTTTGTATAGTAAAATCAAAGTTTTAGCAAAATTTATCAGAAGAATCTTCCGAGTGCAAAGAGTTAATGGGGTTAATGGGGTTAATAATTAATCATCGACTAAGATCGTCGCCGGTAAAAATCATTGTCCGTCAAAGTTGTCGTCGTCGTTTAGAGGCATCGTCGATGAAGTCTGGAGTCGGCGAATTTACTGTCGGCGTAAACCGTGTCGGCGGAACCCGCGTGGCCCGGTCACGAACGATCGACGATAATCCAAAGAAATGATCGGCGATGTGTCGGCACGCTCATTAATGTGATTCAGTTTCCGTGGTTTATCGTCGAAACCATCGTTTCTCCTCTAAATGGCGATCGTCAGGCATCCCGTCAGACAGGATAATTGATCATTTCTCGCGTCGCGAATGGAGCGAACAGCGACTAATGTACACGCGCGGCGCGCGCGCGATGATTTGTAATTATATTGGCAATTGATGTCGCTTTATCGAAACGACGCTGTTCGCGGGGAAATTTATTGACAACTACGGGTAATTCGTGTAATTGGTGATTGTCTAAATCGCCGTTCAAACGAATCGAACGTGCGGCTTTCGGTTCCCACGACGTCGCGACGCTATTCGTTCAAATTATCATTTACTGATTTATCGTTTCGAGCGATCAATGCGTCACGCTCTTGAAATTTTCGCCTGATCCAGATTGACAGTTCTGGAAACACTGTTGCGAAATACAAGAAATATATAGGGTGTCCCAAAAATGTCTCGTAGTCCGAAAGTGGCGGGTTCCTCGGGTGATTCGAAGCAACTTTTTCCTTTACAAAAGTTTTCTCCGAGGCACCGTTAACGAGTTATTAACGAAAAAGAGTGACCAATGAGAGGCGAGCTCGGCTGGCGCGAGGCGACCGAGCCAATGAGCGGAACTGGGCTTCGCGCGCTGGTTGGCTGGGCCGCCTCGCGTCGGCCGTGCTCGATTCTTATTGGTCGCTGCTTTTTCGTTAATAACTCGTTAACGGTGCCTCGGAGAACATTTTTGTAAAGGAAGAAGTTGCTTCAAATGATCCGAGGAACCCGCTATTTCCGGATTACGAGACATTTTTAAGACACCTTGTATAGTGATTTCTAGTACTTTTTATGGAGATATTAGATTTCTAGATTTCTAGTATACAGTGATTTCTATCTAATTCGCACTCAGATTGCGCATAAAAATGGACAATCATATAAACAATAAGAAAGAAAAGATTATCTAGAATATATTTAGTTATTTTTGTTGTCTGTCATTCTCTCGCAATTTTTCGCGTGCTGAAACTATTATAGCAAAATGTTTATTTGTTTCGTCGGAGAGCATTGGGAAGTTGATAGATTGAAAGAGGTACAGTGGGAAGGTTATGATTTCAGCGCAGCTGCTACAATTAATTGTGCCATCTGTTATCGAAATATAACATAGCTGATCATATTTGGATCAGCAGATGCTCAGACTAGTCAACAAATTTTTAACCGAATGCTGCCATGCAGAAAAGTTGCATGTTGCAATGACAGCTTTCCAAAAACTTGGAAAAATTTAACCAGATTTCCCCAGAATTGCAAGAACGATTATTCGATTAACAATTATTCATTATTCATTATAAATTGTTCTGTCTATTTGTTCGAACAATTTTTTGTTCTATTAATTTGTTGGGATAATTCTTTATTCTGTCTATATTGATTCGAATAATTTGTTATTCTATTTATTCGAATAATTCTTTATTTTGTCGATATTGATTCGAATAACTCGTTGTTCCATCTATTTATTCGAATAATTCTTTATTCTATCTGTATTGATTCTAATAATGCGTTACTCTATCTATTTATTCGAATAATTATTTATTCTGTCTATATTTATTCGAATAATTCGTTATTCTATCTATTTATTCAAGTAATTCTTTATTCCATCTATATTGATTCGAATAATTCGTCTCTATTCCGTACGATCTATTTCCGTACGAATTCCTGTTCGAATAAATCCTTGTTCGAATGAATTCCTGCACGAATAAATTCTGGTTCGAATGAATTTCTGTACGAATAAATTCTTGTCCGAACGAATTCTTATTCGAATAAATTCTTATTCGAATGAATTTCTGTATGAATAAATTCTCTCGTTCGAATGAATTCCTGTACGAATAAATTCTTGTTTGAATAAATTATTATTCGAATAAATTCTTGCTCAAATGAATGCATATTTGAATAAAATCTCGTTCGAATAAGTGACTATTCGAATAAAACCTCATTCGAATGTACACTTATTCGAATAAATCCATGTCTGAATGAATTTCTGCACGAATAAATTCTTGTTCGAATGAATTCTTATTCGAATAAATTCGTGTTCGAATGAATTGCTTTACGAATAAATTCTCGTTCGAATGAATTCCTGTACGAATAAATTCATACATGTTGCAATGAATTCTTATTCGAATAAATTCTTGTCTGAATGAATTCTTATTCGAATAAATTCATGTTCGAATGAATTCTTATTCGAATAAATTCATGTTCAAATGAATTCTTCGTCGAATGAATTCTTATTGGAATGAATTCCTGCACGAATAAATTCTCCCACGAATGAATTCCTGCACGAATAAATTCTTCGCCGAATGAACGCATATTCGAATAAAATCTCATTCGAATAACTGCATATTCTAATAATAAATCTCTCCCTAAATGAATCCTCATTCGAATAAAATCTTCCACTAAATTCTCCCTCTGAACAAATCTCCCTCCCCTAAATACTTCTCCAGATAAATCAGCACACTCAATATTTACCAACCATCCACGCAGAGACAAATTCATATTCCACAATATCCAATAAAATCCGCTTCGTTTAACCCGTTATCCATCATCCAAACAAACAATCTCCCGGCAATCTCTCCCACAATCACGCTCATCTCGCAGTGAGCTTCCACGAAAAAATCAAAAAAGCAAGAAAAAGAACACGCGAGCACATTGATTCCGAATCGCAGAGATCTACACCCTTCGCGCAGCGAAGACACGGAAGGAAAAAAGGGAAAAAAGGAACCCGCTCGAAAAGCGGAAGTTAATTATCTTGCTCACAACGGGCTGCTCAGCCTCCCCCCGGAACACCACGCCCCGTCCATCCCCCACCGTGAACGTCATTGACCTAAGTGGATATCATTTGATCGCGCGGGACTTATCCCTCCGTGCACATCCCCCTGTTTACGCCGGCGGCCGGGGGGAGGGGGCCGCGGAGTGGGGGGCACTCTCGTTCTACCTGACCTCGGGGACGACTTTGTACTTTGTTCGGAGCGAGTCAGTCGTGCTTTGCCTTTCGGTTCGGTAGGATCGCGCCAGCCCGGCTCCTCTCTCTCTCTCTCCCGCTCTACCCGGACGTCGTCCAATCGGATCGCTCGGCCGCCGTTCGGATCCACCGTGTGCACTGTGTTAACGCGTCGTCCGCGATCGCCGCCCGCGCGACCACCGGAGTCTCTCCGTGCTCTTTCTCCGTTTGAACGGCGTGCGCCGGCAAGCCGCGCGAGAAAAGTGTGTGAACACGTGAGGCGAACACCGCGGCCGGCCCACAGTAGTGTCTTTGTGCGACAGTGTTGTGAACGGACTCGTATCACGCGAAATACATAGTCTGATTTATCATCCGGGGTGTTTGCTGCCGGCGGATGTTTTAGAAAACCCCCGGGTCTCGTTCAGCCGGGATCTGCTGACGCGATACTCGCTCCCCTCGCGGCTTCGTCCTCCCGCGCGCGCAAAAGGTAAGTCGATTTATCTATCGGCCACTCTGGCGCCGTTGATTTCTCCCAGGAAAACCGACTTGTTAAGATATTCCGATTGATGGATCGTTGTTCCCGCGTCACGGTGCATTGTTGCGCGCGACCGTTTAGTGCACTGTTCTTTTTTTTTTTTTAGGTTGTTCTTGTGTTCTTCTTTTTTTTGCTTCGATGATTTAGGAGGCAGTGATGCGTGGAAATGTTTGCAGCGTCGCGGAACGAGCGAAACGTCTGCGGTGTTTCGGCGACACTGTTTACGTGGACACGTGACCTGGGCTAGTGACATTCTCCGCCTCGAATCGTTCGTCGCGTGAACTAGACGATGTTTTGTAAACACCGGTTAGATTCACGGGGTATAAGAGACAGCTGTTTTATGCGTTGGTTTGATCAAAGTGAGGGTGAGACGTTTGTGGTGATTTTGAAGGAGTGTTGTTGTCACGTTTGCCGTGAGTAAAATATGGGTGAGTTGTGAATGAATTACTCGTGAAATGAATAATTCGTGAAATGAATAGCTCGTAAAATGAATAATTCGTAAAATGGATAACTCGTAAAATGAATAACTCGTAAAATGAATAATTCATAAAATGAGTAACTCGTAAAATGAATAATTCGTAAAATGAATAATTCATAAAATAAATAACTAGTAAAATGAATACTTCGTAAAATGAATACTTCGTAAAATGAATACTTCGTAAAATGAATAATTCGTAAAATGAATAACTCATAAAATGAATAACTCGTAAAATGAATAATTCATAAAATAAATAACCCGTAAAATAAATAACTCGAAAAATAAATAACTCGCAAAATAAATAACTCGTAAAATGAATAATTCAT
Source organism: Megalopta genalis (assembly GCF_051020955.1). NCBI lineage: Eukaryota > Metazoa > Arthropoda > Insecta > Hymenoptera > Halictidae > Megalopta > Megalopta genalis. Next base: position 7,130,777 of record NC_135028.1, on the reverse strand, counting down.
AAAATAAATAACCCGTAAAATAAATAACCCGTAAAATAAATAACTCGAAAAATAAATAACTCGCAAAATAAATAACTCGCAAAATAAATAACTCGTAAAATAAATAACTCGCAAAACAAATCATTCGTAAAATAAATAACTCGTAAAATAAATAACTCGAAAAATAAATAACTCGCAGAATAAATAACTCGCAAAACAAATAACTCGAAAAATAAATAACTCGTAAACGTATCTTTACGGTACGAATAATCGACATATTTCGAATCCGATACAAAATTAAATAATTAGCGACCCGTTATTTCGACGGGTTCCGCAAATCTAGTAAATCTTCGTAAATCCAGTGACATTTTTTTCGGGTGGGACATTTTTTCTATAGCGTTTAATATCTCGCGGAAACGTTCTTATTCGCGCAATGCAAAAATAAATTGTTTTTATTTTTACTTGAATGTGATTCCGTTTTGTTGACGCGTGAGAATTGACGCGGGATGAAATTTATTGTGAAAGGTTTGAAATCCGATTTCAGTGGGAATATCGTTTTCGCATAGTTCTCGCAGCTAAGTGGTGAAGTTTAATATTTAATCTTGCTACTAGGCTCGGCAGTGAAGTTTCGACGAACTTTAAATACACTGAGAACACTAAGAGTGGCTACGGTTTCGCGTTGCTTTGGAAAAAATAATGGGCATCGTTTGTGTTGCTATTTTAGGCGAGTCACGTGTGTTACGTTGCTGGCACGAATGAATAATAAATTTTGTAGTTTTCTCTTTTTTATAATGAGATGATTTCAATCATTTTTACATCACTTTGAAAACTGTTATTTTGACGGATTATGGTAGTCGATGTTAATTTTTCTTTTCGTGGAGTTATCGAGTTATAGTGTTTTGGGGATAAAACGTCGGAAAGTGATTTTTTGGAGTAAACGTGATATATGTGAGAAATAAGGGAGAAATAGGAATAATAATTTCATAATTTATCTTTTTTATAATTCTGCTTCATTATTTCAACCTCGAAAAGCGAGTTTTTAGAATAAACCTAAAATTTCTGAGAAATAAGTGAGGGATATGAGAACAATAATTTCATAATCTGTTTTTTGTAATTCTGCTTCATTATTTAAATCTCGGAAAGCGATTTTCTAGAATAAACATAAAATATGTGAGAAATAAAGGAGAAATAGGAATAATAATTTCATGATTTATCTTTTATAATTGTGCTTCACCATTTCAATCTCGAAAAGCGAGTTTTTAGAATAAACATAAAATATATGAGAAATAAGTGAGAAATCTGAACAATAATTCATTAAATCTATTTTTCATAATTGTGCTCTATAATTTTAGTGTATTGTATAAATGTGTACAGTGAATTCTTGAATAACACGGTTTCGTTTACTCGCAGATCTTTCTCTAAAATTTTCGTCAGAAAAATAGCGTATTTTAAGTTAAAATTAAATCAAATTTTTTTTTTTTTTTACTCTTTACAAACACGCATGAGCAGATTTATTATGCATTTATAACAAACGTGAATAAAATACTATACAAATCCGCGATGATTCTACGACTGGCTTGAAAAAAACCTGTATATTTATAATTTATAAACAAAATTAATTATAGTTCAAAAGTTATTGTTACAAAATAATCTGATTTTAGAGACAGTAGATTCTGATTTAATTTTTGATTTTTAAACTGTTCTTTATATTAGAAAATATAAAGTTAGTTTATAATATTAGAAAATAATAAATATTAAATTACAATAAAATGCAAATACGTACAAACCTAAATATGTTTCAGATTTTTGTGAACTGGCCTTGGAATCGACGACTGAACAATCTATTGTTGATATTGACGTAATCCTGGTTTTTGAAATAAATAAATAAATAATAAAATATAATACAATAATATATATATATAAAGTTTTTCCACCATTTGGTGTTTCAATGAAATGATAAAAATGATTACAAGGTACTTAGATGACTATAGGATCCAGTTATGATGTCAAAATTATATAATGAATAATAAATTATAATTTATATTAATATAATTATATTATTATATATAGTTGATATAATATTATATTATATTACTATTATTAAAATGATTCCAAGGTACTTAGATGACTATAGGATCCAGTTATGATGCCAAAATTATATAATAAATAATAAATTATAATTTATATTAATATAATTATATTATTATACGAAGTTGTTATAATATTATATTATATTAATATTATAAAAATGATTCAAAGGTACTTAGATGACTATAGCATCCAGTCATGATACCAAGCTTATATAATAAATAATAAATTATAATTTATATTAATATAATTATATTATTATATGTAGTTGTTATAATATTATATTATATTAATATAATTTATATTACTATAATTTACCATTTATATAATTTGAATTAATACAATTTATATAATTTGAATCATATTGTTACACAATATTCTGTCCATACACACAAACTTTCCCGCATCAAAAATTCAAGAAAAAAAAAGAGAATTTCACAGTCAACGGATTGAACGATCACAACCGCATCGTATAATTCGTTCACCTTGTAATCGTTGTAACGTCACAATCTCCCCGAATTCGATGCCAAAAATTTCAGGAGTATACCAACAATTTTGCGAGTCGTCCTCGGTGTGAAAAATTCGACCAAAAACGAGAAAAAACAAAAAAAAACGGAGAAACGCGATGTTTCATCAATGGTTTGCCGCGTCGCGTCGGGTTTGCTTAAAAAAAAGAAATGCTGTCGCGGCCGGTTCGCCGGGTCGAACCCCATTTTCCAGCTATCGCGGGTGACGCATCGCGACCCTTAACCGCGCTCTTAATGCACAAGTCGATTCCGTTCGAGTTACACAGGCTCGCGGCGCGGGAAATCGCCCGTTAAATTTGCGATTCGACCAGTAAATATCGGGTATCGGTGCAACGAAACTACGCGGTTCATCTATCCGGGCTGGCTGTCCACCCTCCGTCCGCCCACCCTCCGCCCACCCAGCCGCGGGATTCCGCACACCAACAACCCCCTATATCAAATATATATTCGGAGCCGATGTATCGTAAACACACGCGAGCCAACCGCGATCTGCCACCGGCCTCGACTGTGCACGCCGTTATCTAACGGGTGGGATCTTTGACCAGGGAACATTAGGACGACGTCCCGTTCGTTCGGGATTATTCGATTAAGAGGGGGAGGAAATAAAAATATTTCTTTCAATTGAAGCCGGCACTCGAGCGCCGCCTCTATCGGGAATTGTAAGTCTTCTTTATCCGGGCAATGTAAACGGTGTTCCGAATAAATATCGTCGCACCGTTCGACGTCTTTTTTTTCGCTGAGATCGTAATAGAAAGATAGATGTGTTCTTTGTTTTAAGGTTATATCGTGTGGAAGTGTGTGTTTTCATTCGGCGCTGTTTCTTTTAATTATTCTTGTTTGATATTACTTTTACTGAAAGGGTTAAGGGACGTTTTTTAATAAATTTAATAATAATAATTATTATTATTATTTCGTGTGTTCTGTGTTTTCTTTGTATATTGCTTCTCGAGTTTTGTTATTGTACTTGAATTAATTTTTGGTAAATTATCGCAAAATATCGATGGAAATGTTGGTAAAAATATTGTTGAGGTTAAATTGTTTCTGTGGAATTTTTATAAAAAGTTATTTAAGGAATACTTGAAAATTTGTCTAATAAAAGTTACAATTTTTGCTAATTTTACCAAAGGGGTCAAAGGACATTTTTTAATCATTTTTAGCAAAACTTATTTCGCATTTTCTCTGTTTTCAATATAATCATTCTTCGACTTTTGTCATTCATTTCGTAAATTGTCTAACACAAAATATATAACAACATAAAAATATCGTTAAGAAAATTGTTTCTGTGAAACTTTTGTGAAAAGTTATTTAAGGAAAGTTATCTAACTTCGAAATTTATGTAATAAAAGTTCCTTCGAAGGGAGTCAAAGATGAAAATATTCACTTACATATCAAATCAAACGTGTGATTTACATTATACAAAAAGTGCTGAAAAATTATGGTACTAATTATTAGAGATTCCTGAGGTCATTCGAAACAACTTTTTCCTTTGCAAAAATGTTCTCCGAGGCACCGTTAACGAGTTATTAACGAAAAACCGTGACCAATGAGCGGCGAGCTCGCCTGGCGCTACGCAGGCGAGCCAGTGGGCGTAACTGAGCTTCGCGCGCTCGTTGGCCCGGCCGCCTGGCGCCAGCCTAGCGCCAGTCGAGCTCGCCTCTCATTGGCCACCGTTCTTTCGTCAATAACTCGATAACGAAGCCTCGGAGAAACTTTTCGCAAAGGAAAAAGTTGCTTCAAATCGCCTCAGGAATCTCCTCACCTCAGAAATATCCCAGCACCATAATTTCGGAACACACTGTATTGTCGGAGCTACAAAGTTCGCGAGTGAAGTGCGTAAAAATAGAGGAACAGTTTGATAATTCTCGACTCACCGCGTGTCGCGTATGCTTGTGCGGCCGCGAGAGAGCGGATATCATCGAGTACACGTGTGCCAGCAGCGAACGCGCTGGCTTTTGGGGTGAGCTCTCTCGCAACGCCGGAAGCATTACCGGGAATCAAGTTTACGTTTCCTGATATGCGTATTTCCAGGCCGTGACATATGATTTAGACGTCATGCAGGGTTCCTGGCGGGCTCCGGATTACTGCCACGCGCAACTCTTGCCACGGCCTCTCCTCCGGGCGAACGTTGAAACTTCTCGATTTTATGACTCGAACTTATTCCGACGCTTCGGCTTTGCTTAATCCTTTCGCCTCCTATTTTGCGTATCTTTTTTCGTCTCGTTACGTTTTTCGTTTAGCTACGTTTTTCGCCTCGTTTTCGCGTGTCTCATCGACGAGACACTTTTATTAGCGTTTTATTATTCGACTCTGCTGCTATTATCGAGTTTCAGAATGACTTATTATGTTCCATAAAAATTGCAGTCGGTTCATTGGACTTACAGAAATATAGAAAAAGTGACGAAGTGTCGTAAATTTTTTATTCTGTTTTATTTACGTAAGTGGTTTAGAATCGTGCTGGCAGAAGTCACATTCAAGAACATTTTTAGTGCAGAAAATAATATTGTAATGATAAAAAATAATGTTTTTATAGTTATTATAGTTATAATTTATGTATCTTACTATATCATATAGTTTATATTATATATAAATTATAATTATATTCTAATTGTATTAATATAAATTAAAATTGTATTATAATTGTATTAATATAAATTATAATTATATTAATATACGTTATAATTATATTATATAATTGTATTAATATACATTATAATTATATTATATATAGTTATGTTAATATAAATTATAATTATATTAATTATAGTTTTTAAATATGAATTTATTATAGCTTTTATTGTTATATACCATTTTGATGTTGCATTATTTTCAAATTGTTAAAACAATTCGAGAACGAGATCAATATCTATGCAGAAAATAATACTGTAATAATAAAAAATAATATTTTTATGGTTATTACAGTCTAACCACTTGTAGATTTTACTAGTTTTACATTATTTATATATAGTATAGTTTATATTATATATAAATTATAATTTATATTAATTATATATATTTTCTATATTAATTGATAATAGCCCTAATTTATTATTCTCCCTAATTTTCCTTCAGCTTGGAAGCAAAACTGGACAATTTCTTAAGAATTGTTATTATTATTTGATCTCATCAACACCTTATTTCTCGCCTGAACAATAATTTTGGGACACCCCGTAGATCGTCTGACAAAACTGAAACAAAATGATAATTCCAAGAAAATATTGCAAGAAAAATAAAATAAAATTTATAATATATATATAAAATAAAATTTGAAAAAATCGATTGAATTTTATCATATAAATAATAATATACAATTTTATCGTATAGCATATTTGATACTTTTTCGAACGTCGAATCGGCAAAGCCGGACTGAAAACGCGAAGGGTAATCGAGTGAAAGGGTTATAAAAGCGTTTATATTCCTCCCACGAAACGGAAAACCATAAATACGCGAACACTTTGAAAAAAGAAAAGGTTCGTTTTCTTACGGTCTCTTGTAGTTAAAACGATTCAATTTGGTGTCTCGAGATTCCCGAATACCGTATGAATTACAGTACGCCGTTACCCACGTGGGATTATTGGATTGGCTGTCTTGCGATTAAATTTTCCGTAGCCCCTCCGTGCCGCGGGAAACAAAAGTTGTCGCGCGAAATTCCCCCATAAAACTGTGCCGGCTCGCTTATTTTCTGGCATCAGTTTTATTCCGTAATAAATAACGGCAGGGCTATGGCAGAATTGGTTCGAGTCCAACTCGCTTCTTGGTAGACAATATAAAATCGCGGCGTAATTCAGTTACTCTTCTACGTTCGGGATAGAGAGAGAGAGAGAGAGAGAGAGAGAGAGATTCCTCCGACGCATTAAAGCGCCGTTTCAGTTACGGCTGTACGCGTTCTTATCGGTCGCGACGGTCAGAGACCGGTACATAAACGTAGATCCGACTGAATCGCGTTTTTGAAATGACAATTTTTCCGTAGCATATATTTACGACTTATAAACTAACACACACGCTCGCCAGCTAGCTAGCACACACCTACACACTCACTCGTTCGTATATGTCAAGTACTATTGCGGACCAAGTGGATCAAAGAAGAAGTCCCCTGAGGGACCTCCGATCGGAGGAATTACAATTTGTACAATTTTCGAACGAAACATTATTCAGAGCCCCGACTTATAGTATAATTTCACATACTTTTACAATAAATACTTTGTTACAATACAAAGTTTGCAGCTATTTGCTCGGTATCATCCTCGATCCAGAAATTCATTGTAATTCTCAATATTTCCTGAACCGAGGATGATACCGATTGCCCGGGTCTCACCGCGAGGAGGTTGCTGCTTTAGAGACCCGAAAGGGAGTCAGAACGAAGCCGGAATTCGCTATGGCTCCCTTTCTAACAACGACGACTTATAAACTAATACGCACGCTAGCTAGCTATCACACATTCCCACACACTCACTCGTTCGCATATGTCAAGTACTATCGCGGACCAAAGTGGATCAAAGAAGAAGTCTCCGATCCACGGGGACCAAAATGAATCAGTGCAGAAGGCAGTGATTCTTTCAAAGTAAGAAACAAGTACGAGTCAGTGCAGAAGGCACTGCTCGAGGGTGACGCGACGCGTACAATGCTCGCACAAGACTGGAGCCTCACAAATCTCGATGTCCGGCGCGATCACATGAGGAGTGACGATCCAAAGTCGGATCCTCCCACACAGTGGGATGCCATTTCTCGCCCTGCGACCTAAAACGAACTTAGGCCGCCTTACCCGTCTGAATCGGCACTAGGAGAGAGCCTACACAGGCAAACCTGTGTGACCATTTCTCTCCCAACACCCCGCCCCTCATAGGAGCTAAGGGCGGATTACTGGCCGAACAGCGACCAGGGAAGAGCATTCACTCCGCATGATCACTCGTCGAACATCGAGAAGTGTTCGTACCTACCCAAGAGATTGCGCAAGCAAGGCCGCCACAGCTTTCTGCTGTGGCGGAGTCAAAGACGAGACGCGAAAAAATAAGGCTAAGGCAATAATACTCGACATATGCGAAATTAGCGAATCGGGTACCTCGGGGACGCTACCCCCCGTGCCCCCCACGGGCGCTCCCGTGGGTCGGGGGCCCCTGAGGGAACTTAACCCCTTGCCGCACCATTTTCTTTACATTTATAATGACTAGAAATATACCGATTATAATTATTTCTCAGAAGGAGAAGAAAATTTCTAATTATTGTGAGACTACATTTCATTGAACAAGTAAATATTGTAGTGAAAAGAAGAGAAGTTTAGACGAAATTGGAAGAATAAAATAATGTTCATTCTTAAGAATAATCTTTAGTAAAAGCTAGACCCGTTAAAGTACGGCAAGAGGTTAAGAATCTTAAACTAAGCCACACACACACACATATCAATTAATTCGCACGCACTTAATAACTAAGACGAATCCCACGGCGGATGAAAATCCCACGGCGGATGATAATATCTGTAATGAATCTGAAAAGATTGAATTCTAGTTAGTACGAATACAAAATAGGTGACAAGTCAAATTAGGAAACCTAAGACCAGCACACGAGTGCCAAGCTAACCAGCACACGAGTGCCACACTGACCAGCACACGAGTGCCACACTAACCAGCATACGAGTGCCAAACTAACCCGCACACGAGTGCAATTTTTGAGAGAATGAATGAAACAAAATTTAACAAACTTAAATTAAGAACCCTAACAACCTACAAGCGCCTCGGGTACCTCGGGGACGCTACCCCCCGTACTCGCCCACGGGCCCCACCCGCAAGCGAGCCCCTGAGGGACCTCCGATCGGAGGAATACCAATTTCAACAATTTTCGAACGAAACATTATTTCGAGCACTGATTGGAACTATAAATCCATACACTTTTACAATACACACTATTTTACAATATAAAGTTTGCAGCTATTTGCTCGGTATCATCCTCGACCCAGAAATTCATTGCAATTCTCAATATTTCCTGAACCGAGGATGATACCGATTGCCCGGGTCTCACCGCGAGGAGGTTGCTGCTTTAGAGACCCGAAAGGGAGTCAGAACGAAGCCGGAATTCGCTATGGCTCCCTTTCTAACAACGACGACTTATAAACTAATACACTCGCTCGCTAGCTAGCTATCACACACTCCTACACACGCACTCATCCGCATATGCCAAGTACTATTGCGGACCAAAGTGGATCAAAGAAAAAGTCTCTGATCCACGGGGACCGAAATGAATCAGAGCAGAAGGCTCTGATTCTTCGAAACTAAGAAACAAAGGCGTGTCAGTACCGAAGGCACTGACTCGAGGGTGACGCGACGCGTACAATGCTCGCACAAATCAGGAGCCTGGCAGATCTCGATGCTCGCCGTTTTCACACGAGGAATAATGATCCAAAGTTGGATCATCCTACAATGAGTCGGATCGCCCTGCGCCCCGCCCCCAATGAGAGCTAAGGACGTCTTACATTGCGAAATCGCGAAGCGAGAGCCTCCCCAGCAGGAGAGTCCGCGTTCGAATCACCATACCGCATGGTCACTCGTCGAACAACGAGACGTGTCCGGACTTACCCAAGAGTTTGCGCAAGCAAGGCCACCACAGCTTTCTGCTGTGGCGGAGTCAAAAACGAGACGCGAAAAAGTAATGCTAAGGCAATACTACTGGACATATGCGAAATTAGCGACTCGGGTACCTCGGGGACGCTACCCCCCGTGCCCCCCACGGGCGCTCCCGTGGGTCGGGGGCCCCTGAGGGAACTTAACCCCTTGCCATACTATTCTCTTTAAATTTATGATGACTAGAAATTTCTCGATTGTAATTATTTCTCAGAAGGAGAAAAAAATTTGAGTTTACTGTGAGATTACACTTCTTGAGTAATTAAATATTGTGGTGAAAAGAAGAGAAATTTAGATAAAGTTGTAAGAGCAAAATAATATTCATTCTAAAGAGAAATCTTTATTAAATGCTGGACCCGTTACAGTACGGCAAGAGGTTAAGAATCTTAAACTATCTCACACACACTTATTAACTAACTCGCACGCACTTAATAACTAAGTCGCACGCACTTATTAATTAAGACGTATCCCACGACGGATGATAATCCCACGGCGGATGAAAATCCCACGGCGGATGAAAATCCCACGGCGGATGAAAATCCCACGGCGGATGATAATATCTGTAATGAATCTGAAAAGATAGAATTCTAGTTAGTACGAATACAAAATAGGTGACAAGTCAAATTAGGAAACCTAAGACCAGCACACGAGTGCCAAGCTAACCAGCACACGAGTGCCACACTGACCAGCACACGAGTGCCACACTGACCAGCACACGAGTGCCACACTGACCAGCACACGAGTGCCAAACTAACCCGCACACGAGTGCAATTTTTGTGAGAATGGATGCAACAAAATTTAACAAAATTAAATTAAGAACCCTAACAACCTACAAGCGCCTCGGGTACCTCGGGGACGCTACCCCCCGTACTCGCCCACGGGCCCCACCCGCAAGCGAGCCCCTGAGGGACCTCCGATCGGAGGAACACCAATTTCAACAATTTACGAACGAAACATTATTTCGAGCCCTAACTTGAAGTATAAATCCACATACTTTTACAATGCACACTATTTTACAATATAAAATTTGCAGCTATTTGCTCGGTATCATCCTCGACTCAGAAATTCATTGCAATTCGCAAGAATTTTTGAACCGAGGATGATACCGATTGCCCGAGTCTCACCGCGAGGAGGTTGCTGCTTTAGAGACCCGAAAGGGAGTCAGAACGAAGCCGGAATTCGCTATGGCTCCCTTTCTAACAACGACGACTTATAAACTAATACGCTCGCTAGCTAGCTATCACACATTCCCACACACTCACTCGTTCGCATATGTCAAGTACTATCGCGGACCAAAGTGGATCAAAGAAGAAGTCTCCGATCCACGGGGACCAAAATGAATCAGTGCAGAAGGCAGTGATTCTTTCAAAGTAAGAAACAAGTACGAGTCAGTGCAGAAGGCACTGCTCGAGGGTGACGCGACGCGTACAATGCTTGCACAAGACTGGAGCCTCACAAATCTCGATGTCCGGCGCGATCACATGAGGAGTGACGATCCAAAGTTGGATCCTCCCACACAGTGGGATGCCATTTCTCGCCCTGCGACCTAAAACGAACTTAGGCCGCCTTACCCGTCTGAATCGGCACTAGGAGAGAGCCTACACAGGTAAACCTGTGTGACCATTTCTCTCCCAACACCCCGCCCCTCATAGGAGCTAAGGGCGGATTACTGGCCGAACAGCGACCAGGGAAGAGCATTCACTCCGCATGATCACTCGTCGAACATCGAGAAGTGTTCGTACCTACCCAAGAGATTGCGCAAGCAAGGCCGCCACAGCTTTCTGCTGTGGCGGAGTCAAAGACGAGACGCGAAAAAATAAGGCTAAGGCAATAATACTCGACATATGCGAAATTAGCGAATCGGGTACCTCGGGGACGCTACCCCCCGTGCCCCCCACGGGCGCTCCCGTGGGTCGGGGGCCCCTGAGGGAACTTAACCCCTTGCCGCACCATTTTCTTTAAATTTATAATGACTAGAAATATACTGATTATAATTATTTCTCAGAAGGAGAAGAAAATTTCTAATTATTGTGAGACTACATTTCATTGAACAAGTAAATATTGTAGTGAAAAGAAGAGAAGTTTAGTCGAAATTGGAAGAATAATATAATGTTCATTCTTAAGAAAAATCTTTAGTAAAAGCTAGACCCGTTAAAGTAAGGCAAGAGGTTAAGAATCTTAAACTAAGTCACACACACTTATTAACTAACTCGCACGCACTTATTAACTAAGACGCATCCCTCGGCGGATGATAATCCCACGATGGATGATAATCTCTCTGTAATGAACCTGAAACCATTGAGTTCAAGTTAGTCTGAATATATAGCGAAATAGGAAACCTGGGACCAGCACAGGAGTGCCATGTTAACCCACAGACGAATGCAATTTGTGTGAAAATCATTGGAAACGAAATCGTTTCGGCCGATCTTTCGGCCGATGATCCTCCCTCGCGGATGATAAATCGTCGGCGGATGATAATCTCGGCAGAAGGAGTTCGAAGACTTGGACATAAGTAACGTGTATCGCGATTTTACGCCAACTGCTACGACTTGTAAATTCTCGGATCGAAAAAATGAATTCCTACTGCACGCAGTGGTTTCGCGGGCATTTGCACCACGTGCTCGGTCCTGGCCTAAAAAAGTCCGAAGGTACGAATAAAATATTCTCGCTCCCTGTGATGACGATCGTCCAGTGCTTCGCAAGGATATTGTCTGCGAATGTAAGAATTACAATTTAATTTTGGATGTCAGAGAGGAAATCAAAATGAAAGTGGCAAAGAAACGCGGACTCCTTTCTCGCGACGCTAATCCACGAGAATTAGAAGTGGATATTAATTCGTGCTAATTCGTCTAAATATTAAATCCGACGTTAATTCGTCAGATCCGGAAGCGAAAACACCCGCGAGCTTTGATTTGTTTTCACGCAACTCTAAAGGAAATCGTCGACGATTGCGAGTCAATGCTGCGATCCTTGGAACGGCTATTCGCAGTGCGGCATTTATTTCGCGACTCTAACACAACGCGTTGGCAGTTTTCGCAATTCTGATACAACGCATTGGCAATTTTTCGCCACGCTAATACAACGCGTTGTTAATTTCGTCTCGCGACTCTAAGGAAAATCGCGAATGCCTGCACTGCGGAGCGTTGCAACTGCGGCATGGGCTCTGAAAGACGAACGAAGCTACTGCAACGCGATTATTCTCGCAACGCTAACTTCGAAACTAATTCGAAGAAAAAACGCGATAATTCATTACGCAACGCTAGGATGGAAAAATCGCGATGTGCCCAACCCAGCTGATCGTTGGGACCTCGGTCCATTGTTGCAACTGCGGAATGGGCGCCTGGAAAGACGAACGAAGCTACTGGCAACGCGATTATTTCGACGCTACGCTAATGCATCGAACAGAAATCCGAAAGATTTAACTTTACTTTCTGGAAAGAACGAGTCTGTAGACTTCGAGAAATCTGATAGAATTGCAAAGTTGAAACGCGATTAGTTCGCAACGCTATATTCGAAGCTATTGTGCTTGATAATACAAAGAAAACTCGCGTCTATTTTATTCGCAACGCTATGATTTCTGTTCGAAATGAATTATAGCAACGCGTGAATAATTCGCAACGCTATGGCAAGTCGCGGATGTGCCCATCCGAGCTGTTGTTGGGGCGGCGAGGCCCTTCGTTGCAGCTGCAGCATGGGCGCCTGAAAAGTCGGAAGGTAAACTATTGCAACGCGATTGTGTTGTCGCGACGCTAATTCAATGAACAGAGATGCAAAAGCGAGTGGACTTTGATGATCTTCGAAAATTTCAAACTTGAAACGCGAGCGTACTTAGTCGCAACGCTATCTTTGACGCTTCTTGCATGTCGAACCAAATGAAATCGCGAATCTTTCATTCGCGACGCTATACTTTGAATAATTAATTTCGATGCTAATGATAATCGCGATGGTTTTATTCGCGACGCTAATTTTCATCTCTGTTCAAAATGAAGCGAAACAACGCGAGATTATTTCGCAACGCTATTGCAAGTCGCGGATGTGCCCATCTGCGCTGATCGTTGGGGCGGCAAAAGAAGCCTGCCCAAATACTACTACTACTACAAGAACTACTATTGCTATTGCAGCGAGTACAGTGACCAATTAACAATACATATACATAATAATATACATGATAATATACACCATAAGTTTTGTCTTACGATAGTATTAACCTGAAAATAAAGAATCTGAAAATAAAGAACCTGAAAATCCTAGCTAAAATGGGGTTATTAGTTTCGAATTATTCGTCAAAATTAATCTGTTTCGATGACTACGCGTGAATCTAATTGCTCGAGAAGTAACGGCAATAGCAATGGCAAAAAAGTAATGGAAGTAACGATGATAGAGGTATTGGCGAGGGTAACGGCAATAGTAATGTCAAAAATTTAATGGAAGTAACAATGACAGAAGTATTGGCAAGGGTAACGGCAATTGAATTCGAACGGAAAACGCAAGTCATTGAAAAGAATACATCCTAACTAAATATACAATAGAATTCGCAACAAGTATGTGGTCACTGTACTCGAAAAAATTGAGAGAACTACTGGTCAAATAAGATCGACTTACATTTCGATGCGATGTTGGTCCTGGAATTTGTAGTAGGAAGAAGTAGAAGAGAGTAGCAGCGTAGAGAGAGTAGCAGCGTAGAGAGAGTAGCAGCGTAGAGAGAGTAGCATCATCAAGAAGTGTCCAAGTTTCCATAGCACACGCATTTAAGATTTTAATCGAAAATATTAATTTCCATTCGCGGAAAAGATTTACAAATTATCGGAAACCATTTGGAAATTCGCGTTGAAATTAGAGATACGATTTTAACAAATAACTATTAATAATTTTACCGAATGTTAAGTAAATTTAGATTCGAATTAGATAGAAAATTAATTAACATTGATTTTAGAAGGAAGCAGAACGAATTTCGATTAACAATAAACTTTCCGAAAAATAAAATTTATTGTGCACTGCCTGACACGTGTGAAAATATCCAATTTACTTCGATTCTGTACACTTTCTGTTATATTCTATTATAGTAGTTGTTCCAACAATTAATTAAGTAATTTAACGCAATAACGTTCCTTGAAAATTATATTATATCTTTATTCTTAACAATTTAAATTATAATAATATCACTTTTGCAAGAGCTTTCCTCAAATGCAACTGATTCTACCACTAAACGAGTAACGACTAATCGAGCAATGACATTGAGCCGAGCGAGCACGAAGGGTACACCCCCCCCCCCCCCAATGACTTTGACGATCGACATTAATGGAAGAGCTGTCTTGAAACACGTCTGATTCCACCATTACTCAAGTCCCGACTGATTGAGCTTTGACATTCAGCCGAGCGAGCACGAAGGGTACACCCCCCCTCCCCCCAATGACTTTGACGATCGACATTAATGGAAGACCTGTCTTGAAACACGTCTGATTCCACCATTAGTCAAGTCCCGACTGATCGAGCTTTGACATTCAGCCAAGCGAGCACGAAGGGTACCCCCGCCCCCCCAACCCCCCAATGACTTTGACGATCGACATTATTGGAAGAGCTGTCTTGAAACACGTCTGATTCCACCATTAGTCAAGTCCCGACTGATCGAGCTTTGACATTCAGCCGAGCGAGCACGAAGGGTACCCCCGACCCCCCATCCCCCCAATGACTTTGACGATCGACATTATTGGAAGAGCTGTCTTGAAACACGTCTGATTCCACCATTAGTCAAGTCCCGACTGATCGAGCTTTGACATTCAGCCGAGCGAGCACGAAGGGTACCCGCGCCCCCCATCCCCCCCAATGACTTTGACGATCGACATTATTGGAAGAGCTGTCTTGAAACACGTCTGATTCCACCATTAGTCAAGCCCCGACTGATCGAGCTTTGACATTCAGCCGAGCGAGCACGAAGGGTAACCCCGACCCCCCGACCCCCCATCCCCCCTCCCAATGACTTTGACGATCGACATTATTGGAAGAGCTGTCTTGAAACACGTCTGATTCCACCATTAGTCAAGTCCCGACTGATCGAGCTTTGACATTCAGCCGAGCGAGCACGAAGGGTACCCGCGCCCCCCATCCCCCCCAATGACTTTGACGATCGACATTATTGGAAGAGCTGTCTTGAAACACGTCTGATTCCACCATTAGTCAAGCCCCGACTGATCGAGCTTTGACATTCAGCCGAGCGAGCACGAAGGGTAACCCCGACCCCCCGACCCCCCCCCCCCCCCAATGACTTTGACGATCGACATTATTGGAAGAGCTGTCTTGAAACACGTCTGATTCCACCATTAGTCAAGTCCCGACTGATCGAGCTTTGACATTCAGCCGAGCGAGCACGAAGGGTACCCGCGCCCCCCATCCCCCCCAATGACTTTGACGATCGACATTATTGGAAGAGCTGTCTTGAAACACGTCTGATTCCACCATTAGTCAAGCCCCGACTGATCGAGCTTTGACATTCAGCCGAGCAAGCACGAAGGGTACCCCCGCCCCCCCATCCCCCCCAATGACTTTGACGATCGACATTATTGGAAGAGCTGTCTTGAAACACGTCTGATTCCACCATTAGTCAAGTCCCGACTGATCGAGCTTTGACATTCAGCCGAGCGAGCACGAAGGGTACCCCCGACCCCCCATCCCCCCAATGACTTTGACGATCGACATTATTGGAAGAGCTGTCTTGAAACACGTCTGATTCCACCATTAGTCAAGTCCCGACTGATCGAGCTTTGACATTCAGCCGAGCGAGCACGAAGGGTACCCCCGCCCCCCATCCCCCCCAATGACTTTGACGATCGACATTATTGGAAGAGCTGTCTTGAAACACGTCTGATTCCACCATTAGTCAAGTCCCGACTGATTGAGCTTTGACATTCAGCCGAGCGAGCACGAAGGGTACCCCCGACCCCCCATCCCCCCCAATGACTTTGACGATCGACATTATTGGAAGAGCTGTCTTGAAACACGTCTGATTCCACCATTAGTCAAGTCCCGACTGATTGAGCTTTGACATTCAGCCGAGCGAGCACGAAGGGTACCCCCGCCCCCCCATCCCCCCAATGACTTTGACGATCGACATTATTGGAAGAGCTGTCTTGAAACACGTCTGATTCCACCATTAGTCAAGTCCCGACTAATTGAGCTTTGACTTTGAGCCGAGCGAGCACGAAGGGTACACCCCCCCCCCACCCCCCAATAACATTGACGATCGACGATCGCGCGATCGACGGCGATCGATAATATCGATAACTGCGATTATTTCCAATTATTTAATATTCGCGATAATTTATTTTGCAATAATGCTATCCGGTGCCCGATAAATTATTTCATCATTTAAATTGTTCATGAAAAATACCAACGAGGTTTAATTAACAAGAGACTCGCATAAATCTATCGAATTGTTCAAGTTATTCAATCGAATAATATAGTAATATAGTAATATAATAATATAGTAATATAATAATATAACAATATAACAGTATAACAGTATAATAGTATAATAGTATAACAGTATAACAATATAACAATATAACAATATAACAATATAACAATATAACAATATAACAGTATAACTGTATAACAATATAACAACATAACAACATAACAACATAACAATATAATACAATAATATAATAATATAAATAAATAAGTAAGTAAATAATAGATAACAAATAAATTGTAATAATTTCGGTACACCATGTACGTCCTTCACAACTATAACAAATAAGAGATCGATCATTCAATATCATTGCATCGTCGTTACGCAATCGACGTGGTCGAAAACCCAGCGAAACCTCCGCCGCGGTTATATTCCGGAATAAATCGGACATTTCATACGCATCGATCGAACAGCTTCCTAAACAACAGATCGGTCGATAGAAGCGCAATCGTGCGCGTCCGGAAATGCCTTTAATCGTAGACCGCAGCACACAAACTATACCCCCCGAACTCGTTTCGCGAACAAGTGTCGGTCAGCCCCGGTTCAACAAGCAGTCTTACCGTTTCCCTTGTCCGATAATCAAAATCTGGAACAATCGGGGTGGCGGTGATCGATTGATCGACACGGTCGTGGAGAGCGGGTGACTCTCGACGCGGAGTTTTCGGACAGAGGAAGGCCCGCTCGATTTAATATAGAATTCTATTTACGCCGTCGGCGTGCATTGTTCGTTCGTGCGTTGACGTAGCACGCGCACGGACCAACACCCGGCAGCAGCCTACAGGCACGACGTCCTTGATCCGCCGATCATACACGGGTATAATTAAAGCCTGATGATCGCTCCATGGCTCGCAGATTGATCGGCGGCTCATCCGCCGAATCAGTTTACGGTAATCCAGAGGGAGCCGAGTGGTCCGCGTTGCACCGCCGAGGTTTCTGATCGCCTATCGAGCCTCTACAATTTCCCGGAAAATTTCGGGTTTATCTGTTGCAATAGCAATCGATCATTACTTATCCGCGTGTCTTCCAATTCTCAGAATTATTCGATTATTGTTGATAATGACACGAGTGCATTGTTACAAAACGTGTATGCGTTGTTATTAGCATTTGTATTGTTTAGACTTTACGGAGAGGTTCCCGAGGTGATTTGGAGCAACTTTTTCCTTTGCGAAACTTTTCTCCGAGGCTCCGTTCACGAGTTATTAAGGAAAAACGCGGACTAATCGGAGCGCCAGTGCGGTCAGCGCTCCGCCCTCGCGGCCAGTGCTCCGCCCTCGCGGCCAATGCCGCGTCGCGCCGGCCGTCTGACGCGGCGAGGGCGGAGCGCAGGTCGCACTCGCGCTCCGATTAGTCAGCGTTTTTCGTTAATAACTCGTAAACGGAGCCGCGGATCGCATTTTCGCAAAGGAAAAAGTTGCTCCAAATCACCTCGCGAACCCGGTTGTACAATAATTTTTGGACTAATAATAATTTCTATGATTATTTTAAGCTGTTTGTATCGTATAAACGCTGTTATAATATAACAACACTGTCGTTCGATCTTTGCATATTTATGGCGTACGCGAATCTTAAAAGTGCAAGAAATAAATTAGCAACGTCTAACAGCATCTTCGTGTTATTATTAAACATTCCCGTTATTTCTGAACGCTCGAATTACAGTTACATATTATTGAGTGGCATTATATAACACGTATATCGCGTTAACTTAGTTGAAAGTGCGCGCCGCACCGCCTAGACTCGTCGCAAAGTGCCGAGGGATGGGGCTCGCGTTAGGGCAAAATTTCCCTACAGTGCCGTAGAGTCGATACCGAAAATTTGATGCAGTAAGATCAAAGGGCTCGGAAAGACAATTGAGAACACAAAGGTCGACGTTCTATTCGCCGCGGCCGCGTTTTTATTCGATTCTTCGCTCGCTACGGCAAATTCAATGCCGGGCGCGTCGAACGAACTGTTCTTCGTTTAATTAACGAAATCATTGTTGGATATCCCCTCGTACGGTGTACGTACGCGGAAAAATTTTAATTCAAGCAGTGTACGGACTGGATTTACGTAACGCGGACGGTGATGCAAAACGAGAACGTCGCGATTGTTTAAAAATGATCGAACGGAATATTTTGATAAAATCATTACGATGAATTTTAACTGCGAAGTTTAGGTATTATTTATATATATTTCAAACCCCCCCCCCCCCACCTCGAGTTTTGCGCGTTTTCAGAATGTTGATTCGGCACTCGAGCGACGCTGAAGCGTTAAATTAATTATAAGTTCGATTAATTTCTTCCTTCGCGTTTTGAAACTCAGTCTTTGCGTGACGTGTTATTAATTAAATTAAATATTATTATAATATGATAATATTATATTATATATATTATATTTATATATAATATATATATATATATATATATATATATATATATATATATATATATATATATATGTATAAATATAAATATATGTATAAATATAAATATATGTATATATATAATGTTATAGTAATATTACAATAATATTATATTATATATTATATAAAATATAATACTACAGTAATATTACAATAGTATTAAATTATATATATATATATATAATGTTATAGTAATATTACAATAATGTTATATTATATATATTATATATAATATTGTAGTAATATTATATTATATATTATATATAATATTACAGTAATATTGTATTATATATTATATATAATATTACAGTAATATTGTATTATATATTATTATATATATAATATTACAGTAATATCATATTAAATATATTATATACAATATTATAATAATATTTAATTTCATTAATATTAATATTTAACAATATTATACAATAATATAATTAACTATACAATAATAACAACAATATATATAATATTGAAGTAAACAAACGAGATTTTTTAAACTCCATTTCGTCACTTCGAACGCCAGCAAAATTAAAAGCGAAATAATCCAGTCCCCTAAACATTAAAAAAAGAAATGCAATTAATTCAGACCAGTTTTAAAAAAGTCATCGCTTCTCGAAATGCATTCGAACGCACACGTTTTCCGTGGTGATATAATAAATAATTCTACATAAATAGAATCGCGTACCAGCTCCTTCGTTCCTGTACGCTTTTTAAAAAGAGAAAAAGCAATAAACTTCGTCCACTTTCGGTCAGTTTTTCTAAAAAAAATCGTTTGTTCCTTGTTATCGACCTTCGACCTAGATTTCCAGCCAGCGCACAGCCGAACGGGGTGCGGCGGAGGGGAAGGGGTTGAAACGCGCACAGTATTTTCTCCCGTGGAGAAGCCGCGATGGCGTTTCGGGGTAATTAAATCGACTCCTCTTCCCGGGAGGAGTTTTAAAAGTCACGGGCGACTCGGTTCTTCCAGCAAGTTTGACTGTTCCGCCTTGACCGAAATGAATTTCAAATGAATTTTCTACAAATGCGGCCGCCCCCCCTCGGCGAAGTTTCGGCCTTTCAGGTCCGACTGAAAGATTTATGACGCGGCGCGGGTGGAGGAGGGGTTTGGTAATAAAATGTCGCTTCGTCGAGATAAATAGTTGTAATACCGATTCCGGCCGAATGGAAAAAAAAGAAAGGAAAAAAAACGGGAAAAAATTCGTTTTCGCGGTTTGGTACGAGTTCAACGGAAATGGGACGCGCTGGCCTCCCTCCCTCTGAAAAGCGCGCAGTTGGTGCTCGTTTTGAAATATTTACTCGGGACGCGGCACGCCGTTGCTTTTTTTCCTTTTATTTTATTTATTTTTTGCTGTCAAGGTTATAAAATAATAGATCCGACGACGAGCGAATCCGTGAAGCGCGTCCCGTTTTATCACTTAGCGCACCCTAGATTCTCCCTATCGGCGACCGCGAGCCCCGAAAATACCGGCGAAGCAGCTTCGATGTAAGAAAAAAGCTGCTGGAAAGTCGGCGAAGAAGGGAACGCATATTTTTGGGCGCCGTGGAGAATGCGGCGCCGATTTCTCGAAGTTCCGTCTGTCGACGGGAAACGACTTTGAAACCGATGAAAAGGCGACAAGAAAGATTCCCGCCGCGAAAGAAGAAGTGTCTCACAGGAGGAAGAAACCTGAAGCCGGGAGAGCTTCGCGCCGACTTCTTGCAGAAGTTTCGACGCATGTATATGTATACATAGTAACGCCGTTCAAGGCGTTCGTATAATAGAATCGTTAATGTACAATGGCCGGGAATAGTGTTCGTACATCTTCTAAAACGTAATAACCTTTTTTTACGCTGGACTTAAGGAACTTGAACTGCTTTTTAGGTGACAGAGGGATTAGTATAGTAGATAATGAGTGAAATGTATTTTTTTTTAATTTTGCTATTATTTGGAACTACAAGAAACAAGAAAGATAGATGACTCTTGGTTTTTAACCCCATTTCGGTGTTAACGTAATTATGGGACACCCTGTATATTTTTGACTTAATATAACATTGTAGTATAATTAATATATTACTATATTACTATATTACTATATTACTATATTACTATATTATTATATTACTATATTGCTATATTAGTATATTACTATATTCATATTAATATTAATATTAATATCGATATAGTAATATAATAACATAGTAATATATTAATATAGTAATTATATATTAATTATATTACAATGTTCTTAAGTCAAAAGTATATTACTATATTACTATATTAATATTGATATTAATATATTAATTATAGTACGATGTTATTAAGTCAAAAATACATTACTGTATTACTATATTAATATTGATATATTAATATATATAGTAATATAGTAATCTAGTAATATATTAATATATTAATTATATAAAATTATATAAATATATTACTATATTAATATATTAATATTAATATATTATGTATAGTAATATAGTAACATTAATTATACTATATATATAATGTATAATTATAGTATAAATTAATATTAACATATATAATAATATACATTATAATTAATATACATTATACTTCATAACGAATTCAGTACCTGTCACACTACAACCTTAAACCCCAAAATAACGTTAAAATAATTTCGGTCGCCACAAAGCGGCTTACCAGCCTACCGCGAAGTGTGAGAATCGAACAACGTGTCGATTCCTAAATAGAGAACATAATGTACAAGCGGCTTAATTATTTTGATACAGATTCTCGAAACCAGCCATCCCCTCCGAGGCACTCTAGTATCTGCAGCTGTCCAGCTGACGTTCCACGACCTCTCCTTAGCTCGCCATTAATTTCTCGAGCACGTTCCACGGATGCTCTTCCCTTTTTATATTTGAGCCTTCTTCCTGCGGTAACCGGGGCGGAAAGTTCGTGTCCCGCAAACGAGTTCCGAGCCAATACCAGCGAGGCGAGACAGAGAGGACGAGATAGATAAAAAAGAGCGAGAGGGAGAGAGAGAGAGAGAGAGAGAGAGAGAGAGAGAGAGAGAGAGAGACTGTTCGCGGTACAAACGTGCGGAACGATCTCCCCTTTTTCCTCATCCACGTGCCTGGTACGTGTCGCGACCGTCGTCTATCGCCGCTGTTACGCCGGCGACTTCATAACCGACCGCGGCCACCGTTTCTTCCAACGTGTCACCGAAGAAAAAATATTAACCATCCTGCACGGTCTAATTGAAATCCCGTACGTGTTTGCTGCGGATTAGCGATTAATTCCGCGAATACCCGGAAATTAGAAGGGATTAAATGTGTGCTGTCTCGGTATTTGATAGGTACAGTTAATTTTCTTTTAGGAGGACAGGTGCTTGGAATTGAAAACAATAATTGCCAGATACTCAGAGACATGATTTTTTGAGCCTCGTGGCGAGCCTCTTGTAGAGACTCGGGACAGTTGGTGACCACGATTTCGAAGCATTTTGGAGGCTATGTGGCACGATTTGGAGGCAATTCGAAGTTAATTCGAAGGCAATTCGAAAGCAATTCGAAAGCAACTCAAAAGCAATTCGAAAGCAACTCAAAGATAATTCGAATACAATTCGATCACAATTCAAATGCAATTCGGTAACAATTCGAATACAATTTGAAAGCAATTCGAATGCTATTCGATGAGAATTCGAGGGCAATTCGAATGCAATTCGATAACAATTCGAAGACAATTCCAAGACAATTCGAAGCCAATTCGAAGGCAATTCGAAA